>NC_086124.1:22081951-22409451 GCF_963921235.1 Mobula hypostoma | reverse complement strand
GATCTCTTTGGATTTTCAACAGTCTCCGGAGTTTACAGAGAATGGCGCGAGAAACGAAAACACCATCCAGTGAGCGGCAGTTCTGTGGGCTAAAATGCCTTAATGAGAGAGGACAGAGGAGAATGGCCAGACTGGACAAGAAGGCAACAGTAACTCAAATAACGATGCGTTACAACAGTGGTGAGCAGAAGAGCTTCTCTGAACGCACAACACATTGAAGCTGGAAGTGGAGAGGCTGCAGCAGCAGAAGAGCACACCGGGCTCCACTCTTGTCCCTAAAGTAGCCCCTGCATGTACGTGATGAGGCCACGTGGATAAGTTCGAAAAGTCCCAGGCTGGTGGAGCCGATCTTTCGCAAGCAGCTGACCTCTGTTCAGTCTTTGCCAGGAACACAGTGGAAGCATTGTGTGCCTCTCTAATAAGAGATACCAGCCAGGGTGTCAAGCTGATTATTTCACCAGAAGTATGAGGAAGAACCGTCTGCAAAAAGCAGAAGGAAGCAAAAGCACATAGTTCAACAGAGGGTCTTTTGACAGTATAGACAAAGATGTGCCTTTCCCACTGCCAAAGCACAGACTGCTCATTATCTATTGCTACAGCCACATCCTCAAAGATCGCCAAGCGTTACTTTTTCAGAAACTCCCACTGGCTCAGTACAATTCGATCATTCTACTCAAGGTAGAATACCCTTCATTATAGATTCCAGCATGATTCCCACCCTGATTCCTGATTCCTCTCTCCTTGTGCACAGCATGCCTGATCGACATGGGGGCAAAGAGAACGTAGATCAACAGGGGAACAGGCCCTTCAGCCCATTGATTCTGTCCGGACCATGTCACCGAATTAAACCAATTTTTTCTGACCATGCCTGATCCCTACCCTTTCATTCCTGCCTCTTCCCATGTCTGTCTCAGATCCTCTATAATAACTGCCACCACCATTACCCCAGCAGTCCATTCCACGCTCTGTGTAATAAAGAACTTGCCTGGTACATTTCCTTTAAACTTTCCCCCCTCGCTTTTAATATCCTCTGCTATTAGACACTTCTATGCTGGAGAAAAAAAAATAACTGTCTACTCTATCTATGGTTCTTGCAAGTTTATAATCCTTGATCAGACCTCCCCTCAATTTCCAAGAGGAAACAACTCAAGTTTGTCTGAACTCTCCTGAAAGCTTAGATTCGCCAGTCCAAGCAGTACCCTGGTCGCCCTCTTCTGCACCCTCTCCAAAGCCTGCACATCTTTCTGATGAACACAGTACTCCAAGTGTGGTCTCAACAGAGCTTCGCACATCTTACTGACTCTTATAATCAATGCCCTGATCATTGTGCACACAGCATGGCTGGTTTCATAGAATAATTGTCATCTGGATACAAGGTCAAAAGATACAGTCCATGGTAAGAGTGGTTCACTGGTCCTCCAGCTTTGGGGGTTCTGCTCAGGGCTAGCAACCCTGATCGGTCAAACAGAACTGTCACGGAAACGCACATCAAAGTTGCTGGTGAACACAGCAGGCCAGGCAGTATCTTTAGGAAGAGGTACAGTCGATGTTTCAGGCCGAGACCCTTCGTCAGGACTAACTGAAGGAAGAGCTAGTAAGAGATTTGAAAGTGGGAGGGGGAGGGGGAGATCCGAAATGATAGGAGAAGACAGGAGGGGGACAGGTGGAGCCAAGAGCTGGACAGGTTACGGAAACAGCAATGGGGAACCCTTCAGCATGTGAATGTGACTGTATTCCTGAGTCTCCACCCGGATCTTGCATGGCTGACAGTAGTGCAAACTGAGAGGAAGCTAGTGACACGAAGAAGGAAACCCTGAATACTCCCAGAGATGGAGGATTTTCACTGCTGCTCCAAATGCCAGTGGTGCAATGGACAATAACCCATTACAATCATATGGCCCTTCTGCCCAACTAGTCCAAGCTGATCAGGATGTCCATGTAAGTTCATCCCGTATCCCTCTAAACCAGGACTCCTTCAAGTTTAATTTGTAGATTGAGCCAGTGGTGAGGAAGGCAAATGTGAAGTTAGCATTCATTTCGAGAGGACTAGTATATGATATGTAGAAGCTTCATTCTGCACTAATGAGGCCTTGCCTGGAGGATTGTGAGCAGTTTTGGGCCCCTTATTGAAGAAAGGATGTGCTGACACTGGAGACGGTTCAGAGGAGATTCACAAAGATGAATCCGGGATTGAAAGGCTTTTCCTATGAGGAGCATTTGATGTCTCTGGACCTCCACTCACTGGAATTCAAAAGAATGAGGGGTGACCACATTGAAACTTATCAAAATGTTGAAAGGCCTTGACGGAGTGGATTAGGAGATGATGTTTTCTCTTGTGGGAGAGTCTAAGACCAGAGGACACAGCCTCAGAATAGACGGACGTCCTTTTAGAACGGAGATGAGGAGGAATTTCTTCAGCCAGAGGGTGGTGAATCTGTGGAATTCATTGCCACAGTCGGCTAAGTGGGCATCATTGGGTGTATTTAAGGCAAAGGTTGACAGATTCTTGATTGGTCAGGGCCAATGAAAGGATACGGGGAGAAGGCAGGAGATTAGGTCTGAGAGGGGAAAATGGATCAGCCATAATTAAATGGTGGAGCAGACTCAATGGGCCAAATGGCCTATTCTGCTCGTATATCTTCTGGTCTAATATTGACATAGACCATAAGGCAAGGAGTCCATGTACCCCAGCCTGGGAACCCCTGCTCTAAACAGTGCAAGCATGTGTTACCACTTCCTCGACAGGTGGGTTCACACACTCAGCACCCTGACTGGAAAGACATGCCCTTTAAAACTTTCCCCTTTCACCTTTAACCTGTAACCTCCAGATTTAGACTTCCCTACTTTCCCTACTCTCGAAAGAAAGGGAACACTGACGGTTCATCTACAGCAAGAGGTTTCAGCCGGAAATATCGACTGTTTATTCATTTCGATAGCTGTCTGACTCAGTGAGTTCCTCTAGCATTTTGTGTGTGTCGCTCTGGACTCCCAGCATCTGCACAATCTCTTGTTTCTCTGAACCTACCCCTTGTGGATTTATACTGTCAGCTCTACTCAGCCTCAGCTCCAGGGTGAACAGATTTCACCGGCCTCTTCTCGTAAATGATAGGCTCCATCCCGGTCACCGTCCTGTGGAAACACAAAGGGGCAGTGGGATTAGTTTCGGGACTGACACAGGACTGTGCAGAGAGAGTGGGACAGCGGGATTAGTTTGGGGACTGACACAGGGTTGTGAGGAGAGAGGGAAAGTGGGATCAGTTTCGGGACTGACAAAGGGTTGTGGGGAGAGAGTGGGACACAGGGATTAGTTTGGGGACTGACACAGGGCTGTAGGGAGAGAGTGGGACAATGCGATTAGTTGGGAACTGACACAGGGCTGTGGAAAGAGAGTGAGACAATGCGATTAGTTTGGGGACTGACACAGGGCTCTGGGGAGAAAGTGGGACAGCGGGATTAGTTTGGGGACTGACACAGGGCTGTGGGGAGAGAGTGGGACAGTGGGATTAGTTTGGGGACTGACACAGGGCTCTGTGGAGAGAGTGGGACAGTGGGATTAGTTTGGGGACTGACACAGGGCTGCAGGGAGAGAGTGGGACAGTGGGATTAGTTTGGGGACAGACACAGGGCTGTGGGGAGAGAGTGCAGCGGTGGGATTAGTTTGCAGACTGTCACAGGGCTGTGGGGAGAAAGTGGGACAGCGGAATTAGTTTGGGGACTGACACGCGGCTGTGAAGAGAGAGTGGGACAATGCGATTAGTTTGGGGACTGACACAGGACTGTGGGGAGAGAGTGGGGCAGTGGGATTAGTTTGGGGACGGACACAGGGCTGTGGGGAGAGAGTGGGACAGTGGGAATAGTTTGGGGACTGACAGGGCTGTGGGGAGAGAGCGCGACAATGCGATTAGTTTGGGGACTGACACAGGGCTGTGGAGAGAGAGTGGGGCAGTGGGATTAGTTTAGGGACTGACACAGGGCTGTGGGAGAGAGTGGGACAGCGGGATTAGTTTGGGGACTGACACAGGACTGTGGGTAGAGAGTGGGACAGTGGGATAAGTTTGGGGACAGACACAAGGCTCTGGGGAGAGAGTGGGACAGTGGGAGTAGTTTGGGGACTGACACAGGGCTGTGGGGATAGAGTGGGGAACTGGGATTAGTTTGGGACAGACACAGGGCTGGGGTAGAGAGTGGGACAGTGGGATTAGTTTGGGGACTGACACAGGACTATCGGGAAAGAGTGGGACAGTGGGATTACTTTGCAGACTGACACAGGTCTGTGGGGAGAAAGTGGGACAGTGGGATTAGTTTAGGGACTGACACGGGGCTGTGTGGAGAGAGTGGGACAGTGGGATTAGTTTGTGGACTGACACAAGACTGTGGGGAGAGAGTGGGACAGTGGGATGAGTTTGGGGACTGACACAGGGCTGTGGAGAGAGAATGGAACAATGCGATTAGTTTGGGGACTGACACAGGGCTGTGGGGAGAGAGTGGGACAGTGGGATTAATTTGGGGACTGACACAGGGCTCTGGGGAGAAAGTGGGACTGTGCAATTAGTCTGAGGACTGACACAGGGCTGTGGGGAGAGAGTGGGACAGTGGGATTAGTTTGAGGACTGACACAAGGCTGTGGGGAGAGAGTGGGACAGTGAGATTAGTTCGGGGACTGACACAAGGCTGTGGGGAGAGAGTGCGGCAGTGGGATTAGTTTGGGGACTGACACAGGACTCTCAGGAAAAACTGGGACAGTGAGATTAGTTTGCAGACTGACGCAGGGCTGTGGGGAGAAAGTGGGACAGCGGAATTAGTTTGGGACTGACACGGGGCTGTGTGGATAGAGTGGGACAGTGGGATTAGTTTAGGGACTGACACAGAGCTGTGGGAGTGAGTGGGACAGTGAGATGAGTTTGGGGACAGTGGGATGAGTTTGTGGACTGTGGGATGAGTTTGGGGACAGTGGGATTAGTTTGGGGACTGACACAGGGCTGTGGGGAGAGAGTGGAACATTGGGATTAGTTTGGGGACTGACACAGGGCTGTGGGGAGAGAGTGAGACAGTGGGAGTAGTTTGGGGACTGACACAGGGCTGTGGGGAGAGAGTGGAACATTGGGATTAGTTTGGGGACTGACACAGGGCTGTGGGGAGAGAGTGGGACAGTGGGAGTAGTTTGGGGACTGACACAGGGCTGTGGGGAGAGAGTGGGATAGAGCGATTAGTTTGGGGACTGACACAGGGCTGTGGGGAGAGAGTGGGACAGTGGAATTAGTTTGCAGACTGACACAGGGCTGTGGGGAGAGATTGGGACAGTGGGATTCATTTGGGGACTCACACAGGGCTGTGGGGAGAGAGTGGGGCAGTGGGCTGAATTTGAAGACTGACACAGGACAGCAGGGATAGAGTTGGGGACAATGGGATTAGTTTGGGGACTGACACAGGGCTGTGGGAGAGAGTGGGACAGTGAGATTAGTTTGGGGACCGACACAGGGCGTGGGGAGAGAGTGGGACAGTGGGATTAGTTTGGGGACTGACACAGGGCTGTGGGAGGGAGTTTGGGGACAGTGGGATGAGTTTGTGGACTGTGGGATGAGTTTGTGGACTGTGGGATGAGTTTGTGGACAGTGGGATGAGTTTGGGTACTGACACAGGGCTGTGGGGAGAGAGTGGGACACTGGGATTAGCTTGGGGACTGACAGGCCTGTGGGGAGAGAGTGGGACAGTGGGATTAGTTTGGGGACTGTGGGATGAGTTTGTGGACTGTGGGATGAGTTTGGGGACAGTGGGATGAGTTTGGGGACTGTGGGATGAGTTTGGGGACTGTGGGATGTGTTTGGGGACAGTGGGATGTGATTGGGGACTGTGGGATGAGTTTGGGGACAGTGGGATGAGTTTGGGGACTGTGGGATGAGTTTGGGGACAGTGGGATGAGTTTGGGGACAGTGGGATGAGTTTGTGGACTGTGGGATGAGTTTGTGGACTGTGGGATGAGTTTGGGGAGTATGGGATGAGTTTGGGACTGTGGGATGAGTTTGGAGACAATGGGATGAGTTTGTGGACTGTGGGATGAGTTTGGGGAGTGTGGGATGAGTTTGGGTCTGTGGGATGAGTTTGGGGACAGTGGGATGAGTTTGGGGACAGTGGGATGAGTTTGTGGACTGTGGGATGAGTTTGGGGACAGTGGGATGAGTTTGTGGACAGTGGGATGAGTTTGGGGACAGTGGGATGAGTTTGGGGACTGTGGGATGAGTTTGGGGACAGTGGGATGAGTTTGTGGACAGTGGGATGTGATTGGGGACTGTGGGATGAGTTTGGGGACAGTGGGATGAGTTTGGGGACAGTGGGATGAGTTTGGGGACTGACACAAGGCTGTGGGAGAGAGAGTGACAGTGAGATTAGTTTGGGGACTGACACAGGGCTCTGGGGAGAGAGTGGGACAGTGGGATGAGTTTGGGGACAGTGGGATGTGTTTGGGGACTGTGGGATGAGTTTGGGGACAGTGGGATGAGTTTGGGGACTATGACACAGGGCTGTGGGAGAGAGTGGGACAGTGAGATTAGTTTGGGGACTGACACAGGGCTGTCGGGAGAGCCTGGGACAATGCGATTAGTTTGGGGACTAACACAGGGCTGTGGGGAGAGAGTGGGACAGTGCGATTAATCTGAGGACTGACACAGTTTGGGGACTGTGGGATGAGTTTGGGGACAGTGGGATGAGTTTGGGACAGTGGGATGAGTTTGAGGACTGTGGGATGAGTGGGACTGACACGGGGCTGTGTGGAGAGAGTGGGACAGTGGGATTAGTTTGGGGACTGACACAGGACTGTGGGGATAGAGTTGGACAGTGGGATGAGTTTGGGGACTGACACAGGGCTGTGGGGATAGAGTGGGACAGTGGGATTAGTTTAGGGACTGACACAGAGCAGTGGGAGTGAGTGGGACAGTGAGATTAGTTTGGGGACTGACACAGGGCTGTGGGGAGAGAGTGGGACAGTGGGATTAGTTTGGGGACTGACACAGAGCTGTGGGGAGAGAGTGGGACACTGGGATTAGTTTGGGAACTGACATAGGACTGTGGGGAGAGAGTGGGACAGTGGGATTAGTTTGGGGACTGACAGGCCTGTGGGGAGAGTTTGTGGACAGTGGGATGAGTTTGGGGACAGTGGGATGAGTTTGTGGACTGTGGGATGAGTTTGTGGACAGTGGGATGAGTTTGTGGACAGTGGGATGAGTTTGTGGACTGTGGGATGAGTTTGGGGACAGTGGGATGAGTTTGGGGACTGGTGGGGAGAGAGTGGGACAGTCGGATTAATTTGGGGACTGAGACAGGGCCGCGGGGAGAGAGTGGGACAGTGGGATTAGTTTGGGGACTGAAACAGGGCTGTGGGGAGAGACTGGGACAGTGGGATTAGTCTGGGGACTGACACAGGACTCTCAGGAAAAACTGGGACAGTGAGATTAGTTTGCAGACTGACACAGGGCAGTGGGGAGAAAGTGGGACAGCGGAATTAGTTTGGGATTGACACAGGGCTGTGTGGAGAGAGTGTGACAGTGGGATGAGTTTGGGGACTGACACAGGACAGAAGGGATAGAGTGGGACAATGGGATTAGTTTGGGGACTGACACAGGGCTGTGGGAGAGAGTGGGACAGTGAGATTAGTTTGGGGACAGACACAGGGCTGTCGGGAGAGAGTTTGGGACTGTGGGATGAGTTTGTGGACTGTGGGATGAGTTTGGGGACTGTGGGATGAGTTTGTGGACTGTGGGATGAGTTTGGGACTATGAAAAAGGGCTGTGGGAGAGAGTGGGACCGTGCGATTAGTTTGGGGACAGACACAGGGTTGTGGGCAGAGAGTGGGACAGTGGGATTAGTTTGGGGACTGACGCAGGGCTGTGGGAGAGTGTGGGACAGTGGGATTGGGATGAGTTTGTGGACTGTGGGATGAGTTTGGGGACAGTGGGATGAGTTTGGGGACAGTGGGATGAGTTTGGGGACAGTGGGATGAGTTTGGGGACTGTGGGATGAGTTTGGGGACTGTGGGATGAGTTTGGGGACTGTGGGATGAGTTTGTGGACAGTGGGATGAGTTTGGGGACTGACACAGCGCTGTGGGGAGAGAGTGGGACAGTGGGATTAGTTTTGGGACTGACACAGTGCTGTGGGGAGAGTTTGTGGACAGTGGGATGAGTTTGTGGACTGTGGGATGAGTTTGTGGACTGTGGGATGAGTTTGGGGAGTATGGGATGAGTTTGGGACTGTGGGATGAGTTTGGAGACAATGGGATGAGTTTGTAGACAGTGGGATGAGTTTGTGGAGTGTGGGATGAGTTTGGGGACAGTGGGATGAGTTTGTGGACTGTGGGATGAGTTTGTGGACAGTGGGATGAGTTTGGGACAGTGGGATGAGTTTGGGGACAGTGGGATGAGTTTGTGGACAGTGGGATGAGTTTGTGGACTGTGGGATGAGTTTGGGGACTGTGGGATGAGTTTGGGGACAGTGGGATGAGTTTGTGGACTGTGGGATGAGTTTGGGGACAGTGGGATGAGTTTGTGGACTGTGGGATGAGTTTGTGGACAGTGGGATGAGTTTGTGGACAGTGGGATGAGTTTGTGGACAGTGGGATGAGTTTGTGGACTGTGGGATGAGTTTGTGGACAGTGGGATGAGTTTGGGGACAGTGGGATGAGTTTGGGGACAGTGGGATGAGTTTGGGACTGTGGGATGAGTTTGTGGACAGTGGGATGAGTTTGGGGACAGTGGGATGAGTTTGTGGACTGTGGGATGAGTTTGTGGACAGTGGGATGAGTTTGGGGACTGTGGGATGAGTTTGGGACAGTGGGATGAGTTTGGGGACAGGGACAGGGCTGTGGGATGAGTTTGGGACAGTGGGATGAGTTTGTGGACAGTGGGATGAGTTTGGGACTGTGGGATGAGTTTGGGGACAGTGGGATGAGTTTGGGGACAGTGGGATGAGTTTGGGACAGTGGGATGAGTTTGAGGACAGTGGGATGAGTTTGGGGACAGTGGGATGAGTTTGGGGACAGTGGGATGAGTTTGGGGACTGTGGGATGAGTTTGTGGACTGTGGGATGAGTTTGTGGACAGTGGGATGAGTTTGGGGACAGTGGGATGAGTTTGTGGACTGTGGGATGAGTTTGGGACTGTGGGATGAGTTTGGGGACTGTGGGATGAGTTTGGGGACAGTGGGATGAGTTTGGGGACTGACACAGGGCTGTGCAGAGAGACTGGGACAGTGGGATTAGTTTGGGGACTGACACAGGGCTGTGGGGAGAGAGTGGGACAGTGCGATTAGTTAGGGGACTGACACAGGGCTGTGGGGAGAGAGTTGGACAGTGGGATTAGTTTGGGGACTGACACAGGGCTGTGGGGAGAGACTGTGACAGTGGGGTAAGTTTGGGGACAGACACAGGGCTGTGGGGCAAGAGTGGGACAGTCGAATTAGTTTTCAGGCTGACACTGGGCTGTGGGGAGAGAGTGGGACAGTGGGATTAATTTGGTGACTGACACAGGACTGTGGGGAGAAAGTGGGACAATGCAAATGGTCTGGGGACTGACACAGGGCTGTGGGGAGAGAGTGGGCAGTGGGATTAGTTTGGGGACTGACACAAGGCTGTGGGGAGAGAGTGGGACAGTGAGATTAGTTTGGGGACTGACACAGGGCTGTGGGGAGAGAGTGGGACAGTGGGATTAGTTTGGGGACTGACACAGGACTATCAGGAAAGAGTGGGACAGTGGGATTAGTTTGCAGACTGACACAGGGCTGTGGGGAGAAAGTGGGACAGCGGAATTAGTTTGGGGACTGACACGGGGCTGGGTGGGATGAGTTTGGGACAGTGGGATGAGTTTGTGGACAGTGGGATGAGTTTGGGGACAGTGGGATGAGTTTGTGGACTGTGGGATGAGTTTGGGGACAGTGGGATGAGTTTGGGGACAGTGGGATGAGTTTGTGGACTGTGGGATGAGTTTGGGGACAGTGGGATGAGTTTGTGGACAGTGGGATGAGTTTGGGGACAGTGGGATGAGATTGGGGACTGTGGGATGAGTTTGGGGACAGTGGGATGAGTTTGGGGACAGTGGGATGAGTTTGGGGACAGTGGGATGAGTTTGTGGACAGTGGGATGAGTTTGGGGACAGTGGGATGAGTTTGGGGACTGTGGGATGAGTTTGGGGACAGTGGGATGAGTTTGTGGACTGTGGGATGAGTTTGGGACTGTGGGATGAGTTTGGGACTGTGGGATGAGTTTGTGGACAGTGGGATGAGTTTGGGACTCTGGGATGAGTTTGGGACATGGGATGAGTTTGTGGACTGTGGGATGAGTTTGTGGACTGTGGGATGAGTTTGTGGACTGTGGGATGAGTTTGGGGACAGTGGGATGAGTTTGTGGACTGTGTGATGAGTTTGGGACTGTGGGATGAGTTTGAGGACTGTGGGATGAGTTTGTGGACAGTGGGATGAGTTTGGGGACAGTGGGATGAGTTTGTGGACTGTGGGATGAGTTTGGGGACAGTGGGATGAGTTTGTGGACTGTGGGATGAGTTTGGGGACTGTGGGATGAGTTTGGGGACAGTGGGATGAGTTTGGGGACAGTGGGATGAGTTTGTGGACTGTGGGATGAGTTTGTGGACTGTGGGATGAGTTTGGGGAGTATGGGATGAGTTTGGGGAGTGTGGGATGAGTTTGGGACTGTGGGATGAGTTTGTGGACAGTGGGATGAGTTTGTGGACAGTGGGATGAGTTTGTGGACTGTGGGATGAGTTTGTGGACAGTGGGATGAGTTTGTGGACAGTGGGATGAGTTTGGGGACAGTGGGATGAGTTTGGGGACAGTGGGATGAGTTTGGGGACTGTGGGATGAGTTTGGGGACTGTGGGATGAGTTTGGGGACAGTGGGATGAGTTTGGGGACAGTGGGATGAGTTTGGGGACAGTGGGATGAGTTTGTGGACAGTGGGATGAGTTTGTGGACAGTGGGATGAGTTTGTAGACAGTGGGATGAGTTTGTGGACAGTGGGATGAGTTTGGGGAGTGTGGGATGAGTTTGGGGACAGTGGGATGAGTTTGGGGACAGTGGGATGAGTTTGGGGACAGTGGGATGAGTTTGGGGACAGTGGGATGAGTTTGGGGACTGTGGGGATGAGAGTGGGACAGTGGGATTAGTTTGGGGACTGACACAGCGCTGTGGGGAGAGAGTTTGGGACAGTGGGATGAGTTTGGACTGACACAGTGCTGTGGGATGAGTTTGGGACAGTGGGATGAGTTTGAGGACTGTGGGATGAGTTTGTGGACAGTGGGATGAGTTTGGGGACAGTGGGATGAGTTTGGGGTGTATGGGGTGAGTTTGTGGACTGTGGGATGAGTTTGGGGACTGACACAGGGCTGTGGGGATGAGAGTGGGACAATGGGATTAGTTTGGGTATTGGATGAGTTTGGGCTGTGGGATGAGTTTGGGACAGTGGGATGAGTTTGGGGACTGACACAGGGCTGTGGGAGAGTTGTGGGACAGTGGGATTAGTTTGGGGACTGACACAGGGCTGTGGAGAGAGATTGGGATAGTGGGATGAGTTTGGGGACTGACACAGGGCTGGGGAGAGAGTGGGGCAATGGGATGAGTTTGTGGACTGTGGGATGAGTTTGGGACTGTGGGATGAGTTTGGGGACAGTGGGATGAGTTTGGGGACAGTGGGATGAGTTTGTGGACTGTGGGATGAGTTTGGGACTGTGGGATGAGTTTGTGGACTGTGGGATGTGTTTGTGGACCGTGGGATGAGTTTGGGGAGTATGGGATGAGTTTGTGGACTGTGGGATGAGTTTGGGGAGTATGGGATGAGTTTGGGGACAGTGGGATGAGTTTGGGGACTGTGGGGATGAGTTTGTGGACTGTGGGATGAGTTTGGGGACTGACACAGGTCTGTGGGCTGAGTTTGTGGACAGTGGGATGAGTTTGGGGACAGTGTGGGATGAGTTTGGGGACAGTGGGATGAGTTTGTGGACTGGACAGTGGGATGAGTTTGTGGACAGTGGGATGAGTTTGGGGACTGTGGGATGAGTTTGTGGACTGTGGGATGAGTTTGGGGACAGTGGGATGAGTTTGGGACAGTGGGATGAGTTTGGGACTGTGGGATGAGTTTGGAGACAGTGGGATGAGTTTGGGGACAGTGGGATGAGTTTGTGGACTGTGGGATGAGTTTGTGGACAGTGGGATGAGTTTGTGGACAGTGGGATGAGTTTGTGGACAGTGGGATGAGTTTGGGGACAGTGGGAT
The DNA here is from genome assembly GCF_963921235.1 of Mobula hypostoma. NCBI lineage: Eukaryota > Metazoa > Chordata > Chondrichthyes > Myliobatiformes > Myliobatidae > Mobula > Mobula hypostoma. The sequence goes on along the minus strand of NC_086124.1, from coordinate 22,397,184 downwards.
GAGTTTGTGGACTGTGGGATGAGTTTGTGGACAGTGGGATGAGTTTGGGGACAGTGGGATGAGTTTGTGGACTGTGGGATGAGTTTGGGGACAGTGGGATGAGTTTGGGGACAGTGGGATGAGTTTGTGGACAGTGGGATGAGTTTGGGGACTGTGGGATGAGTTTGTGGACAGTGGGATGAGTTTGGGGACAGTGGGATGAGTTTGTGGACAGTGGGATGAGTTTGTAGACAGTGGGATGAATTTGTGGACAGTGGGATGAGTTTGGGGAGTATGGGATGAGTTTGGGCTGTGGGATGAGTTTGGGGACAGTGGGATGAGTTTGGGGACAGTGGGATGAGTTTGGGACAGTGGGATGAGTTTGTGGACAGTGGGATGAGTTTGTGGACAGTGGGATGAGTTTGAGGACAGTGGGATGAGTTTGAGGACAGTGGGATGAGTTTGGGGACAGTGGGATGAGTTTGGGGACAGTGGGATGAGTTTGGGGACAGTGGGATGTGATTGGGGACTGTGGGATGTGATTGTGGACAGTGGGATGAGTTTGGGGACAGTGGGATGAGTTTGGGGACTGTGGGATGAGTTTGGGGACAGTGGGATGTGATTGGGGACTGTGGGATGAGTTTGGGGACAGTGGGATGAGTTTGGGGACAGTGGGATGAGTTTGGGGTGTATGGGGTGAGTTTGTGGACTGTGGGATGAGTTTGTGGACAGTGGGGTAGTTTGGGGACTGACACAGGGCTGTGGGGCGAGTTTGAGGACAGTGGGATGAGTTTTCAGGGGACACTGGGCTGTGGGGAGAGTTTGGGACAGTGGGATTAATTTGGTGACTGACACAGGACTGTGGGGAGAAAGTGGGACAATGCAAATGGTCTGGGGACTGACACAGGGCTGTGGGATGAGTTTGTGGACAGTGGGATGAGTTTGGGGACTGTGGGATGAGTTTGTGGACTGTGGGATGAGTTTGTGGACAGTGGGATGAGTTTGGGGACGTGGGATGAGTTTGGCTGTGGGATGAGTTTGGGACAGTGGGATGAGTTTGTGGGACTATGGGATGAGTTTGGGACAGTGGGATGAGTTTGCAGGACTGTGGGATGAGTTTGGGACAGTGGGATGAGTTTGGGGACAGTGGGATGAGTTTGGGGACTGTGGGATGAGTTTGGGGACAGTGGGATGAGTTTGGGGACAGTGGGATGAGTTTGGGACTGTGGGATGAGTTTGGGGACAGTGGGATGAGTTTGGGGACAGTGGGATGAGTTTGGGGACAGTGGGATGAGTTTGGGGACTGTGGGATGAGTTTGGGGACAGTGGGATGAGTTTGGGGACAGTGGGATGAGTTTGGGGACTGTGGGATGAGTTTGGGGACTGTGGGATGAGTTTGGGGACAGTGGGATGAGTTTGGGGACAGTGGGATGAGTTTGGGGACAGTGGGATGAGTTTGGGGACAGTGGGATGAGTTTGTGGACAGTGGGATGAGTTTGTGGACAGTGGGATGAGTTTGTGGACAGTGGGATGAGTTTGTAGACTGTGGGATGAGTTTGGGGACAGTGGGATGAGTTTGGGGACAGTGGGATGAGTTTGGGGTGTATGGGATGAGTTTGTGGACTGTGGGATGAGTTTGAGGACAGTGGGATGTGATTGGGGACTGTGGGATGAATTTGGGGACAGTGGGATGAGTTTGGGCTGTGGGATGAGTTTGGGGACAGTGGGATGAGTTTGGGGACAGTGGGATGAGTTTGGGGACAGTGGGATGAGTTTGGGGACAGTGGGATGAGTTTGTGGACTGTGGGATGAGTTTGTGGACAGTGGGATGAGTTTGGGGACAGTGGGATGAGTTTGTGGACTGTGGGATGAGTTTGTGGACTGTGGGATGAGTTTGTGGACAGTGGGATGAGTTTGTGGACTGTGGGATGAGTTTGTGGACTGTGGGATGAGTTTGTGGACTGTGGGATGAGTTTGTGGACAGTGGGATGAGTTTGGGGACTGTGGGATGAGTTTGGGGACAGTGGGATGAGTTTGGGGACAGTGGGGGATGAGTGGGACAGTGCGATTAGTTTGGCGGCTGACTCGGCTGTGGGGAGAGAGTGGGACAGTGGGATTAGTTTGGGGACTGACACAGGTCTGTGGGGAGAGTGTGGGACAGTGGGATTAGTTTGGGGACTGACACAGGGCTGTGTGGAGAGAGTGGGACAGTGGGATTAGTTTGGGGACTGCCACAGGACTGTGGGGAGAGACTGGGACAGTGGGATGAGTTTGGGGACTGATACAGGACTGTGGGGATAGCGTGGGACAGTGGGATTAGTTTAAGGACTGACACAGAGCTGTAGGAGTGAGTGGGATAGTGAGATTAGTTTGGGGACTGACACAGGGCTGTGGGGAGAGACTGGGACAGTGAGATTAGTTTGTGGACTGACACAGGGCTGTGGGGGGAGAGTGGGGCAGTGGGATTAGTTTGGGGACTGACACAGGGCTGTGGGAGAAAGTGGGACAGTGGGATTTCTTTGGGGACTGACACAGGGCTGTGGGAGAGAGTGGGACAGTGGTATTAGTTTGGGGACTGACACAGGGCTGTGGGGAGAGAGTGGGACAGTGGGATTAGTTTGGAGACTGCACAGGGCTGTGGGGAGAGAGTGGGATAGTGCGATTAGTTTGGGGACTGACACAGGGCTGTGGGGAGAGAGTGGGGCAGTGGGATTAGTTTGGGAACTGACACTGTGCTGTGGGAGAGAGTGGGACAGTGAGATTAGTTTGGGGACTGACACAGGGCTGTGGGGAGAGAGTGGGACAGTGGGATTAGTTTGGGGACTGACACAGCGCTGTGGGGAAGAGAGTGGGACAGTGGGATTAGTTTTCGGACTGACACAGTGCTGTGGGGAGAGAGTGGGACAGTGGGATTCCTTTGAGGACTGACACAGGGCTGTGGTAGATTGTGGGACAGTGTGATTAGTTTCGGGACAGACGCAGGGCTGTGAGGAGAGAGTGGGACAGTGGGATGAGTTTGGGGACTGACACAGGGCTGTGGGGAGAGAGTGGGACAATGGGATTAGTTTAGGTATTGACACAGGGCTGTGGGGAGAGAGTGGGACAGTGGGATTAGTTTGGGGACTGACACAGGGCTGTGGGAGAGTGTGGGACAGTGGGATTAGTTTGGGGACTGACACAGGGCTGTGGAGAGAGATTGGGATAGTGGGATTCATTTGGGGACTGACACAGGGCTGCGGGGAGAGAGTGGGGCAATGGGATGAATTTGAGGACTGACACAGGACAGAAGGGATAGAGTTTGTGGACAGTGGGATGAGTTTGGGGACAGTGGGATGAGTTTGTGGACTGTGGGATGAGTTTGGGGACAGTGGGATGAGTTTGTGGACTGTGGGATGAGTTTGTGGACAGTGGGATGAGTTTGGGGACAGTGGGATGAGTTTGGGACTGTGGGATGAGTTTGGGGACAGTGGGATTAGTTTCGGGACTGACAAAGGGCTGTGGGAGAGAGTGGGACTGTGAGATTACTTTGGGGACTGACACAGGTCTGTGGGCTGAGAGTGGGACAGTGGGATTAGGTTGGGGACAGACACAGGGCTGTGGAGAGAGAGTGGGGCAGTGGGATTAATTTGAGGACTGAGACAGTGGGATGAGTTTGTGGACAGTGGGATGAGTTTGGGGACTGTGGGATGAGTTTGGGACTGTGGGATGAGTTTGGGACTGTGGGATGAGTTTGGGGACAGTGGGATGAGTTTGGGGACAGTGGGATGAGTTTGGGACAGTGGGATGAGTTTGGAGACTGTGGGATGAGTTTGGGGACAGTGGGATGAGTTTGGGGACAGTGGGATGAGTTTGGGGACTGTGGGATGAGTTTGGGGACAGTGGGATGAGTTTGTGGACTGTGGGATGAGTTTGTGGACAGTGGGATGAGTTTGGGGACAGTGGGATGAGTTTGGGGACAGTGGGATGTGTTTGGGGACTGTGGGATGAGTTTGGGGACAGTGGGATGTGATTGGGGACTGTGGGATGAGTTTGGGGACAGTGGGATGAGTTTGGGGACAGTGGGATGAGTTTGTGGACAGTGGGATGAGTTTGGGGACTGTGGGATGAGTTTGTGGACTGTGGGATGAGTTTGTGGACAGTGGGATGAGTTTGTGGACAGTGGGATGAGTTTGTGGACAGTGGGATGAGTTTGAGGACAGTGGGATGAGTTTGTGGACAGTGGGATGAGTTTGGGGACAGTGGGATGAGTTTGGGGACTGTGGGATGAGTTTGGGGACAGTGGGATGAGTTTGGGGACAGTGGGATGAGTTTGGGGACAGTGGGATGAGTTTGAGGACTGTGGGATGAGTTTGGGGACAGTGGGATGAGTTTGGGGACAGTGGGATGAGTTTGGGGACAGTGGGATGAGTTTGGGGTGTATGGGGTGAGTTTGTGGACTGTGGGATGAGTTTGGGGACTGACACAGGGCTGTGGGGAGAGAGTGGGACAGTGCGATTAGTTAGGGGACTGACACAGGGCTGTGGGGAGAGAGTTGGACAGTGGGATTAGTTTGGGGACTGACACAGGGCTGTGGGGAGAGACTGTGACAGTGGGGTAAGTTTGGGGACTGACACAGGGCTGTGGGGCGAGAGTGAGACAGTCGAATTAGTTTTCAGGCTGACACTGGGCTGTGGGGAGAGAGTGGGACAGTGGGATTAATTTGGTGACTGACACAGGACTGTGGGGAGAAAGTGGGACAATGCAAATGGTCTGGGGACTGACACAGGGCTGTGGGGAGAGAGTGGGACAGTGGGATTAGTTTGGGGACTGACACAAGGCTGTGGGGAGAGAGTGGGACAGTGAGATTAGTTTGGGGACTGACACAGGGCTGTGGGGAGAGAGTGGGACAGTGGGATTAGTTTGGGGACTGACACAGGACTATCAGGAAAGAGTGGGACAGTGGGATTAGTTTGCAGACTGACACAGGGCTGTGGGGAGAAAGTGGGACAGCGGAATTAGTTTGGGGACTGACACGGGGCTGTGTGGAGAGAGTGGGACAGTGGGATTAGTTTGGGGACTGACACAGGACTGTGGGATGAGTTTGTGGACTGTGGGATGAGTTATGGGAGTATGGGATGAGTTTGGGACTGTGGGATGAGTTTGGAGACAATGGGATGAGTTTGGGGACAGTGGGATGAGTTTGGGACAGTGGGATGAGTTTGAGGACTGTGGGATGAGTTTGGGGACAGTGGGATGAGTTTGGGGACAGTGGGATGAGTTTGGGGACTGTGGGATGAGTTTGGGACTGTGGGATGAGTTTGGGGACAGTGGGATGAGTTTGGGGACTGACACAGGACTATCAGGAAAGAGTGGGACAGTGGGATTAGTTTGCAGACTGACACAGGGCTGTGGGGAGAAAGTGGGACAGCGGAATTAGTTTGGGGACTGACACGGGGCTTTGTGGAGAGAGTGGGACAGTGGGATTAGTTTGGGGACTGACACAGGACTGTGGGAGTGAGTGGGACAGTGAGATTAGTTTGGGGACTGACACAGGGCTGTGGGGAGAGACTGCGACACTGGGATTAGTTTGGGGACTGACACAGGGCTGTGGGGAGAGAGTGGGACAGTGGGATTAGTTTGGGGACTGACACAGGGCTGTGGGGAGAGAGTGGGACAGTGGGTTTAGTTTGGGGACTGACACGGCTGTGGGGAGAGAGGGGGAGAGTGGGATTAGTTTGGGGACTGACACAGGGCTGTGCGGAGAGAGTAGGGCAGTGGGATTAGTTTAGGGACTGACACAGGGCTCTGGGAGAGAGTGGGACAGTGAGATTAGTTTGGGGACTGACAGAGGGCTGTGAGGAGGGAGTGGGACAGTGCGATTAGTTTGGCGGCTGACTCGGCTGTGGGGAGAGAGTGGGACAGTGGGATTAGTTTGGGGACTGACACAGGTCTGTGGGGAGAGAGTGGGACAGTGGGATTAGTTTGGGGACTGACACAGGGCTATGGGGAGAGTGTGGGACAGTGGGATTAGTTTGGGGACTGTGGGATGTGTGGAGAGAGTGGGACAGTGGGATTAGTTTGGGGACTGCCACAGGACTGTGGGGAGAGACTGGGACAGTGGGATGAGTTTGGGGACTGATACAGGGCTGTGGGGATAGCGTGGGACAGTGGGATTAGTTTAAGGACTGACACAGAGCTGTAGGAGTGAGTGGGATAGTGAGATTAGTTTGGGGACTGACACAGGGCTGTGGGGAGAGACTGGGACAGTGAGATTAGTTTGTGGACTGACACAGGGCTGTGGGGGGAGAGTGGGGCAGTGGGATTAGTTTGGGGACTGACACAGGGCTGTGGGAGAAAGTGGGACAGTGGGATTTGTTTGGGGACTGACACAGGGCTGTGGGGAGAGAGTGGGACAGTGGGATTAGTTTGGAGACTGCACAGGGCTGTGGGGAGAGAGTGGGATAGTGCGATTAGTTTGGGGACTGACACAGGGCTGTGGGGAGAGAGTGGGGCAGTGGGATTAGTTTGGGGACTGACACTGTGCTGTGGGAGAGAGTGGGACAGTGAGATTAGTTTGGGGACTGACACAGGGCTGTGGGGAGAGAGTGGGACAGTGGGATTAGTTTGGGGACTGACACAGCGCTGTGGGGAGAGAGTGGGACAGTGGGATTAGTTTTCGGACTGACACAGTGCTGTGGGGAGAGAGTGGGACAGTGGGATGAGTTTGAGGACTGTGGGATGAGTTTGTGGACATTGGGATGAGTTTGGGGACAGTGGGATGAGTTTGGGACTGTGGGATGAGTTTGGGGACAGTGGGATGAGTTTGGGGACAGTGGGATGAGATTGTGGACAGTGGGATGAGTTTGGGGACAGTGGGATGAGTTTGGGACACAGGGACTGTGGGATGAGTTTGGGGACAGTGGGATGAGTTTGGGGACAGTGGGATGAGTTTGTGGACTGTGGGATGAGTTTGGGGACAGTGGGATGAGTTTGGGGACAGTGGGATGTGTTTGGGGACTGTGGGATGAGTTTGGGGACAGTGGGATGAGTTTGGGGACTGTGGGATGAGTTTGGGGACAGTGGGATGAGTTTGTGGACTGTGGGATGAGTTTGGGGACAGTGGGATGAGATTGGGGACTGACACAGGGCTGTGGGAGAGTGTGGGACAGTGAGATTAGTTTGGGGACTGACACAGGACTGTGGGGAGAGCGTGGGACAATGCAATTAGTTTTGGGACGGACACAGGGCTGTGGGGAGAGAGTGGGGCAGTGGGATTAGTTTCGGGACTGACAAAGGGCTGTGGGAGAGAGTGGGACTGTGAGATTACTTTGGGGACTGACACAGGTCTGTGGGCTGAGAGTGGGACAGTGGGATTAGGTTGGGGACAGACACAGGGCTGTGGGGAGAGAGTGGGGCAGTGGGATTAATTTGAGGACTGACACAGTACAGTAGGGAGAGAGTGGGACAGTGGGATTAATTTGGGGACTGACACAGGGCTGTGGGAGAGAGTGGTATAGTGGGATTAGTTTGGGGACTGACACAGGGCTGTGGGGAGAGAGTGGGACAGTGGGATATGTTTGGGGACTGACACAGGGCTGTGGGGAAAGTGTGGAACAGTGGGATTAGTTTGAGGACTGACACAGGGCTGTGGGGAGAGAGTGGGACAGTGGGATTAGTTTGGGGACTGACGCAGGGCTGTGAGGAGAGAGTGGAACAGTGGATTAGTTTGGGGACTGGGATGAGTTTGGGACTGTGGGATGAGTTTGGGGACATGGGGATGAGTTTGGGGACTGTGGGATGAGTTTGTGGACAGTGGGATGAGTTTGGGGACAGTGGGATGAGTTTGGGGACAGTGGGATGTGATTGGGGACTGTGGGATGAGTTTGGGGACAGTGGGATGAGTTTGGGGACAGTGGGATGAGTTTGGGGACAGTGGGATGAGTTTGTGGACTGTGGGATGAGTTTGGGGACAGTGGGATGAGTTTGGGGACAGTGGGATGAGTTTGGGGACAGTGGGATGAGTTTGGGGACAGTGGGATGAGTTTGGGGACTGTGGGATGAGTTTGGGGACAGTGGGATGAGTTTGGGACTGTGGGATGAGTTTGGGGACTGTGGGATGAGTTTGTGGACAGTGGGATGAGTTTGGGGACTGACACAGGGCTGTGGGGAGAGAGTGGGACAGTGCGATTAGTTAGGGGACTGACACAGGGCTGTGGGGAGAGAGTTGGACAGTGGGATTAGTTTGGGGACTGACACAGGGCTGTGGGGAGAGACTGTGACAGTGGGGTAAGTTTGGGGACTGACACAGGGCTGTGGGGCGAGAGTGGGACAGTCGAATTAGTTTTCAGGCTGACACTGGGCTGTGGGGAGAGAGTGGGACAGTGGGATTCCTTTGAGGACTGACACAGGGCTGTGGTAGATTGTGGGACAGTGTGATTAGTTTCGGGACAGACGCAGGGCTGTGAGGAGAGAGTGGGACAGTGGGATGAGCTTGGGGACTGACACAGGGCTGTGGGGAGAGAGTGGGACAATGGGATTAGTTTAGGTATTGACACAGGGCTGTGGGGAGAGAGTGGGACAGTGGGATTAGTTTGGGGACTGACACAGGGCTGTGGGAGAGTGTGGGACAGTGGGATTAGTTTGGGGACTGACACAGGGCTGTGGAGAGAGATTGGGATAGTGGGATTCATTTGGGGACTGACACAGGGCTGCGGGGAGAGAGTGGGGCAGTGGGATGAATTTGAGGACTGACACAGGACAGAAGGGATAGAGTGGGACAGTAGGGTTAGATTGGGGACTGACACAGGGCTGTGGGAGAGTGTGGGACAGTGAGATTAGTTTGGGGACTGACACAGGACTGTGGGATGAGTTTGTGGACAATGCAATTAGTTTTGGGACGGACAAAGGGCTGTGGGGAGAGAGTGGGGCAGTGGGATTAGTTTCGGGACTGACAAAGGGCTGTGGGAGAGAGTGGGACTGTGAGATTACTTTGGGGACTGACACAGGTCTGTGGGCTGAGAGTGGGACAGTGGGATTAGTTTGGGGACAGTGGGATGTGATTGGGGACTGTGGGATGTGATTGGGGACAGTGGGATGTGATTGGGGACTGTGGGATGAGTTTGGGGACAGTGGGATGAGTTTGGGACAGTGGGATGAGTTTGAGGACTGTGGGATGAGTTTGGGGACAGTGGGATGAGTTTGGGGACAGTGGGATGAGTTTGGGGACTGTGGGATGAGTTTGTGGACTGTGGGATGAGTTTGGGGACAGTGGGATGAGTTTGGGGACAGTGGGATGAGTTTGTGGACTGTGGGATGAGTTTGTGGACTGTGGGATGAGTTTGGGGAGTATGGGATGAGTTTGGGACTGTGGGATGAGTTTGGGGACAGTGGGATGAGTTTGGGGACTGTGGGATGAGTTTGGGGACTGTGGGATGAGTTTGGGGACAGTGGGATGAGTTTGGGGACAGTGGGATGTGATTGGGGACTGTGGGATGAGTTTGGGGACTGTGGGATGAGTTTGGGGACAGTGGGATGAGTTTGGGGACAGTGGGATGAGTTTGGGGACAGTGGGATGAGTTTGGGGACAGTGGGATGAGTTTGTGGACAGTGGGATGAGTTTGGGGACTGTGGGATGAGTTTGGGGACAGTGGGATGAGTTTGGGGACAGTGGGATGAGTTTGTGGACTGTGGGATGAGTTTGGGGACAGTGGGATGAGTTTGTGGACAGTGGGATGAGTTTGTGGACAGTGGGATGAGTTTGTGGACTGTGGGATGAGTTTGTGGACAGTGGGATGAGTTTGGGGACTATGGGATGAGTTTGTGGACTGTGGGATGAGTTTGGGGACAGTGGGATGAGTTTGTGGACTGTGGGATGAGTTTGGGGACAGTGGGATGAGTTTGGGGACAGTGGGATGAGTTTGGGGACTGACACAGGGCTGTGGGGAGAGACTGTGACAGTGGGATGAGTTTGGGGACAGTGGGATGAGTTTGGGACTGTGGGATGAGTTGTGGACAGTGGGCTGAGTTTGAGGACAGTGGGATGTGATTGGGGACTGTGGGATGAATTTGGGGACAGTGGGATGAATTTGGTAACTGACACAGGACTGTGGGGAGAAAGTGGGACAATGCAAATGGTCTGGGGACTGACACAGGGCTGTGGGGAGAGAGTGGGACAGTGGGATTAGTTTGGGGACTGACACAAGGCTGTGGGGAGAGAGTGGGACAGTGAGATTAGTTTGGGGACTGACACAGGGCTGTGGGGAGAGAGTGGGACAGTGGGATTAGTTTGGGGACTGACACAGGACTATCAGGAAAGAGTGGGACAGTGGGATTAGTTTGCAGACTGACACAGGGCTGTGGGGAGAAAGTGGGACAGCGGAATTAGTTTGGGGACTGACACGGGGCTGTGTGGAGAGAGTGGGACAGTGGGATTAGTTTGGGGACTGACACAGGACTGTGGGAGTGAGTGGGACAGTGAGATTAGTTTGGGGACTGACACAGGGCTGTGGGGTGAGAGTGGGGCAGTGCGATTAGTTTGGGGACAGACACAGGGCTGTGGGGAGAGAGTGGAACATTGGGATTAGTTTGGGGACTGACACAGGGCTGAGTTTGGGGACAGTGGGATGAGTTTGGGGACAGTGGGATGAGTTTGGGGACAGTGGGATGAGTTTGGGGACTGTGGGATGAGTTTGGGGACAGTGGGATGAGTTTGGGACTGTGGGATGAGTTTGTGGACAGTGGGATGAGTTTGGGGACAGTGGGATGAGTTTGGGGACAGTGGGATGTGATTGGGGACTGTGGGATGAGTTTGGGGACAGTGGGATGAGTTTGGGGACAGTGGGATGAGTTTGGGGACTGTGGGATGAGTTTGGGGACTGTGGGATGAGTTTGGGGACTGTGGGATGAGTTTGGGGACAGTGGGATGAGTTTGGGGACAGTGGGATGAGTTTGGGGACAGTGGGATGAGTTTGTGGACTGTGGGATGAGTTTGGGGACAGTGGGATTAGTTTGGCGGCTGACTCGGCTGTGGGGAGAGAGTGGGACAGTGGGATTAGTTTGGGGACTGACACAGGTCTGTGGGGAGAGAGTGGGACAGTGGGATTAGTTTGGGGACTGTGGGATGAGTTTGTGGGACAGTGGGATGAGTTTGGGGACAGTGGGATGAGTTTGTGGACTGTGGGATGAGTTTGTGGACAGTGGGATTAGTTTGGGGACTGCCACAGGACTGTGGGGAGAGACTGGGACAGTGGGATGAGTTTGGGGACTGATAAAGGGCTGTGGGGATAGCGTGGGACAGTGGGATTAGTTTAAGGACTGACACAGAGCTGTAGGAGTGAGTGGGATAGTGAGATTAGTTTGGGGACTGACACAGGGCTGTGGGGAGAGACTGGGACAGTGAGATTAGTTTGTGGACTGACACAGGGCTGTGGGGGGAGAGTGGGGCAGTGGGATTAGTTTGGGGACTGACACAGGGCTGTGGGAGAAAGTGGGACAGTGGGATTTGTTTGGGGACTGACACAGGGCTGTGGGAGAGAGTGGGACAGTGGTATTAGTTTGGGGACTGACACAGGGCTGTGGGGAGAGAGTGGGACAGTGGGATTAGTTTGGAGACTGCACAGGGCTGTGGGGAGAGAGTGGGATAGTGCGATTAGTTTGGGGACTGACACAGGGCTGTGGGGAGAGAGTGGGGCAGTGGGATGAGTTTGGGGACAGTGGGATGAGTTTGTGGACTGTGGGATGAGTTTGGGGACAGTGGGATGAGTTTGTGGACAGTGGGATGAGTTTGTGGACTGTGGGATGAGTTTGTGGACAGTGGGATGAGTTTGGGGACTGACACAGCGCTGTGGGGAGAGAGTGGGACAGTGGGATTAGTTTTCGGACTGACACAGTGCTGTGGGGAGAGAGTGGGACAGTGGGATTCCTTTGAGGACTGACACAGGGGTGTGGTAGATTGTGGGATAGTGTGATTAGTTTCGGGACAGACGCAGGGCTGTGAGGAGAGAGTGGGACAGTGGGATGAGTTTGGGGACTGACACAGGGCTGTGGGGAGAGAGTGGGACAATGGGATTAGTTTAGGTATTGACACAGGGCTGTGGGGAGAGAGTGGGACAGTGGGATTAGTTTGGGGACTGACACAGGGCTGTGGGAGAGTGTGTGGGACAGTGGGATTAGTTTGGGGACTGACACAGGGCTGTGGAGAGAGATTGGGATAGTGGGATTCATTTGGGGACTGACACAGGGCTGCGGGGAGAGAGTGGAGCAGTGGGATGAATTTGAGGACTGACACAGGACAGAAGGGATAGAGTGGGACAGTAGGGTTAGATTGGGGACTGACACAGGGCTGTGGGGAGAGAGTGGGGCAGTGGGATTAGTTTCGGGACTGACAAAGGGCTGTGGGAGAGAGTGGGACTGTGAGATTACTTTGGGGACTGACACAGGTCTGTGGGCTGAGAGTGGGACAGTGGGATTAGGTTGGGGACAGACACAGGGCTGTGGGGAGAGAGTGGGGCAGTGGGATTAATTTGGGGACTGACACAGTACAGTAGGGAGAGAGTGGGACAGTGGGATTAATTTGGGGACTGACACAGGGCTGTGGGAGAGAGTGGGATAGTGGGATTAGTTTGGGGACTGACACAGGGCTGTGGGGAGAGAGTGGGACAGTGGGATGAGTTTGGGGACTGTGGGATGTGGTTTGTGGACTGTGGGATGAGTTTGGGGAGTATGGGATGAGTTTGGGGACTGTGGGATGAGTTTGGGGACAGTGGGATGAGTTTGGGGACTGTGGGATGAGTTTGTGGACTGTGGGATGAGTTTGGGGACAGTGGGATGAGTTTGGGGACTGTGGGATGAGTTTGGGGACAGTGGGATGAGTTTGGGGACATTAGGATGAGTTTGGGAACATTAGGATGAGTTTGGGGACTGTGGGATGAGTTTGGGGACAGTGGGATTAGGTTGGGGACAAACACAGGGCTGTTGGGAGAGAGTGGGACATTGGGATTAGTTTGGGGACAGACACCGGGCTGTGGAGAGAGAGAGATGCAGTGGGATTAGTTTGGGGACAGACACAGGACTATGGGGAAAGAGTGGGACAGAGGGATTAGTTTGCAGACTGACACAGGGATGTGGGGAGAAAGTGGGACAGAGGGATTAGTTTGGGGACTGATGCAGGACTGTGGGGAGAGAGTGGGACAGTGGGATTAGTTTGGGTACTGACGGCTGTGGGGAGAGAGTGGGACATTGGGATTAGTTTGGGGACTGACACAGGGCTGTGCAGAGAGACTGGGACAGTGGGATTAGTTTGGGGACTGACACAGGGCTGTGGGGAGAGAGTTGGACAGTGGGATTAGTTTGGGGACTGACACAGGGCTGTGGGGAGAGACTGTGGACAGTGGGGTAAGTTTGGGGACTGACACAGGGCTGTGGGGCGAGAGTGGGACAGTCGAATTAGTTTTCAGGCTGACACTGGGCTGTGGGGAGAGAGTGGGACAGTGGGATTAGTTTGGGGACTGACACAGGGCTGTGGGGAGAGAGTGGGACAGTGAGATTAGTTTGGGGACTGACACAGGGCTGTGGGGAGAGAGTGGGACAGTGGGATTAGTTTGGGGACTGACACAGGACTATCAGGAAAGAGTGGGACAGTGGGATTAGTTTGCAGACTGACACAGGGCTGTGGGGAGAAAGTGGGACAGCGGAATTAGTTTGGGGACTGACACGGGGCTGTGTGGAGAGAGTGGGACAGTGGGATTAGTTTGGGGACTGACACAGGACTGTGGGAGTGAGTGGGACAGTGAGATTAGTTTGGGGACTGACACAGGGCTGTGGGGTGAGAGTGGGGCAGTGCGATTAGTTTGGGGACAGACACAGGGCTGTGGGGAGAGAGTGGAACATTGGGATTAGTTTGGGGACTGACACAGGGCTGTGGGGACAGAGTGGGACAGTGGGATTAGTTTGGGGACTGACACAGGGCTGTGGGGAGAGAGTGGGACAGTGGGATTAGTTTGGGGACTGACACAGGACTATCAGGAAAGAGTGGGACAGTGGGATTAGTTTGCAGACTGACACAGGGCTGTGGGGAGAAAGTGGGACAGCGGAATTAGTTTGGGGACTGACACGGGGCTGTGTGGAGAGAGTGGGACAGTGGGATTAGTTTGGGGACTGACACAGGACTGTGGGAGTGAGTGGGACAGTGAGATTAGTTTGGGGACTGACACAGGGCTGTGGGGAGAGACTGCGACACTGGGATTAGTTTGGGGACTGACACAGGGCTGTGGGGAGAGAGTGGGACAGTGGGATTAGTTTGGGGACTGACACAGGGCTGTGGGGAGAGAGTGGGACAGTGGGTTTAGTTTGGGGACTGACACAGGGCTGTGGGGAGAGAGGGGGAGAGTGGGATTAGTTTGGGGACTGACACAGGGCTGTGGGATGAGTTTGGGGACAGTGGGATGAGTTTGAGGACTGTGGGATGAGTTTGGGGACAGTGGGATGAGTTTGGGGACAGTGGGATGAGTTTGGGGTGTATGGAGTGAGTTTGTGGACTGTGGGATGAGTTTGGCGGCTGACTCAGGGCTGTGGGGAGAGAGTGGGACAGTGGGATTAGTTTGGGGACTGACACAGGGCTATGGGGAGAGTGTCGGACAGTGGGATTAGTTTGGGGACTGACACAGGGCTGTGTGGAGAGAGTGGGACAGTGGGATTAGTTTGGGGACTGCCACAGGGCTGTGGGGAGAGACTGGGACAGTGGGATGAGTTTGGGGACAGTGGGATGAGTTTGGGGACTGTGGGATGAGTTTGGGGACAGTGGGATGAGTTTGTGGACTGTGGGGATGAGTTTGGGACAGTGGGATGAGTTTGGGGACTGACACAGGGCTGTGGGGAGAGACTGGGACAGTGAGATTAGTTTGTGGACTGACACAGGGCTGTGGGGGGAGAGTGGGGCAGTGGGATTAGTTTGGGGACTGACACAGGGCTGTGGGAGAAAGTGGGACAGTGGGATTTGTTTGGGGACTGACACAGGGCTGTGGGAGAGAGTGGGACAGTGGTATTAGTTTGGGGACTGACACAGGGCTGTGGGGAGAGAGTGGGACAGTGGGATTAGTTTGGAGACTGCACAGGGCTGTGGGGAGAGAGTGGGATAGTGCGATGAGTTTGGGACTGTGGGACTGTGGGATGAGTTTGGAGACAATGGGATGAGTTTGTGGACAGTGGGATTAGTTTGTGGACTGTGGGATGAGTTTGGGGACAGTGGGATGAGTTTGTGGACTGTGGGATGAGTTTGTGGACTGTGGGGAGAGAGTGGGACAGTGGGATTAGTTTGGGGACTGACACAGCGCTGTGGGGAGAGAGTGGGACAGTGGGATTAGTTTTTGGACAGTGGGATTAGTTTGTGGACATTGGAATGAGTTTGTGGATAGTGGGATGAGTTTGAGGAATGTGGGATGAGTTTGTGGGACAGTGTGATTAGTTTCGGGACAGACGCAGGGCTGTGAGGAGAGAGTGGGACAGTGGGATGAGTTTGGGGACTGACACAGGGCTGTGGGGAGAGAGTGGGACAGTGGGATTAGTTTGGGGACTGACACAGCGCTGTGGGGAGAGAGTGGGACAGTGGGATTAGTTTTCGGACTGACACAGTGCTGTGGGGAGAGAGTGGGACAGTGGGATGAGTTTGAGGACTGTGGGATGAGTTTGTGGGACAGTGGGATGAGTTTGGGGACAGTGGCATGACTGTGGGATGATGAGTTTGGGGACAGTGGGATGAGTTTGGGGACTGACACAGGGCTGTGGGGAGAGAGTGGGACAATGGGATTAGTTTAGGTATTGACACAGGGCTGTGGGGAGAGAGTGGGACAGTGGGATTAGTTTGGGGACTGACACAGGGCTGTGGGAGAGTGTGGGACAGTGGGATTAGTTTGGGGACTGACACAGGGCTGTGGAGAGAGATTGGGATAGTGGGATTCATTTGGGGACTGACACAGGGCTGCGGGGAGAGAGTGGGGCAGTGGGATGAATTTGAGGACTGACACAGGACAGAAGGGATAGAGTGGGACAGTAGGGTTAGATTGGGGACTGACACAGGGCTGTGGGAGAGTGTGGGACAGTGAGATTAGTTTGGGGACTGACACAGGACTGTGGGGAGAGCGTGGGACAATGCAATTAGTTTTGGGACGGACACAGGGCTGTGGGGAGAGAGTGGGGCAGTGGGATTAGTTTCGGGACTGACAAAGGGCTGTGGGAGAGAGTGGGACTGTGAGATTACTTTGGGGACTGACACAGGTCTGTGGGCTGAGAGTGGGACAGTGGGATTAGGTTGGGGACAGACACAGGGCTGTGGGGAGAGAGTGGGGCAGTGGGATTAATTTGAGGACTGACACAGTACAGTAGGGAGAGAGTGGGACAGTGGGATTAGTTTGGGGACTGACACAGGGCTGTGGGAGAGAGTGGGATAGTGGGATTAGTTTGGGGACTGACACAGGGCTGTGGGGAGAGAGTGGGACAGTGGGATATGTTTGGGGACTGACACAGGGCTGTGGGGAAAGTGTGGGAACAGTGGGATGAGTTTGAGGACTGTGGGATGAGTTTGTGGACAGTGGGATGAGTTTGGGGACAGTGGGATGAGTTTGTGGACTGTGGGATGAGTTTGTGGACAGTGGATTAGTTTGGGGACTGACAGAGGGCTGCGGGAGAGAGTGGGACATAGGGATTAGTTTGGGGCCTGACACAGGGTTGTGGGCTGAGAGTGGGACAGTGGGATTAGGTTGGGGACAGACACAGGGCTGTGGGGAGAGAGTGGGACAGTGGGATTAGGTTGGGGACAAACACAGGGCTGTTGGGAGAGAGTGGGACATTGGGATTAGTTTGGGGACAGACACCGGGCTGTGGAGAGAGAGAGATGCAGTGGGATTAGTTTGGGGACAGACACAGGACTATGGGGAAAGAGTGGGACAGAGGGATTAGTTTGCAGACTGACACAGGGATGTGGGGAGAAAGTGGGACAGTGGGATGAGTTTGGGGACTGTGGGATGAGTTTGGGGACAGTGGGATGAGTTTGTGGACTGTGGGATGAGTTTGGGGACTGACGGCTGTGGGGAGAAAGTGGGACATTGGGATTAGTTTGGGGACTGACACAGGGCTGTGCAGAGAGACTGGGACAGTGGGATTAGTTTGGGGACTGACACAGGGCTGTGGGGAGAGAGTGGGACAGTGCGATTAGTTAGGGGACTGACACAGGGCTGTGGGGAGAGAGTTGGACAGTGGGATTAGTTTGGGGACTGACACAGGGCTGTGGGGAGAGTTTGTGGACAGTGGGATGAGTTTGGGGACAGTGGGATGAGTTTGTGGACTGTGGGATGAGTTTGTGGACTGTGGGATGAGTTTTCAGGCTGACACTGGGCTGTGGGGAGAGAGTGGGACAGTGGGATTAATTTGGTGACTGACACAGGACTGTGGGGAGAAAGTGGGACAATGCAAATGGTCTGGGGACTGACACAGGGCTGTGGGGAGAGAGTGGGACAGTGGGATTAGTTTGGGGACTGACACAAGGCTGTGGGGAGAGAGTGGGACAGTGAGATTAGTTTGGGGACTGACACAGGGCTGTGGGAGAGAGTGGGACAGTGGGATTAGTTTGGGGACTGACACAGGACTATCAGGAAAGAGTGGGACAGTGGGATTAGTTTGCAGACTGACACAGGGCTGTGGGGAGAAAGTGGGACAGCGGAATTAGTTTGGGGACTGACACGGGGCTGTGTGGAGAGAGTGGGACAGTGGGATTAGTTTGGGGACTGACACAGGGCTGTGGGGTGAGAGTGGGGCAGTGCGATTAGTTTGGGGACAGACACAGGGCTGTGGGGAGAGAGTGGAACATTGGGATTAGTTTGGGGACTGACACAGGGCTGTGGGGACAGAGTGGGACAGTGGGATTAGTTTGGGGACTGACACAGGGCTGTGGGGAGAGACTGCGACACTGGGATTAGTTTGGGGACTGACACAGGGCTGGTTTGGGGACAGTGGGATGAGTTTGGGACAGTGGGATGAGTTTGGGGACTGACACAGGGCTGTGGGGAGAGAGTGGGACAGTGGGATGAGTTTGGGGACTGACACAGGGCTGTGGGGAGAGAGTGGGACAGTGGGTTTAGTTTGGGGACTGACACAGGGCTGTGGGATGAGTTTGGGGACAGTGGGATTAGTTTGGGGACTGACACAGGGCTGTGCGGAGAGAGTAGGGACAGTGGGATGAGTTTGTGGACAGTGGGATGAGTTTGTGGACAGTGGGATGAGTTTGGGGACAGTGGGATGAGTTTGTGGACTGTGGGATGAGTTTGTGGACTGTGGGATGAGTTTGGGGAGTATGGGATGAGTTTGGGACTGTGGGATGAGTTTGGGGACAATGGGATGAGTTTGGGGACTGACACAGGTCTGTGGGGAGAGAGTGGGACAGTGAGATTAGTTTGGGGACTGACACAGGGCTGTGGAGAGCAACTGGGACAGTGGGATTAGTTTGGGGACTGACACAGGGCTGTGTGGAGAGAGTGGGACAGTGGGATTAGTTTGGGGACTGCCACAGGACTGTGGGGAGAGACTGGGACAGTGGGATGAGTTTGGGGACTGATACAGGGCTGTGGGGATAGCGTGGGACAGTGGGATTAGTTTAAGGACTGACACAGAGCTGTAGGAGTGAGTGGGATAGTGAGATTAGTTTGGGGACTGACACAGGGCTGTGGGGAGAGACTGGGACAGTGAGATTAGTTTGTGGACTGACACAGGGCTGTGGGGGGAGAGTGGGGCAGTGGGATTAGTTTGGGGACTGACACAGGGCTGTGGGAGAAAGTGGGACAGTGGGATTTGTTTGGGGACTGACACAGGGCTGTGGGAGAGAGTGGGACAGTGGTATTAGTTTGGGGACTGACACAGGGCTGTGGGGAGAGAGTGGGACAGTGGGATTAGTTTGGAGACTGCACAGGGCTGTGGGGAGAGAGTGGGATAGTGCAATTAGTTTGGGGACTGACACAGGGCTGTGGGGAGAGAGTGGGGCAGTGGGATTAGTTTGGGGACTGACACTGTGCTGTGGGAGAGAGTGGGACAGTGAGATTAGTTTGGGGACTGACACAGGGCTGTGGGGAGAGAGTGGGACAATGCAATTTGTTTGGAGACTGCACAGGGCTGTGGGGACAGAATGGGATAGTGCGATTAGTTTGGGGACTGACACAGGGCTCTGGGGACAGAGTGTGTCAGTGGGATTAGCTTGGGGACTGACACAGGGCTGTGGGGAGAGAGTGGGATAGTGCGATTAGTTTGGGGACTGACACAGGGCTGTGGGGAGATAGTGGGGCAGTGGGATTAGTTTGGGGACTGACAAAGTGCTGTGGGAGAGAGTGGGACCGTGAGATTTGTTTGGGGACTGACACCGGGCTGTGGGGAGAGAGTGGGACAGTGGGATTAGGTTGGGGACTGACACAGGGCTGTGGGGAGAGAGTGGGACAGTGGGATTAGTTTGCAAACTGACACAGGGCTGTGGGGAGAGAGTGGGACAGTGGGATGAATTTGAGGACTGACACAGGACAGTAGGGATAGAGTGGGACAGTGGGATTAGTTTGGGGACTGACACAGGGCTGTGGGAGAGAGTGGGACAGTGAGATTAGTTTGGGGACTGACAGTGCTGTGGGGAGAGAGTGGGACAGTGGGATTAGTTTGGGGACTGACACTGGGCTGTGGGGAGAGAGTGGGACGGTGGGATTCCTTTGAGGACTGACACAGGGCTGTGGGAGAGTGTGGGACAGTGGGATTAGCTAATGATAAACACACATGTACACAGAATTAGGATGACAGGATCAATCAAGCTCTATCGTCATCTAGGGGTAAATGACCAGTTTCAAAGTGACGCAAAGTTCAGTTGAATTGAGTTCAGTTCAGTTCACAGGAATCACTGCCGTGGTGATGGACAGTGGGTGAAAGGAGAGAGAGAGCAAAAGCGAATGAATATTCAAACGGCTTCCACACAGACCTTCGATATTCTTCGCAGTCAGCTTTCGGGCGAGCCCTTTGTAATGTCTTCTGAGGTCACCAACTGTGACCCCTCCGTTTCCAGATGCGATCGTTTCTCTGCGGTGAACCTGGCATCCAGGCACGGGCAGACACACACCAGGTTCCCGCTGATCGTACCTTTCCACCCTGCGCGTCTATGGCTTGGTCCTGCCATCAGCCCTCCGAAACCTCCACCAACTTGTGGGAGGCGCACCGCTTCCAGGGTCTCGTTACCTCGTGGTGTCGTGTGTGTCTTGCCTTAGCGAACCTGTCCCTTTTTATCCCCCTGCTGGGGTATCGCCTGTCCACCACTTCAAACAGTTCAGGGTTCAAAGAGGAGTCGATCTTGACAGCTCTCCTTCCGTTACTCTCTCCTGTCTCTTCATTAACATCTCCAACTGCTGCTCCATTGTTTTCTTTATCTCTCTTTCTCCTGAAGACAGGTGGCAGACCAACTGCTGATCCCACTGGTGCCAGCACAGGACAGCTAACATCTTAGTCTATGTGTACTTTAGTCACATCTCTCACCTTTAAGGATTTTTACCGTGGTAAAAATTACAAACATGAATACATTATTTGATACACACAAATATACATCTTCATCAGCCATTTGGCTAATACAGCGAATTTTAAGTTGTCAACACCTTGACAGACAGTCAGCCATTCACATTTTCTGTTCCTTTTATATGTGTTATTAATTATCCCTTAGACTAGGCTCCAACTTAGCAAACTTCATAGTGGCCAAAAACACTGATGAATTGCGATCAATGTAACCTCTCATTGGGTTTCGTCCCGGACCACAATAACAAGGGTCGTCCCATTCCGACTTAGTTTTCTCTTGCAAGGGCTTAGTAGGAGGGGGAGGGGTAGTAACCACAGAGTTATTGCAAAACTTCCTACAGTACCCCACCATCTCCAAGAGCCTTCTGAGGGCCCTCTTGTCTGTTGGGGTTGGGATGTCAGAGATAGCCTGCACTGTAGCTTGCATCGCTGCCAGCTGCCCCTGTGTCACCACAATTCCCAGATAACTGACCTTCGTGTGGCTGAACTCATTTTTTTCAAGGTTCACTATCAAGCTGGCTTCAGACAGCCGTATTACATCGCCAATACACACCTCTGTGTTCGTCAGACCTTTCGTCACTAAATTACTCATTCTATAGGATTGTTGCTCACTTGGCTGACCTAGCATAACAAACACCACCCAACGTCCCAGTTCTTTGCATCGCTTCGGGACAATCAAACACACGGGTGCGAGCCGTTTAATTACTCCTCCTAAAGAGTCACTTTGTTCGGGGATTAAGGGAGAGACCTTATCAGCAGAGCTGGCCAAAACAATAGCCTTCTCCCATCTGGTCGATACCAGACTAATCTTTTCAAAATGGTTTTTTTCTCTTATCAGGGGGACCCTAGCTTCATTGATTTCCGCGCTAACACCGACTCGGTTTGTTAGCATATCAAAAGCCTGTGACCGTCTCAGTTCGCGTCGGCCATAATCAATAACATCCTTCCTCCTGTGCAGCCAGTAAACCTCTTTCATGATTCCTCCGACTGTTTCCTCCAGCACCTCAAAATGTCCACCGAGGGGTACCTTGTGGGCCAGGTTAAAAATCTCATCCCCATAACTCTTTTGCACCACCCCACATTCCTCATCTGCGGGTACGGTACTTGATCTCCCTTTCTTCCTTAGCACTTCCTCCTCCACACAATAGCCTACTGGCTCCCTTCTTAGTTCTGCGTCAGAGAGAGCTGTCTCTGCCAAAACCATCAGCCCCTCGTCTCGCTCCTGTGCCTGCACAAATTCCTTCCTGGCTAATGCTAAGTCTGTCTCAGCTCCCTCACTACCTCTTGTTTCACTACACTCCTTCTTTTCACTTTCTACCTCCTCCTGGTATGTCTCAGCTAAATTTACTTCGGCAGTCCCGGGATGAACCTGTGAGTCCATGGGCGGGGCCTCAATGCTGGCAGGCAGACCTGTCAGTCTCACGGCTGGGAACACGATTCCCCCGGCGAGGTCATTATCGAGCAAGACTTCCACGCCTTTCATCGGTAATTTGGGCCTCACCCCGATCGTGACTAGTCCAGAGACCAGGTTGCTTTGTGGGTGTATCTGGTGCAAAGGGACTGCCTCTGTCCCTTCCCCAATACCTTTGACCTTGACCTCCCCAGTCTGGGTCTCTGAAGTAAACTCTAATACACTCTTCAATATCAATGACTGACACGCTCCCGTGTCTCTCCAGATCCGTACTGGAACTGGGTTTAATCCCTCCTTCACCGACACCAATCCGGCCGAGATAAACCTCTCGCGCCCTTCCTGAACTTTGGCAGACCTTTCCTCTCCTAGCGGTTCGTTTACCAGCTCGATACAGCCAGTCAAAATCGCCGTTTTTCCTTTTCCCGTCTCCTTCTTTGGGGCAAAGCACCTAGACACAAAGTGTCCGACTTTCCCGCAATTATAACAGACGACCCCAGGAGACTTCCTACCAGACTGCTCCCGGTCTAACTTATCCTTCTCACTAGTCCCCGGCTTACTTTCTGACTTTTCTGGCGGACTCTCCCCGCCGTCCTGACTACCCTTCTGGTAGCCTTTACTCGGGGCAAACTTCATTTTATGCGTCAACGCATACTCATCCGCTAATTTAGCAGTTGCGGCTAACGTGGCTGCCTCTTTCTCATCTAGGTAGGGTCTCATACCCTCAGGGACACAACCTTTAAACTGCTCAATCAGGATCAGCTGTAGCAGTCTGTCATAATCCCCATCTACCCCCTTCGAGGCACACCAACGCTCACAATATGTCTGCATCTCACGGGCAAACTCTAAATACGTGCGGTCCCACTGCTTCCTCGCATTCTGGAACCTCTGCCGGTATGCCTCCGGGACCAACTCATAAATCCTGAGGATGGCCTCTTTCACCACCTCATACCTCTGGGCATCTTCCACGGACAAAGCTGAGTAAGCTTATTGGGCTTTCCCTTTCAGTACACTCTGAAACAAAACAGCCCACTTATCCCTCGGCCAGTCCTGACTTGTAGCAACTTTTTCGAAATGGAGAAAGTACCGATCCACATCGGTATCGTCAAATGGGGGAACCAGCCTAACGTCCTGGGTCGCCCGGAACCCTCCACCTTGGTTCGGCATGGGCCCCTGCTCTGCCCTTATCTTTAAATTCTCCAGCTCAATTTCCCTTTCCCTCTGTTTCTCCTCTCACTCCAACTGCCTTTCTTCTCACTCCAACTGTTTCTCTCTCTCTCTTTCTCCTGCCTTCCTAACTCTCTCTCTCTCTCCTGCCTTTCTAACAGTTTCTCTTTCTCCTGCCTTTCTAACTGCTTCTCTTCGTGTTCTAGCTGCCGCACCTGGAACTCGTGCTCGAGTCTCAGTTTTTCAAGCTGCACCTGTACCGTGTCTCCAGCAGGTTTTTCAATAGACACCACCTCCAGCTCCCCTTGGGGAAACACACCTTCAGATACATAGTGCTCTACGATAGCTCTGTGCATCTCCTCTCTCCTCATTGTCGACTTCCCCTTAACAAGATTCAACCCTTTGGCCACAGCTGCCAATTCCGCTTTCCTGGCATCCTCTAATGCCTCCAAGGTCGGCGCCTTCAGAAATTCCTCAATCTCCATTTCTGCTGTTTGCCTTTTCTTTCTTTCGAGAATTTTAACCCAATCAATTTACCCCGTCCCAAATTTAGCGTTCAAAATCGCGGACGAGAACCCCACTTATGTTACGTACCCCGTAACTGGGTTGCCAAACCAGCAGAAATGGATCACTCAGTTGGAGTCTGGATTACTGGAACTAAGAAAGTTTTATTAAAGAAACAAGCAACACAGTACTCTAATCAAAAGTATAATAAATACAACAGTTCAGCAATGATAAACACACATGTACGCAGAATTAGGATAACAGGATCAATCAAGCTCTATCGTCGTCTAGGGGTAAATGACCAGTTTCAAAGTGACGCAAAGTTCAGTTCAATTGAGTTCAGTTCAGTTCACAGTAATCGCTGCGTGGCGATGGACAGTGGAGGAAAGGAGGGAGAGAGCAAAAGCGAATGAATATTCAAACGGCTTCCACACAGACCTTCGATATTCTTCGCAGTCAGATTTCGGGCGAGCCCTTTGTAATGTCTTCTGAGGTCACCGACTGTGACCCCTCCGTTTCCAGATACGATCGTTTCTCTGTGGTAAACCTGGCACCCAGGCATGGGCGGACACACACCAGGTTCCCGCTGATCGTACCTTTCCACCCTGTGCATCTATGGCTTGGTCCCGCGACCAGCCCTCCAAAACCCCCACCAACTTGTGGAAGGCGCACTGCTTCCAGGGTCTCGTTACCTCGTGGTGTCGTGTGTGTCTTGCCTTAGCAAACCTGTCCCTTTTTATCCCCCTGCTGGGGTATCGCCTGTCCATCACTTCAAACAGTTCAGGGTTCAATGAGGAGCCGGTCTTAACAGCTCTCCCGTCTCTTCATTAACATCTCCAAATGCTGCTCCATTGTTTTCCTTATCTCTCTTTCTCCTGAAGACAGGCGGCAGACCAACTGCTGATCCCACTGGTGCCAGCAAAGGACAGTTAACATCTTAGACTATCTGTACTTTCATGACAACTGACACAGGGCTGTGCGGAGAGAGTGGGACAGTACAATTAGTTTGGGGTCTGTCACAGGGCTGTGCGGAGAGAGTGGGACAGTGAGATTACTTTGGGTACTGACAGAGGGCTCTGGGCGAGAATCGGACAGTGAGATTACTTTGGGTACAGAGGGAGGGCTGTGGGGAGAGCGTGGGACAGTGGGATTATTTTGGGGACTGACACAGGGCTGTGGGGAGAGAGTGGGACAGTGGGATTAGTTTGGGAACTGACACATGGCTGTGGGGAGAGAGTGGGACAGTGGGATTAGTTTGCAGACTGACACAGGGCTGTGGGGAGAGAGAGGGACAGTGCGATTACTTTGCGGACTGACACAGGGCTGTGAGGAGACAGTGGGACAGTGGGATTAGTTTGCAGACTGACACAGGGCTGTGGGGAGAGAGTGGGACAGTGGGATTAGTTTAGGAACTCACACAGGACTGTGGGGAGAGAGTGGGGCAGTGGGATTAGTTTGGGGACTGACACAGGGCTGTGAGGAGAGAGTGGGACAGTGGGATTAGTTTGGGGATTGACACAGGACTGTGGGGAGAGAGTGGGACAGTGGGATTAGTTTGAGGACTGACACAGGGCTGTGGGGAGAGAGTGGGACAGTGGGTTTAGTTTGAGGACTGACACAGGGCTGTGGGAGAGTGTGGGACAGTGGGATTAGTTTGGGGACCGACACAGGGCTGCGGGGAGAGAGTGGGACAGTGGGATTAGTTTGGGGACTGACGCAGATCTGTGGGGAGAGACTGGGACAGTGGGATTAGTTTGGGGACCGACACGGGGCTGTGGGGAGAGAGTGGGACAGTGGAATTACTTTGGGGACTGACACAGGCCTGTGGGAGACAGTGGGGCAGTGGGATTAGTTTGTGGACTGACACAGGGCTGTGGGGAGAGAGTGGGACAGTGGGATTAGTTTGGGGACTGACACAGGCCTGGGGGAGACAGTGGGGCAGTGGGATTAGTTTGAGGACTGACACAGGCTGTGGGGTGAGAGTGGGGCAGTGGGATTAGTTTGGGGACTGACACAGCCCTCTGGGAGAGAGTGGGACAGTGGGATTAGTTTGACGACTGACACAGGGCTGTGGGAGAGTGTGGGACAGTGGGATTAGTTTGGGAACGGACACAGGGCTGTGGGGAGAGAGTGGGACAGTGAGATTAGTTTAGGGACTGACACAGGGCTGTGGAGAGACAGTGGGACAGTGGGATTACTTTGGGGACGGACAAAGGGCTGTGGGAGATAGAGGGACAGGAGGATTAGCTTGGGGACTGACACAGGGCTGTGGGGTGAGGGTGGGACACTGGGATTAGTTTGGGGACTGACAGAGGGCCGTGGGCAGAGAGTGGGACAGTGGGATTAGTTTGAGGACGGACACAGGGCTGTGGGAGAGTGTGGGACAGTGGGATTAGTTTGGGGACGGACACAGGGCTCTGGGGAGAGAGTGGGACAGTGGGATTAGTTTGGGGACTGACACAGGGCTGTGGGGAGAGAGTGGGGCAGTGAGATTAGTTTGAGGACTGACACAGGACTATAGGGAGAGAGTGGGACTGCGGGATTAGTTTGCGGACTGACACAGGGCGGTGGGGTGAGGGTGGGACACTGGGATTAGTTTGGGGACTGACAGAGTGCCGTGGGCAGAGAGTGGAACAGTGAGATTAGTTTGGGGACTGACACAGGGCTGTCGGGAGAGAGTGTGACAGTGGGATTAGTTTGGGGACTGACACAGGGCAGTGGGAGAGAGTGGGAGAGTTGGATTAGTTTGGGGACTGAAACAGGGCTGTGGGGAGAGTGTGGGACAGTGGGATTAGTTTGGGGACTGACACAGGGCCGTGGGCAGAGAGTGGGACAGTGGGATTAGTTTGAGGACTGACACAGGGCTGTGGGAGAGTGTGGGACAGTGGGATTAGTTTGGGGACGGACACAGGGCTCTGGGGAGAGAGTGGGACAGTGGAATTAGTTTGGAGTCTCACACAGGGCTCTGGGGAGAGAGTGGGACAGTGCGATTAGTTTGAGGACTGACATAGGACTGTGGGGAAAGAGTGGGACAGTGGGATTAGTTTGCAGACGGACACAGGGCTGTGGGGAGAGAGTGGGACAGTGGGATTAGTTTGGGGACTGACACAGGGCTGTGGGGAGAGAGTGGGGCAGTGTGATTAGTTTGAGGACTGACACAGGACTATGGGGAGAGAGTGGGACAGTGGGATTACTTTGCGGACTGACACAGGGCTGTGGGAGAGAGTGGAACAGTGAGATTAGTTTTGCGACTGACACAGGGCTGTCAGGAGAGAGTGTGACAGTGGGATTAGTTTGGGGACTGACACAGGGCTGTGGGAGAGAGAGGGACAGTGGGATTAGTTTGGGGACTGACACAGGGCCGTGGGCAGAGAGTGGGACAGTGGGATTAGTTTGAGGACTGACACAGGGCTGTGGGAGAGTGTGGGACAGTTGGATTAGTTTGGGGATGGACACAGGGCTCTGGGGAGAGAGTGGGACAGTGGAATTAGTTTGGGGTCTCACACAGGGCTATGGGGACAGAGTGGGACAGTGCGATTAGTTTGAGGACTGACATAGGACAGTGGGGAAAGAGTGGGACAGTGGGATTAGTTTGCAGACGGACACAGGGCTGTGGGGAGAGAGTGGGACAGTGGGGTTAGTTTGGTGACTGACACAGGGCTGTGGGGAGAGAGTGGGACAGCGGGGTTAGTTTACGGACTGACACAGGGCTATGGGAGAGAG
Source organism: Mobula hypostoma (assembly GCF_963921235.1). Lineage (NCBI taxonomy): Eukaryota > Metazoa > Chordata > Chondrichthyes > Myliobatiformes > Myliobatidae > Mobula > Mobula hypostoma. Next base: position 22,369,850 of record NC_086124.1, on the reverse strand, counting down.
TGGAACAGTGGGATTAGTTTGGGGACAGACACAGGGCTGTGGGAGAGAGTGGGACAGTGGGATTAGTTTGGGGACTGACACAGGACAGTGGGGAAAAACTGTGACAGTGAGATTAGTTTGCAGACTGACACAGGGCTGTGGGGAGAGAGTGGGATACAGGGAGCAGTTTGGGGACTGACACAGGGCTGTGGGGAGAGAGTGGGACAGTGGGATTAGTTTGAGGACTGACACAGGGCTGTGGGAGAATGTGGGACAGTGGGATTAGTTTGGGGACGGACACAGGGCTGTGGGGAGAGTGTGCGACAGTGGGATTAGTTTGGGGACTGACACAGGGCTGTGGGAGAGAGTGGGGCAGTGGGATTAGTTTGGGGACGGACACAGGGCTGTGGGAGAGTGAGGGACAGGGGATTAGCTTGGTAACTGACACAGGGCTGTGGAGTGAGGGTGGGACAGTGGGATTAGTTTGGGGACTGACACAGGGCTGTGGAGAGACAGTGGGACAGTGGGATTAGATTGGGGATGGACACAGGGCTGTGGAGAGACAGTGGGACAGTGGGATTACTTTGGGGACGGACAAAGGGCTGTGGGCGATAGAGGGACAGGGGGATTAGATTGGGAAATGACACAGGACTGTGGGGAGAGAGTGGGAAAGTGCGATGAGTTTGGGTACGGACACAGGGCTCTGGGGAGAGAGTGGGACAGTGGGATTAGTTTGCAGATGGACACAGGGCTGTGGGGAGAGAGTGGGACAGTGGGATTAGTTTGGGGACTGACACAGGGCTGTGGGGAGAGAGTGGGGCAGTGGGATTAGTTTGAGGACTGACACAGGGCTGTGGGAGAGAGTGGGACAGTGGGATTAGTTTGGGGACTGACACAGGGCCGTGGGCAGAGAGTGGGACAGTGGGATTAGTTTGAGGACTGACAAAGGGCTGAGGGAGAGAGTGGGACAGTGGAATTAGTTTAGGGTCTCACACAGGGCTATAGCGTCAGAGTGGGACAGTGCAATTAGTTTGAGGACTGACATAGGACAGTGGGGAAAGAGTGGGACAGTGGGATTACTTTGCAGACGGACACAGGGCTGTTGGGAGAGAGTGGGACGGTGGGATTAGTTTGGGGACTGACACAGGGCTGTGGGGAGAGAGTGGGGAGTGGGATTAGTTTGAGGACTGACACAGGACTATGGGGAGAGAGTGGGACAGCGGGATTAGTTTACGGACTGACACAGGGCTGTGGGAGAGAGTGTCACAGTGGGATTAGTTTGGGGACTGACACAGGGCTGTGGGAGAGAGTGGGACAGTGGGATTAGTTTGGGGACTGACACAGGGCTGTGGGGAGAGAGTGGGACAGTGGGATTAGTTTGGGGACTGACACAGGGCTGTGGGAGAGAGTGGGACAGTAGGATTAGTTTGGGGACTGACACAGGGCTGTGAGGAGAGAGTGGGACAGTGGGATTAGCTTGGGGGCTGACGCAGATCTGTGGGGAGAGACTGGGATAGTGGGATTAGTTTGGGGACCGACACGGGGCTGTGGGGAGAGAGTGGGACAGTGGTATTACTTTGGGGACTGACACAGGCCTGTGGGAGACAGTGGGGCAGTGGGATTAGTTTGTGGACTGACACAGGGCTGTGCGGAGAGGGTGGGACAGTGGGATTAGTTTGGGGACTAACACAGGGCTGTGGGAGAGAGTGGGACAGTAGGATTAGTTTGGGGACTGACACAGGGCTGTGGGAGAGTGTGGGACAGTGGGATTAGTTTGGGGATTGACACAGTGCTGTGGCCAGAGAGTTGGGCGGTGGGATTAGTTTGCAGACTCACACTGGGCTGTGGGGAGAGAGTGGGACAGTGGGATTCGTTTGGTGACTGACACAGTGCTTTGAGGAGAGAGTGGGGCACTGGGATTAGTTTGGGGACTGACACAGGGCTGTGGAGAGAGAGTGAGACAGTGGGATTAGTTTGAGGACTGTCACAGGGCTCTGGGAGAGAGTGGGACAGGGGGATCAGCTTGGGGACTGAAACAGGGCTGTGGGGAGAGGGTGGGACAGTGGGATTAGTTTGGTGACTGACACAGGGCTGTGGGAGAGAGTGGGACAGTAGGATTAGTTTGGGGACTGACACAGGGCTGTGAGGAGAGAGTGGGACAGTGGATTAGCTTGGGGACTGAAACAGGGCTGTGGGGAGAGGGTGGGACAGTGGGATTAGTTTGGGGACTAAAACAGGGCTGTGGGAGAGAGAGGGACAGTAGGATTAGTTTGGGAACTGACACAGGGCTGTGAGGAGAGAGTGGGACAGTGGGATTAGTTTGGGGATTGACACAGGGCTGTGAAGAGAGAGTGGGACAGTGGGATTAGTTTGGGGATTGACACAGGGCCGTCGGGAGAGAGTGGGACAGTGGGATAAATTTCGGGACTGACACGGGTCTCTGGGAGAGAGTGGGATAGTGGGATTAGTTTGGGAATTGACACAGGGCTGTGGGGAGAGAGTGGGACAGTGGGATCAGTTTGGGGACTGACACAGGGCTGTGGGAGAGAGTTGGACAGTCGGATTAGTTTGGGGACTGACACAGGGCTGCAGGGAGAGAGTGGGGCAGCAGGATTAGTTTGCAGACTGACACAGGGCTGTGGGGAGAGAGTGGGACAGTGGGTTTAGTTTAAGGGCTGACACAGGGCTCTGGTAGAGAGTGGGACAGTGGGATTAGTTTAAGGGCTGACAGAGGGCTGTGGGAGGGAGTGAAACATTAGGATTAGTTTGGGGCTGACACAGGGCTGTGGGAGAGAGTGGGACAGTGGGTTTAGTTTGGGGATTGACACAGTGCTGTGGGCAGAGTGTTGGGCGGTGGGATTAGTTTGCAGACTCACACAGGGCTTTCGGGAGATAGTGGGGCAGTGGGATTAGTTTGGGGACTGACACAGGGCTGTGGGGAGAGAGTGGGACAGTGGGATTAGTTTGGGGACTGACACAGGGCTGTGGAGAGAGAGTGGGACAGTGGGATTAGTTTGGGGACTGACACAGGGCTGTGGTGAGAGAGTGGGACAGTGGGATTAGTTTGGGGACTGACACAGGGCTGTGGGGAGAGAGTGGGACAGTGAGATTAGTATGGGGATTTACACAGGGCTGTGGGGAGAGAGTGGGACAATGGGATTAGTTTGGGACTGACACAGGGCTGTTGGGGGAGATCGGGACCATGTGATTTGTTTGGGGACTGACACAGGGCTGTGGAGAGAGAGTGAGACAGTGGGATTAGTTTTAGGACTGTCACAGGGATCTGGGAGAGAGTGGGACAGGGGGATTAGTTTGGGGACTGAAACAGGGCTGTGGGGAGAGGGTGGGACAGTGGGATTAGTTTGGGGACTGACACAGGGCTGTGGGAGAGAGTGGGACAGTAGGATTAGTTTGGGGACTGACACAGGGCTGTGAGGAGAGAGTGGGACAGTGGGAATAGCTTGAGGCTGACACAGGACTGTGGGAGAGAGTGGGACAGTGGGATTAGTTTGGGGATTGACACAGGGCTGTGGGGAGAGAGTGGGACAGTGGGATTAGTTTGGGGATTGACACAGGGCTGTGGGGAGAGAGTGGGACAGTGGGATAAGTTTCGGGACTGACACGGGTCTGGGGGAGAGAGTGGGACAGTGGGATTAGTTTGGGGATTGACACAGGGCTGTGGGAAAGAGTGGGACAGTGGGATTAGTTTGGCGACTGATGCAGGGCTGCAGGGAGAGAGTGGGGCAGCGGGATTAGTTTGAGGACTGACACAGGACTGCAGGGAGAGGGTGGGACAGTGGAATTAGTTTGGGGACTGATACAGGGCTGCAGGGAGAGAGTGGGGCAGCGGGATTAGTTTGCAGACTGACACAGGGCTGTGGGGAGAGAGTGGGGCAGTGGGATTAGTTTGAGGACTGACACAGGACTGTAGGGAGAGAGTGGGACAGTGGGATTAGTTTGGGGACTGACACAGGGCTCTGGGAGCGAGTGGGACAGTGGGATGAGTTTGAGGACTGACACAGGACTGTAGGGGAGAGTGGGACAGTGGGATAAGTTTCGGGACTGACATGGGTCTGTGGGAGAGAGTGGGTCAGTGAGATTAGTTTGAGGACTGACACAGGACTGTAGGGAGAGGGGAGGACAGTGGGATTAGATTGAGGACTGACAATGGACTGTCGGGGGAGAGTGGGACAGTGGGATTAGATTGCGGACTGACACAGGGCTGTGGGAGAGAGTAGGACAGTGAGATTTGTTTGGGGACTGACACCGGGCTGTGGGGAGAGGGTGGGACAGTGGGATTAGTTTGGGGACTGACACAGGGCTGTGGGGATAGAGTGGGACAGTGGGATTAGTTTGAGGGCTGACACAGGGCTGTGGGAGGGAGTGAAACATTAGGATTAGTTTGGGGCTGTCACAGGGCTGTGGGAGAGAGTGGGACAGTTGGCTTAGTTTGGGGATTGACACAGTGCTGTGGGCAGAGTGCTGGGCGGTGGGATTAGTTTGCAGACTCACACAGGGCTTTCGGGAGATAGTGGGGCAGTGGGATTAGTTTGGGGACTGACACAGGGCTGTGGGGAGAGAGTGGGACAGTGGGATTAGTTTGGGGACTGCCACAGGGCTGTGGAGAGAGAGTGGGACAGTGGGATTAGTTTGAGGACTGACACGGCTGCGGGGAGAGAGTGGGACAGTGGGATTAGTTTGGGGACTGACACAGGGCTGTGGTGAGAGAGTGGGACAGTGGGATTAGTTTCGGGACTGACACAGGGCTGTGGGGAGAGAGTGGGACAGTGAGATTAGTATGGGGATTTACACAGGGCTGTGGGGAGAGAGTGGGACAATGGGATTAGTTTGGGACTGACACAGGGCTGTTGGGGGAGAGCGGGACCATGTGATTTGTTTGGGGACTGACACAGGGCTGTGGAGAGAGAGTGAGACAGTGGGATTAGTTTGAGGACTGTCACAGGGCTCTGGGAGAGAGTGGGACAGGGGGATTAGTTTGGGGACTGAAACAGGGCTGTGGGGAGAGGGTGGGACAGTGGGATTAGTTTGGGGACTGACACAGGGCGGTGGGAGAGAGTGGGACAGTAGGATTAGTTTGGGGACTGACACAGGGCTGTGAGGAGAGAGTGGGACAGTGGGATTAGTTTGGGGGCTGACACAGGGCTGTGGGAGAGAGTGGGACAGTGGGATTACGTTGGGGACTGAAACAGGGCTGTGAGGAGTGAGTGGGACAGTGGGAATAGCTTGAGGCTGACACAGGACTGTGGGAGAGAGTGGGACAGTGGGATTAGTTTGGGGATTGACACAGGGCTGTGGGGAGAGAGTGGGACAGTGGGATCAGTTTGGGTCTGACACAGGGCTGTGGGAAAGAGTGGGACAGTGGGATTAGTTTGGGGACTGATGCAGGGCTGCAGGGAGAGAGTGGGACAGCGGGATTAGTTTGAGGACTGACACAGGACTGCAGGGAGAGGGTAGGACAGTGGAATTAGTTTGGGGACTGATACAGGGCTGCAGGGAGAGAGTGGGGTAGCGGGATTAGTTTGCAGACTGACACAGGGCTGTGGGGAGAGAGTGGGGCAGTGGTATTAGTTTGAGGACTGACACAGGACTGTAGGGAGAGAGTGGGACAGTGGGATTAGTTTGGGGACTGACACAGGGCTCTGGGAGCGAGTGGGACAGTGGGATGAGTTTGAGGACTGACACAGGACTGTAGGGGAGAGTGGGACAGTGGGATAAGTTTCGGGACTGACATGGGTCTGTGGGAGAGAGTGGGTCAGTGAGATTAGTTTGAGGACTGACACAGGACTGTAGGGAGAGGGTAGGACAGTGGGATTAGATTGAGGACTGACAATGGACTGTCGGGGGAGAGTGGGACAGTGGGAATAGATTGCGGACTGACACAGGGCTGTGGGAGAGAGTAGGACAGTGAGATTTGTTTGGGGACTGACACAGGGCTGTGGGGAGAGGGTGGGACAGTGGGATTAGTTTGGGGACTGACACACGGCTGTGGGGATAGAGTGGGACAGTGGGATTAGTTTGAGGGCTGACACAGGGCTGTGGGAGGGAGTGAAACATTAGGATTAGTTTGGGGCTGTCACAAGCCTGTGGGAGAGAGTGGGACAGTTGGCTTAGTTTGGGGATTGACACAGTGCTGTGGGCAGAGTGTTGGGCGGTGGGATTAGTTTGCAGACTCACACAGGGCTTTCGGGAGATAGTGGGGCAGTGGGATTAGTTTGGGGACCGACACAGGGCTGTGGGGAGAGAGTGGGACACTGGGATTAGTTTGGGGACTGCCACAGGGCTGTGGAGAGAGAGTGGGACAGTGGGATTAATTTGAGGACTGACACGGCTGCGGGGAGAGAGTGGGACAGTGGGATTAGTTTGGGGACTGACACAGGGCTGTGGGAGAGACTGGGACAGTGGGATTAGTTTGGGGACTGATGCAGGGCTGCAGGGAGAGAGTGGGGCAGTGGGATTAGTTTGCAGACTGACACAGGGCTGTGGGGAGAGAGTGGGGCAGTGGGATTAGTTTGAGGACTGACACAGGACTGTAGGGAGAGGGTGGGACAGTGGGATTAGTTTGGGGACTGATACAGGGCTGCAGGGAGAGAGTGGGGCAGCGGGATTAGTTTGCAGACTGACACAGGGCTGTGGGGAGAGAGTGGGACAGTGGGATTAGTTTGGGGACTGACACAGGGGTGTGGAGAGAGAGTGGGACAGTGGGATTACTTTGGGGACGGACAAAGGGCTGTGGGCGATAGAGGGACGGGGGATTAGCTTGGGAAATGACACAGGACTGTGGGGAGAGAGTGGGAAAGTGCGATGAGTTTGGGTACGGACACAGGGCTCTGGGGAGAGAGTGGGACAGTGGGATTAGTTTGCAGATGGACACAGGGCTGTGGGGAGAGAGTGGGACAGTGGGATTAGTTTGGGGACTGACACAGGGCTGTGGGGAGAGAGTGGGGCAGTGGGATTAGTTTGAGGACTGACACAGGGCTGTGGGAGAGAGTGGGACAGTGGGATTAGTTTGGGGACTGACACAGGGCCGTGGGCAGAGAATGGGACAGTGGGATTAGTTTGAGGACTGACAAAGGGCTGTGGGAGAGTGTGGGACAGTGGGATTAGTTTGAGGACTGACATAGGACAGTGGGGAAAGAGTGGGACAGTGGGATTAGTTTGCAGACGGACACAGGGCTGTTGGGAGAGAGTGGGACGGTGGGATTAGTTTGGGGACTGACACAGGGCTGTGGGGGGAGAGTGGGGATTGGGATTAGTTTGAGGACTGACACAGGACTATGGGGAGAGAGTGGGACATCGGGATTAGTTTACGGACTGACACAGGGCTGTGGGAGAGAGTGTCACAGTGGGATTAGTTTGGGGACTGACACAGGGCTGTGGGGAGAGAGTGGGACAGTGGGATTAGTTTGCGGACTGCCACAGGGCTGTGGAGAGAGAGTGGGACAGTGGGATTAGTTTGAGGACTGACACGGCTGCGGGGAGAGAGTGGGACAGTGGGATTAGTTTGGGGACTGACACAGGGCTGTGGTGAGAGAGTGGGACAGTGGGATTACTTTGGGGACTGACACAGGGCTGTGGGGAGAGAGTGGGACAGTGAGATTAGTATGGGGATTTACACAGGGCTGTGGGGAGAGAGTGGGACAATGGGATTAGTTTGGGACTGACACAGGGCTGTTGGGGGAGAGCGGGACCATGTGATTTGTTTGGGGACTGACACAGGGCTGTGGAGAGAGAGTGAGACAGTGGGATTAGTTTGAGGACTGACACAGGGCTCTGGGAGCGAGTGGGACAGTGGGATAAGTTTGAAGACTGACACAGGACTGTAGGGGAGAGTGGGACAGTGGGATAAGTTTCGGGACTGACATGGGTCTGTGGGAGAGAGTGGGTCAGTGAGATTAGTTTGAGGACTGACACAGGACTGTAGGGAGAGGGTAGGACAGTGGGATTAGATTGAGGACTGACAATGGACTGTCGGGGGAGAGTGGGACAGTGGGATTAGATTGCGGACTGACACAGGGCTGTGGGAGAGAGTAGGACAGTGAGATTTGTTTGGGGACTGACACCGGGCTGTGGGGAGAGGGTGGGACAGTGGGATTAGTTTGGGGACTGACACACAGCTGTGGGGATAGAGTGGGACAGTGGGATTAGTTTGAGGGCTGACACAGGGCTGTGGGAGGGAGTGAAACATTAGGATTAGTTTGGGGCTGTCACAGGGCTGTGGGAGAGAGTGGGACAGTTGGCTTAGTTTGGGGATTGACACAGTGCTGTGGGCAGAGTGTTGGGCGGTGGGATTAGTTTGCAGACTCACACAGGGCTTTCGGGAGATAGTGGGGCAGTGGGATTAGTTTGGGGACTGACACAGGGCTGAGGGGAGAGAGTGGGACAGTGGGATTAGTTTGGGGACTGCCACAGGGCTGTGGAGAGAGAGTGGGACAGTGGGATTAGTTTGAGGACTGACACGGCTGCGGGGAGAGAGTGGGACAGTGGGATTGGTTTGGGGACTGACACAGGGCTGTGGTTAGAGAGTGGGACAGTGGGATTAGTTTGGGGAATGACACAGGACTGTGGGGAGAGAGTGGGACAGTGAGATTAGTATGGGGATTTACACAGGGCTGTGGGGAGAGAGTGGGACAATGGGATTAGTTTGGGACTGACACAGGGCTGTTGGGGGAGAGCGGGACCATGTGATTTGTTTGGGGACTGACACAGGGCTGTGGAGAGAGAGTGAGACAGTGGGATTAGTTTGAGGACTGTCACAGGGCTCTGGGAGAGAGTGGGACAGGGGGATTAGTTTGGGGACTGAAACAGGGCTGTGGGGAGAGGGTGGGACAGTGGGATTAGTTTGGGGACTGACACAGGGCTGTGGGAGAGAGTGGGACAGTAGGATTAGTTTGGGGACTGACACAGGGCTGTGAGGAGAGATTGGGACAGTGGGATTAGTTTGGGGGCTGACACAGGGCTGTGGGAGAGAGTGGGACAGTGGGATTACGTTGGGGACTGAAACAGGGCTGTGAGGAGTGAGTGGGACAGTGGGAATAGCTTGAGGCTGACACAGGACTGTGGGAGAGAGTGGGACAGTGGGATTAGTTTGGGGATTGACACAGGGCTGTGGGGAGAGAGTGGGACAGTGGGATTAGTTTGGGGATTGACACAGGGCTGTGGGGAGAGAGTGGGACACTGGGATAAGTTTCGGGACTGACACGGGTCTGGGGGAGAGAGTGGGACAGTGGGATTAGTTTGGGGATTGACACAGGGCTGTGGGGAGAGAGTGGGACAGTGGGATCAGTTTGGGTCTGACACAGGGCTGTGGGAAAGAGTGGGACAGTGGGATTAGTTTGGCGACTGATGCAGGGCTGCAGGGAGAGAGTGGGGCAGCGGGATTAGTTTGAGGACTGACACAGGACTGCAGGGAGAGGGTGGGACAGTGGAATTAGTTTGGGGACTGATACAGGGCTGCAGGGAGAGAGTGGGGCAGCGGGATTAGTTTGCAGACTGACACAGGGCTGTGGGGAGAGAGTGGGGCAGTGGGATTAGTTTGAGGACTGACACAGGACTGTAGGGAGAGAGTGGGACAGTGGGATTAGTTTGGGGACTGACACAGGGCTCTGGGAGCGAGTGGGACAGTGGGATGAGTTTGAGGACTGACACAGGACTGTAGGGGAGAGTGGGACAGTGGGATAAGTTTCGGGACTGACATGGGTCTGTGGGAGAGAGTGGGTCAGTGAGATTAGTTTGAGGACTGACACAGGACTGTTGGGAGAGGGTAGGACAGTGGGATTAGATTGAGGACTGACACCGGGCTGTGGGGAGAGGGTGGGACAGTGGGATTAGATTGCGGACTGACGCAGGGCTGTGGGGATAGAGTGGGACAGTGGGATTAGTTTGAGGGCTGACACAGTGCTGTGGGAGGGAGTGAAACATTAGGATTAGTTTGGGGCTGTCACAGGGCTGTGGGAGAGAGTGGGACAGTGGGCTTAGTTTGGGGATTGACACAGTGCTGTGGGCAGAGTGTTGGGCGGTGGGATTAGTTTGCAGACTCACACAGGGCTTTCGGGAGATAGTGGGGCAGTGGGATTAGTTTGGGGACTGACACAGGGCTGTGGGGAGAGAGTGGGACAGTGGGATTAGTTTGGGGACTGCCACAGGGCTGTGGAGAGAGAGTGGGACAGTGGGATTAGTTTGAGGACTGACACGGCTGCGGGGAGAGAGTGGGACAGTGGGATTAGTTTGGGGACTGACACACGGCTGTGGGAGAGAGTGGGACAGTGGGATTAGTTTGGGGACTGATGCAGGGCTGCAGGGAGAGAGTGGGGCCGTGGGATTAGTTTGCAGACTGACACAGGGCTGTGGGGAGAGAGTGGGGCAGTGGGATTAGTTTGAGGACTGACACAGGACAGTCGGGAGAGGGTGGGACAGTGGGATTAGTTTGGGGACTGATACAGGGCTGCAGGGAGAGAGTGGGGCAGCGGGATTAGTTTGCAGACTGACACAGGGCTGTGGGGAGAGAGTGGGACAGTGGGATTAGTTTGGGGACTGACACAGGGGTGTGGAGACAGAGTGGGACAGTGGGATTAGTTTGGGGACTGACACAGGGCTGTGGTGAGAGAGTGAGACAGTGGGATTAGTTTGGGGACTGACACAGGGCTGTGGGAAGAGAGTGGGGCAGTGGGATTAGTTTGGGGACTGACACAGGGCTGTGGGGAGAGAGTGGGACAGTGGTATTAGTTTGGGGACTGACACAGGGCTGTGGGGAGAGAGTGGGACAGTGAGATTAGTATGGGGATTTACACAGGGCTGTGGGGAGAGAGTGGGACAATGGGATTAGTTTGGGACTGACACAGGGCTGTTGGGGGATAGCGGAACCATGTGATTTGTTTGGGGACTGACACAGGGCTGTGGAGAGAGAGTGAGACAGTGGGATTAGTTTGAGGACTGTCACAGGCCTCTGGCAGAGAGTGGGACAGGGGGATTAGTTTGGGGACAGAAACAGGGCTGTGGGGAGAGGGTGGGACAGTGGGATTAGTTTGGGGACTGACACAGGGCTGTGGGAGAGAGTGGGACAGCAGGATTAGTTTGGGGACTGACACAGGGCTGTGAGGAGAGAGTGGGACAGTGGGATTAGCTTGGGGGCTGACACAGGGCTGTGGGAGAGAGTGGGACAGTGGGATTACGTTGGGGACTGAAACAGGGCTGTGAGGAGTGAGTGGGACAGTGGGATTAGCTTGAGGCTGACACAGGACTGTGGGGAGAGAGAGGGACAGTGGGATTAGTTTGGGGATTGACACAGGGCTGTGGGGAGAGAGTGGGACAGTGGGATAAATTTTGGTACTGACACGGGTCTGGGGGAGAGAGTGGGACAGTGGGATTAGTTTGGGGATTGACACAGGGCTGTGGGGAGAGAGTGGGACAGTGGGATCAGTTTGGGGACTGACACAGGGCTGTGGGAGAGAGTGGGACAGTGGGATTAGTTTGGGGACTGATGCAGGGCTGCAGGGAGAGAGTGGGGCAGCGGGATTAGTTTGCAGACTGACACAGGGCTGTGGGGATAGAGTGGGACAGTGGGATTAGTTTGGGGACTGATACAGGGCTGCAGGGAGAGAGTGGGGCAGCGGGATTAGTTTGCAGACTGACACAGGGCTGTTGGGAGAGAGTGGGGCAGTGGGATTAGTTTGAGCAATGACAATGGACTGTCGGGGGAAAGTGGGACAGTGGGATTAGATTGCGGACTGACACAGGGCTGTGGGAGAGAGTAGGACAGTGAGATTTGTTTGGGGACTGACACCGGGCTGTGGGGAGAGGGTGGGACAGTGGGATTAGTTTCGGGACTAACACAGGGCTGTGGGAGAGAGTGGGACAGTGGGATTAGTTTGGGGACTGACACAGGACTGTAGGGAGAGAGTGGGACAGTGGGATTAGTTTGGGGTCTGACACTGGGCTCTGGGAGCGAGTGGGACAGTGGGATGATTTTGAGGACTGACACAGGACTGTAGGGGGAGAGTGGGACAGTGGGATTAGATTGCGGACTGACACAGGGCTGTGGGATAGAGTAGGACAGTGAGATTTGTTTGGGGACTGACACCGGGCTGTGGGGAGAGGGTGGGACAGTGGGATTAGTTTGGGGACTGACAAAGGTCTGTGGGGAAAGAGTGGGACAGTGGGATTAGTTTGAGGGCTGACACAGGGCTGTGGGAGGGAGTGAAACATTAGGATTAGTTTGGGGCTGAGACAGGGCTGTGGGAGAGAGTGGGACAGTGGGCTTAGTTTGGGGATTGACACAGTGCTGTGGGCAGAGTGTTGGGCGGTGGGATTAGTTTGCAGACTCACACAGGGCTTTCGGGAGATAGTGGGGCAGTGGGATTAGTTTGGGGACTGACACAGGGCTGTGGGGAGAGAGTGGGACAGTGGGATTAGTTTGGGGACTGACACAGGGCGGTGGAGAGAGAGTGGGACAGTGGGATTAGTTTGAGGACTGACACGGCTGCGGGGAGAGAGTGGGACAGTGGGATTAGTTTGGGGACTGACACAGGGCTGTGGGAGAGAGTGGGACAGTGGGATTAGTTTGGGGACTGATGCAGGGCTGTGGGAGAGAGTGGGACAGTGGGATTAGTTTGGGGACTGACACAGGACAGTGGGGAAAAAGAGTGACAGTGAGATTAGTTTGCAGACTGACACAGGGCTGTGGGGAGAGAGTGGGATACTGGGAGCAGTTTGGGGACTGACACAGGGCTGTGGGGAGAGAGTGGGACAGTGGGATTAGTTTGAGGACTGACACAGGGCTGTGGGAGAATGTGGGACAGTGGGATTAGTTTGGGGACGGACACAGGGCTGTGGGGAGAGTGTGCGACAGTGGGATTAGTTTGGGCACTGACACAGGGCTGTGGGAGAGAGTGGGGCAGTGGGATTAGTTTGGGGACGGACACAGGGCTGTGGGAGAGTGAGGGACAGGGGATTAGCTTGTTAACTGACACAGGGCTGTGGAGTGAGGGTGGGACAGTGGGATTAGTTTGGGGACTGACACAGGGCTGTGGGAGAGAGTGCGACAGTGGAATTAGTTTGAGGACTGACACAGGGCTGTGGGGAGAGAGTGGGACCGTGGGATTAGTTTGGGGACTGACACAGGGCTGTGGGAGAGAGTGGGACAGTGAGATTAGTTTAGGGACTGACACAGGGCTGTGGAGAGACAGTGGGACAGTGGGATTAGATTGGGGATGGACACAGGGCTGTGGAGAGACAGTGGGACAGTGGGATTACTTTGGGGACGGATAAAGGGCTGTGGGCGATAGAGGGACAGGGGGATTAGCTTGGGAAATGACACAGGACTGTGGGGAGAGAGTGGGAAAGTGCGATGAGTTTGGGTACGGACACAGGGCTCTGGGGAGAGAGTGGGACAGTGGGATTAGTTTGCCGATGGACACAGGGCTGTGGGGAGAGAGTGGGACAGTGGGATTAGTTTGGGGACTGACACAGGGCTGTGGGGAGAGAGTGGGGCAGTGGGATTAGTTTGAGGACTGACACAGGGCTGTGGGAGAGAGTGGGACAAGTGGGATTAGTTTGGGGACTGACACAGGGCCGTGGGCAGAGAGTGGGACAGTGGGATTAGTTTGAGGACTGACAAAGGGCAGTGGGAGAGTGTGGGACAGTGGGATTAGTTTGGGGACGGACACAGGGCTCTGGGGAGAGAGTGGGACAGTGGAATTAGTTTAGGGTCTCACACAGGGCTATGGCGTCAGAGTGGGACAGTGCAATTAGTTTGAGGACTGACATAGGACAGTGGGGAAAGAGTGGGACAGTGGGCTTAGTTTGGGGATTGACACAGTGCTGTGGGCAGAGTGTTGGGCGGTGGGATTAGTTTGAGGACTGACACAGGGCTGTGGGAGAATGTGGGACAGTGGGATTAGTTTGGGGACGGACACAGGGCTGTGGGGAGAGTGTGCGACAGTGGGATTAGTTTGGGCACTGACACAGGGCTGTGGGAGAGAGTGGGGCAGTGGGATTAGTTTGGGGACGGACACAGGGCTGTGGGAGAGTGAGGGACAGGGGATTAGCTTGTTAACTGACACAGGGCTGTGGAGTGAGGGTGGGACAGTGGGATTAGTTTGGGGACTGACACAGGGCTGTGGGAGAGAGTGCGACAGTGGAATTAGTTTGAGGACTGACACAGGGCTGTGGGGAGAGAGTGGGACCGTGGGATTAGTTTGGGGACTGACACAGGGCTGTGGGAGAGAGTGGGACAGTGAGATTAGTTTAGGGACTGACACAGGGCTGTGGAGAGACAGTGGGACAGTGGGATTAGATTGGGGATGGACACAGGGCTGTGGAGAGACAGTGGGACAGTGGGATTACTTTGGGGACGGATAAAGGGCTGTGGGCGATAGAGGGACAGGGGGATTAGCTTGGGAAATGACACAGGACTGTGGGGAGAGAGTGGGAAAGTGCGATGAGTTTGGGTACGGACACAGGGCTCTGGGGAGAGAGTGGGACAGTGGGATTAGTTTGCCGATGGACACAGGGCTGTGGGGAGAGAGTGGGACAGTGGGATTAGTTTGGGGACTGACACAGGGCTGTGGGGAGAGAGTGGGGCAGTGGGATTAGTTTGAGGACTGACACAGGGCTGTGGGAGAGAGTGGGACAAGTGGGATTAGTTTGGGGACTGACACAGGGCCGTGGGCAGAGAGTGGGACAGTGGGATTAGTTTGAGGACTGACAAAGGGCAGTGGGAGAGTGTGGGACAGTGGGATTAGTTTGGGGACGGACACAGGGCTCTGGGGAGAGAGTGGGACAGTGGAATTAGTTTAGGGTCTCACACAGGGCTATGGCGTCAGAGTGGGACAGTGCAATTAGTTTGAGGACTGACATAGGACAGTGGGGAAAGAGTGGGACAGTGGGATTAGTTTGCAGACGGACACAGGGCTGTTGGGAGAGAGTGGGACGGTGGGATTAGTTTGGGGACTGACACAGGGCTGTGGGGAGAGAGTGGGGAGTGGGATTAGTTTGAGGACTGACACAGGACTATGGGGAGAGAGTGGGACAGCGTGATTAGTTTACGGACTGACACAGGGCTGTGGGAGAGAGTGTCACAGTGGGATTAGTTTGGGGACTGACACAGGGCTGTGGGAGAGAGTGGGACAGTGGGATTAGTTTGGGGACTGACACAGGGCTGTGGGGAGAGAGTGGGACAGTGGGATTAGTTTGGGGACTGACACAGGGCTGTGGGAGAGAGAGGGACAGTAGGATTAGTTTGGGGACTGACACAGGACTGTGGGGAGAGAGTGGGACAGTGGGATTAGTTTGGGGACTGACACAGGGCTGTGGGAGAGAGTGGGACAGTAGGATTAGTTTGGGGACTGACACAGGGCTGTGAGGAGAGAGTGGGACAGTGCGATTAGCTTGGGGGCTGACACAGGGCTGTGGGAGAGAGTGGGACAGTGGGATTACCTTGGGGACTGAAACAGGGCTGTGGGGAGAGGGTGGGACAGTGGGATTAGTTTGGGGACTAACACAGGGCTGTGGGAGAGAGTGGGACAGTAGGATTAGTTTGGGGACTGACACAGGGCTGTGGGAGAGAGTGGGACAGTGGGATGAGTTTGGGGATTGACAAAGTGCTGTGGCCAGAGAGTTGGGCGGTGGGATTAGTTTGCATACTCACACAGGGCTGTGGGGAGAGAGTGGGACAGTGGGATTAGTTTGGTGACTGACACAGTGCTTTGAGGAGAGAGTGGGGCACTGGGATTAGTTTGGGGACTGACACAGGGCTGTGGAGAGAGAGTGAGACAGTGGGATTAGTTTGAGGACTGTCACAGGGCTCTGGGAGAGAGTGGGACAGGGGGATTAGCTTGGGGACTGAAACAGGGCTGTGGGGAGAGGGTGGGACAGTGGGATTAGTTTGGTGACTGACACAGGGCTGTGGGAGAGAGTGGGACAGTAGGATTAGTTTGGGGACTGACACAGGGCTGTGAGGAGAGAGTGGGACAGTGGATTAGCTTGGGGGCTGACACAGGGCTGTGGGAGAGAGTGGGACAGTGGGATTACCTTGGGGACTGAAACAGAGCTGTGGGGAGAGGGTGGGACAGTGGGATTAGTTTGGGGACTAACACAGGGCTGTGGGAGAGAGAGGGACAGTAGGATAAGTTTGGGAACTGACACAGGGCTGTGAGGAGAGAGTGGGACAGTGGGATTAGTTTGGGGAGTGACACAGGGCTGTGAAGAGAGAGTGGGACAGTGGGATTAGTTTGGGGATTGACACAGGGCCGTCGGGAGAGAGTGGGACAGTGGGATAAATTTCGGGACTGACACGGGTCTCTGGGAGAGAGAGGGATAGTGGGATTAGTTTGGGAATTGACACAGGGCTGTGGGGAGAGAGTGGGACAGTGGGATCAGTTTGGGGACTGACACAGGGCTGTGGGTGAGAGTGGGACAGTCGGATTAGTTTGGGGACTGACACAGGGCTGCAGGGAGAGAGTGGGGCAGCAGGATTAGTTTGCAGACTGACACAGGGCTGTGGGGAGAGAGTGGGGCAGTGGGATTAGTTTAAGGGCTGACACAGGGCTCTGGTAGAGAGTGGGACAGTGGGATTAGTTTAAGGGCTGACAGAGGGCTGTGGGAGGGAGTGAAACATTAGGATTAGTTTGGGGCTGACACAGGGCTGTGGGAGAGAGTGGGACAGTGGGTTTAGTTTGGGGATTGACACAGTGCTGTGGGCAGAGTGTTGGGCGGTGGGATTAGTTTGCAGACTCACACAGGGCTTTCGGGAGATAGTAGGGCAGTGGGATTAGTTTGGGGACTGACACAGGGCTGTGGGGAGAGAGTGGGACAGTGGGATTAGTTTGGGGACTGACACAGGGCTGTGGAGAGAGAGTGGGACAGTGGGATTAGTTTGGGGACAGACACAGGGCTGTGGGAGTGAGTGGGACAGGGGGATTAGCTTGGGGACTGAAACAGGGCTGTGGGGAGAGGGTGGGACAGTGGGATTAGTTTGGTGACGGACACAGGGCTGTGAGGAGAGAGTGGGACTGTGGATTAGCTTGGGGGATGACACAGGGCTGTGGGAGAGAGTGGGACAGTGGGATTACCTTGGGGACTGAAACAGGGCTGTGGGGAGAGGGTGGGACAGTGGGATTAGTTTGGGGACTAACACAGGGCTGTGGGAGAGAGTGGGACAGTGGGATTAGTTTGGGGATTGACACAGGGCTGTGAAGAGAGAGTGGGACAGTGGGATTAGTTTGGGGATTGACACAGGGCTGTCGGGAGAGAGTGGGACAGTGGGATAAATTTCGGGACTGACACGGGTCTCTGGGAGAGAGTGGGATAGTGGGATTAGTTTAGGGATTGACACAAGGCTGTGGGGAGAGAGTGGGACAATGGGATTAGTTTGGGGACTGACACAGGGCTGTGGAGAGAGAGTGGGACAGTGGGATTAGTTTGGGGACTGACACAGGGCTGTGGTGAGAGAGTGGGACAGTGGGATTAGTTTGGGGACTGACACAGGGCTGTGGGGAGAGAGTGGGACAATGGTATTAGTTTGGGGACTGACACAGGGCTGTGGGGAGAGAGTGGGACAGTGAGATTAGTATGGGGATTTACACAGGGCTGTGGGGAGAGAGTGGGACAATGGGATTAGTTTGGGACTGACACAGGGCTGTTGGGGGAGAGCGGGACCATGTGATTTGTTTGGGGACTGACACAGGGCTGTGGAGAGAGAGTGAGACAGTGGGATTAGTTTGAGGACTGTCACAGGGCTCTGGGAGAGAGTGTGACAGGGGGATTAGTTTGGGGACTGAAACAGGGCTGTGGGAGAGAGTGGGACAGTAGGATTAGTTTGGGGACTGACACAAGGCTGTGATGAGAGAGTGGGACAGTGGGATTAGCTTGGGGGCTGACACAGGGCTGTGGGAGAGAGTGGGACAGTGGGATTACGTTGGGGACTGAAACAGGGCTGTGAGGAGTGAGTGGGACAGTGGGATTAGCTTGGGGGCTGACACAGGGCTGTGGGAGAGAGTGGGACAGTGGGATTACGTTGGGGACTGAAACAGGGCTGTGAGGAGTGAGTGGGACAGTGGGATTAGCTTGAGGCTGACACAGGGCTGTGGGGAGAGAGTGGGACAGTGGGATAAGTTTCGGGACTGACACGGGTCTGGGGGAGAGAGTGGGACAGTGGGATTAGTTTGGGGATTGACACAGGGCTGTGGGGAGAGAGTGGGACAGTGGGATCAGTTTGGGGACTGACACAGGGCTGTGGGAGAGAGTGGGACAGTGGGATTAGTTTGGGGACTGATGCAGGGCTGCAGGGAGAGAGTGGGGCAGTGGGATTAGTTTGAGGACTGACACAGGACTGTAGGGAGAGGGTGGGACAGTGGGATTAGTTTGGGGACTGATACAGTGCTGCAGGGAGAGAGTGGGGCAGCGGGATTAGTTTGCAGACTGACACAGGGCTGTGGGGAGAGAGTGGGGCAGTGGGATTAGTTTGAGGACTGACACAGGACTGTAGGGAGAGAGTGGGACAGTGGGATTCGTTTGGGGACTGACACAGGGCTCTGGGAGCGAGTGGGACAGTCGGATGAGGTTGAGGACTGACACAGGACTGTAGGGGGAGAGTGGGACAGTGGGATTAGTTTGGGGATTGACACAGGGCTGTGAAGAGAGAGTGGGACAGTGGGATTAGTTTGGGGATTGACACAGGGTTGTCGGGAGAGAGTGGGACAGTGGGATAAATTTCGGGACTGACACGGGTCTCTGGGAGAGAGTGGGATAGTGGGATTAGTTTGGGGATTGACACAGGGCTGTGGGGAGAGAGTGGGACAGTGGGATCAGTTTGGGGACTGACACAGGGCTGTGGGAGAGAGTGGGACAGTCGGATTAGTTTGGGGACTGACACAGGGCTGTGGGGAGAGAGTGGGGCAGTGGGATTAGTTTAAGGGCTGACACAGGGCTCTGGGAGAGACTGGGACAGTGGGATTAGTTTAAGGGTTGACACAGGGCTGTGGGAGGGAGTGAAAAATTTGGATTAGTTTGGGGCTGACACAGGGCTGTGGGAGAGAGTGGGACAGTGCGCTTAGTTTGGGGATTGACACAGTGCTGTGGGCAGAGTGTTGGGCGGTGGGATTAGTTTGCAGACTCACACAGGGCTTTCGGGAGATAGTCGGGCAGTAGGATTAGTTTGAGGACTGACACAGGGCTGTGGGGAGAGAGTGGGACAGTGGGATTAGTTTGGGGACTGACACAGGGCTGTGGAGAGAGAGTGGGACAGTGGGATTAGTTTGGGGACTGACACAGGGCTGTGGTGAGAGAGTGGGACAGTGGGATTAGTTTGGGGACTGACACAGGGCTGTGGGGAGAGAGTGGGGCAGTGGGATTAGTTTGGGGACTGACACAGGGCTGTGGGGAGAGAGTGGGACAATGGTATTAGTTTGGGGACTGACACAGGGCTGTGGGGAGAGAGTGGGACAGTGAGATTAGTATGGGGATTTACACAGGGCTGTGGGGAGAGAGTGGGACAATGGGATTAGTTTGGGACTGACACAGGGCTGTTGGGGGAGAGCGGGACCATGTGATTTGTTTGGGGACTGACACAGAGCTGTGGAGAGAGAGTGAGACAGTGGGATTAGTTTGAGGACTGTCACAGGGCTCTGGGAGAGAGTGTGATAGGGGGATTAGTTTGGGGACTGAAACAGGGCTGTGGGGAGAGGGTGGGACAGTGGGATTAGTTTGGGGACTGACACAGGGCTGTGGGAGAGAGTGGGACAGTGGGATTAGTTTGGGGACTGACACAGGGCTCTGGGAGCGAGTGGGACAGTCGGATGAGGTTGAGGACTGACACAGGACTGTCGGGGGAGAGTGGGACAGTGGGATTAGTTTGGAGATTGACACAGGGCTGTGAAGAGAGAGTGGGACAGTGGGATTAGTTTGGGGATTGACACAGGGCTGTCGGGAGAGAGTGGGACAGTGGGATAAATTTCGGGACTGACACGGGTCTCTGGGAGAGAGTGGGATAGTGGGATTAGTTTGGGGATTGACACAGGGCTGTGGGGAGAGAGTGGGACAGTGGGATCAGTTTGGGGACTGACACAGGGCTGTGGGAGAGAGTGGGACAGTCGGATTAGTTTGGGGACTGACACAGGGATGTGGGGAGAGAGTGGGGCAGTGGGATTAGTTTAAGGGTTGACACAGGGCTCTGGGAGAGACTGGGACAGTGGGATTAGTTTAAGGGCTGACACAGGGCTGTGGGAGGGAGTGAAACATTAGGATTAGTTTGGGGCTGACACAGGGCTGTGGGAGAGAGTGGGACAGTGGGCTTAGTTTGGGGATTGACACAGTGCTGTGGGCAGAGTGTTGGGCGGTGGGATTAGTTTGCAGACTCACACAGGGCTTTCGGGAGATAGTGGGGCAGTGGGATTAGTTTGAGGACTGACACAGGGCTGTGGGGAGAGAGTGGGACAGTGGGATTAGTTTGGGGACTGACACAGGGCTGTGGAGAGAGAGTGGGACAGTGGGATTAGTTTGGGGACTGACACAGGGCTGTGGTGAGAGAGTGGGACAGTGGGATTAGTATGGGGATTTACACAGGGCTGTGGGGAGAGAGTGGGACAATGGGATTAGTTTGGGACTGACACAGGGCTGTTGGGGGAGAGCGGGACCATGTGATTTGTTTGGGGACTGACACAGAGCTGTGGAGAGAGAGTGAGACAGTGGGATTAGTTTGAGGACTGTCACAGGGCTCTGGGAGAGAGTGTGACAGGGGGATTAGTTTGGGGACTGAAACAGGGCTGTGGGGAGAGGGTGGGACAGTGGGATTAGTTTGGGGACTGACACAGGGCTGTGGGAGAGAGTGGGACAGTAGGATTAGTTTGGGGACTGACACAAGGCTGTGAGGAGAGAGTGGGACAGTGGGATTAGCTTGGGGGCTGACACAGGGCTGTGGGAGAGAGTGGGACAGTGGGATTACGTTGGGGACTGAAACAGGGCTGTGAGGAGTGAGTGGGACAGTGGGATTAGCTTGAAGCTGACACAGGACTGTGGGAGAGAGTGGGACAGTGGGATTAGTTTGGGGATTGACACAGGGCTGTGGGGAGAGAGTGGGACAGTGGGATTAGTTTGGGGATTGACACAGGGCTGTGGGGAGAGAGTGGGACAGTGGGATAAGTTTCGGGACTGACACGGGTCTGGGGGAGAGAGTGGGACAGTGGGATTAGTTTGGGGATTGACACAGGGCTGTGGGGAGAGAGTGGGACAGTGGGATCAGTTTGGGGAATGACACAGTGCTGTGGGAGAGAGTGGGACAGTGGGATTAGTTTGGGGACTGATGCAGGTCTGCAGGGAGAGAGTGGGGCAGCGGGATTAGTTTGCAGACTGACACAGGGCTGTGGGGAGAGAGTGGGGCAGTGGGATTAGTTTGAGGACTGACACAGGACTGTAGGGAGAGGGTGGGACAGTGGGATTAGTTTGGGGACTGATACAGGGCTCCAGGGAGAGAGTGGGGCAGCGGGATTAGTTTGCAGACTGACATAGGGCTGTGGGGAGAGAGTGGGGCAGTGGGATTAGTTTGAGGACTGACACAGGACTGTAGGGAGAGAGTGGGCCAGTGGGATTAGTTTGGGGACTGACACAGGGCTCTGGGAGCGAGTGGGACAGTCGGATGAGGTTGAGGACTGACACAGGACTGTAGGGGGAGAGTGGGACAGTGGGATAAGTTTCGGGACTGACATGGGTCTGTGGGAGAGAGTGGGTCAGTGAGATTAGTTTGAGGACTGACACAGGACTGTAGGGAGAGGGTAGGACAGTGGGATTAGTTTGAGGACTGACAATGGACTGTCGGGGGAGAGTGGGACAGTGGGATTAGATTGCGGACTGACACAGGGCTGTGGGAGAGAGTAGGACAGTGAGATTTGTTTGGGGACTGACACCGGGCTGTGGGGAGAGGGTGGGACAGTGGGATTAGTTTGGGGACTGACACAGGGCTGTGGGGAAAGAGTGGGACAGTGGGATTAGTTTGAGGGCTGACACAGGGCTGTGGGAGGGAGTGAAACATTAGGATTAGTTTGGGGCTGACACAGGGCTGTGGGAGAGAGGGTGGGACAGTGGGATTAGTTTGGGGACTGACACAGGGCTGTGGGGAAAGAGTGGGACAGTGGGATTAGTTTGAGGGCTGACACAGGGCTGTGGGAGGGAGTGAAACATTAGGATTAGTTTGGGGCTGACACAGGGCTGTGGGCAGAGTGTTGGGCGGTGGGATTAGTTTGCAGTCTCACACAGGGCTTTTGGGAGATAGTGGGGCAGTGGGATTAGTTTGGGGACTGACACAGGGCTGTGGGGAGAGAGTGGGACAGTGGGATTAGTTTGGGGACTGACACAGGGCTGTGGGGAGAGAGTGGGACAGTGGGATTAGTTTGGGGACTGACACAGGGCTGTGGAGAGAGACTGGGACAGTAGTATTAGTTTGAGGACTGACATAGCTGCGGGGAGAGAGTGGGACAGTGGGATTAGTTTGGGGACTGACACAGGGCTGTGGGAGAGAGTGGGACAGTGGGATTAGTTTGGCGACTGATGCAGGGCTGCAGGGAGAGAGTGGGGCAGTGGGATTAGTTTGCAGACTGACACAGGGCTGTGGGGAGAGAGTGGGGCAGTGGGATTAGTTTGAGGACTGACACAGGACTGTAGGGAGAGGGTGGGACAGTGGGATTAGTTTGGGGACTGATACAGGGCTGCAGGGAGAGAGTGGGGCAGCGGGATTAGTTTTGCAGACTGACACAGGGCTGTGGGGAGAGAGTGGGACAGTGAGATTAGTTTGGGGACTGACACAGGGCTGTGAAGAGAGAGTGGGACAGTGGGATTAGTTTGGGGATTGACACAGGGCTGTCGGGAGAGAGTGGGACAGTGGGATAAATTTCGGGACTGACACAGGGCTGTGGGAGACAGTGGGACAGTCGGATTAGTTTGGGGACTGACAAAGGGCTGCAGGGAGAGAGTGGGGCAGCAGGATTAGTTTGCAGACTGACACAGGGCTGTGGGGAGAGAGTGGGGCAGTGGGCTAAGGTTGGGGATTGACACAGTGCTGTGGGCAGAGTGTTGGGCGGTGGGATTAGTTTGCAGACTCACACAGGGCTTTCGGGAGATAGTGGGGCAGTGGGATTAGTTTGGGGACTGACACAGGGCTGTGGGGAGAGAGTGGGAGAGTGGGATTAGTTTGGGGACTGACACAGGGCTGTGGAGAGAGAGTGGGACAGTGGGATTAGTTTGGGGTCTGACACAGGGATGTGGGGAGAGAGTGGGGCAGTGGGATTAGTTTGGGGTCTGACACAGGGCTGTGGGGAGAGAGTGGGACAGTGGTATTAGTTTGGGGACTGACACAGGGCTGTGGGGAGAGAGTGGGACAGTGAGATTAGTATGGGGATTTACACAGGGCTGTGGGGAGAGAGTGGGACAATGGGATTAGTTTGGGACTGACACAGGGCTGTTGGGGGAGAGCGGGACCATCTGATTTGTTTGGGGACTGACACAGGGCTGTGGAGAGAGAGTGAGACAGTGGGATTAGTTTGAGGACTGTCACAGGGTTCTGGGAGAGAGTGGGACAGGGGGATTAGTTTGGGGACTGAAACAGGGCTGTGGGGAGAGGGTGGGACAGTGGGATTAGTTTGGGGACTGACACAGGGCTGTGGGAGAGAGTGGGACAGTAGGATTAGTTTGGGGACTGACACAGGGCTGTGAGGAGAGAGTGGGACAGTGGGATTACCTTGGGGGCTGACACAGGGCTGTGGGAGAGAGTGGGACAGTGGGATTACGTTGGGGACTGAAAAAGGGCTGTGAGGAGTGAGTGGGACAGTGGGATTAGCTTGAGGCTGACACAGGACTGTGGGAGAGAGTGGGACAGTGGGATTAGTTTGGGGATTGACACAGGGCTGTGGGGAGAGAGTGGGACAGTGGGATTAGTTTGGGGATTGACACAGGGCTGTGGGGAGAGAGTGGGACAGTGGGATAAGTTTCGGGACTGACACGCGTCTGGGGGAGAGAGTGGGACAGTGGGATTAGTTTGGGGATTGACACAGGGCTGTGGGGAGAGAGTGGGACAGTGGGATTAGTTTGGGGACTGATGCAGGGCTGCAGGGAGAGAGTGGGGCAGCGGGATTAGTTTGCAGACTGACACAGGGCTGTGGGGAGAGAGTTGGGCAGTGGGATTAGTTTGAGGACTGACACAGGACTGCAGGGAGAGGGTGGGACAGTGGGATTAGTTTGGGGACTGATACAGGGCTGCAGGGAGAGAGTGGGGCAGCGGGATTAGTTTGCAGACTGACACAGGGCTGTGGGGAGAGAGTGGGGCAGTGGGATTAGTTTGAGGACTGACACAGGACTGTAGGGAGAGAGTGGGACAGTGGGATTAGTTTGGGGACTGACACAGGGCTCTGGGAGCGATTGGGACAGTGGGATGAGTTTGAGGACTGACATAGGACTGTAGGGGGAGAGTGGGACAGTGGGATAAGTTTCGGGACTGACATGGGTCTGTGGGAGAGAGTGGGTCAGTGAGATTAGTTTGAGGACTGACACAGGACTGTAGGGAGAGGGTAGGACAGTGGGATTAGTTTGAGGACTGACAATGGACTGACGGGGGAGAGTGGGACAGTGGGATTAGATTGCGGACTGACACAGGGCTGTGGGAGAGAGTAGGACAGTGAGATTTGTTTGGGGACTGACACTGGGCTGTGGGGAGAGGGTGGGACAGTGGGATTAGTTTGGTGACTGACACAGGGCTGTGGGGATAGAGTGGGACAGTGTGATTAGTTTGAGGGCTGACACAGGGCTGTGGGAGGGAGTGAAACATTAGGATTAGTTTGGGGCTGACACAGGGCTGTGGGAGAGAGTGGGACAGTGGGCTTAGTTTGGGGATTGACACAGTGCTGTGGGCAGAGTGTTGGGCGGTGGGATTAGTTTGCAGACTCAAACAGGGCTTTTGGGAGATCGTGGGGCAGAGGGATTAGTTTGGGGACTGACACAGGGCTCTGGGGAGAGAGTGGGACAGTGGTATTAGTTTGGGGACTGACACAGGGCTGTGGAGAGAGAGTGGGACAGTGGGATTAGTTTGAGGACTGACACGGCTGCGGGGAGAGAGTGGGACAGTGGGATTAGTTTGGGGACTGACACAGGGCTGTGGGAGAGAGAGGGACAGAGGGATTAGTTTGGGGACTGACACAGGGCTGTGGGGATAGAGTGGGACAGTGGGATTAATTTGAGGGCTGACACAGGGCTGTGGGAGGGAGTGAAACATTAGGATTAGTTTGGGGCTGACACAGGGCTGTGGGAGAGAGTGGGACAGTGGCCTTAGTTTGGGGATTGACACAGTGCTGTGGGCAGAGTGTTGGGCGGTGGGATTAGTTTGCAGACTGACACAGGGCTATCGGGAGATAGTGGGGCAGTGGGATTAGTTTGGGGACTGACACAGGGCTGTGGGGAGAGAGTGGGACAGTGGGATTAGTTTGGGGACTGACACAGGGCTGTGGAGAGAGAGTGGGACAGTGGGATTAGTTTGAGGACTGACACGGCTGCGGGGAGAGAGTGGGACAGTGGGATTAGTTTGGGGACTGACACAGGGCTGTGGGAGAGAGTGGGACAGTGGGATTAGTTTGGGGACTGATGCAGGGCTGCAGGGAGAGAGAGGGACAGTGGGATTAGTTTGCAGACTGACACAGGGCTGTGGGGAGAGAGTGGGGCAGTGGGATTAGTTTGAGGACTGACACAGGACTGTAGGGAGAGGGTGGGACAGTGGGATTAGTTTGGGGACTGATACAGGGCTGCAGGGAGAGAGTGGGGCAGCGGGATTAGTTTGCAGACTGACACAGGGCTGTGGGGAGAGAGTGGAGCAGTGGGATTAGTTTGAGGACTGACACAGGGCTGTGAAGAGAGAGTGGGACAGTGGGATTAGTTTGGGGATTGACACAGGGATGTGGGGAGAGAGTGGGGCAGTGGGATTAGTTTGGGGTCTGACACAGGGCTGTGGGGAGAGAGTGGGACAGTGGTATTAGTTTGGGGACTGACACAGGGCTGTGGGGAGAGAGTGGGACAGTGAGATTAGTATGGGGATTTACACAGGGCTGTGGGGAGAGAGTGGGACAATGGGATTAGTTTGGGACTGACACAGGGCTGTTGGGGGAGAGCGGGACCATCTGATTTGTTTGGGGACTGACACAGGGCTGTGGAGAGAGAGTGAGACAGTGGGATTAGTTTGAGGACTGTCACAGGGTTCTGGGAGAGAGTGGGACAGGGGGATTAGTTTGGGGACTGAAACAGGGCTGTGGGGAGAGGGTGGGACAGTGGGATTAGTTTGGGGACTGACACAGGGCTGTGGGAGAGAGTGGGACAGTAGGATTAGTTTGGGGACTGACACAGGGCTGTGAGGAGAGAGTGGGACAGTGGGATTACCTTGGGGGCTGACACAGGGCTGTGGGAGAGAGTGGGACAGTGGGATTACGTTGGGGACTGACACAGGGCTGTGGGAGAGAGTGGGACAGTCGGATTAGTTTGGGGACTGACACAGGGCTGCAGGGAGAGAGTGGGGCAGCAGGATTAGTTTGCAGACTGACACAGGGCTGTGGGGAGAGAGTGGGGCAGTGGGGTTAGTTTAAGGGCTGACACAGGGCTCTGGGAGAGAGTGGGACAGTGGGATTAGTTTTAGGGCTGACACAGGGCTGTGGGAGGGAGTGAAACATTAGGATTAGTTTGGGGCTGACACAGGGCTGTGGGAGGGAGTGGGACAGTGGGCTTAGTTTGGGGATTGACACAGTGCTGTGGGCAGAGTGTTGGGCGGTGGGATTAGTTTGCAGACTCACACAAGGCTTTCGGGAGATAGTGGGGCAGTGGGATTAGTTTGGGGACTGACACAGGGCTGTGGGAGAGAGTGGGACAGTGGGATTACGTTGGGGACTGAAACAGGGCTGTGAGGAGTGAGTGGGACAGTGGGATTAGCTTGAGGCAGACACAGGACTGTGGGGAGAGAGTGGGACAGTGGGATTAGTTTGGGGATTGACACAGGGCTGTGGGGAGAGAGTGGGACAGTGGGATCAGTTTGGGGACTGATGCAGGGCTGCAGGGAGAGAGTGGGGCAGCGGGATTAGTTTGCAGACTGACACAGGGCTGTGGGGAGAGAGTGGGGCAGTGGGATTAGTTTGAGGACTGACACAGGACTGTAGGGAGAGGGTGGGACAGTGGGATTAGTTTGGGGACTGATACAGGGCTGCAGGGAGAGAGTGGGGCAGCGGGATTAGTTTGCAGACTGACACAGGGCTGTGGCGAGAGAGTGGGTCAGTGAGATTAGTTTGAGGACTGACACAGGACTGTAGGGAGAGGGTAGGACAGTGGGATTAGTTTGAGGACTGACAATGGACTGTCGGGGGAGAGTGGGACAGTGGGATTAGATCGCGGACTGACACAGGGCTCTGGGAGAGAGTAGGACAGTGAGATTTGTTTGGGGACTGACACCGGGCTGTGGGGAGAGGGTGGGACAGTGGGATTAGTTTGGGGACTGACACAGGGCTGTGGGGATAGAGTGGGACAGTGGGATTAGTTTGAGGGCTGACACAGGGCTGTGGGAGGAAGTGAAACATTAGGATTAGTTTGGGGCTGACACAGGGCTGTGGGAGAGAGTGGGACAGTGGGCTTAGTTTGGGGATTGACACAGTGCTGTGGGCAGAGTGTTGGGCGGTGGGATTAGTTTGCAGACTCACACAGGGCTTTCGGGAGATAGTGGGGCAGTGGGATTAGTTTGGGGACTGACACAGGGCTCTGGGGAGAGAGTGGGGCAGTGGGATTAGTTTGGGGACTGACACAGGGCTGTGGAGAGAGAGTGGGACAGTGGGATTAGTTTGAGGACTGACACGGCTGCGGGGAGAGAGTGGGACAGTGGGATTGGTTTGGGGACTGATGCAGGGCTGCAGGGAGAGTGTGGGGCAGCTGGATCAGTTTGCAGACTGACACAGGGCTGTGGGGAGAGAGTGGGACAGTGGGATTAGTTTGGGGACTGACACAGGGCTCTGGGAGCGAGTGGGACAGAGGGATGAGTTTGAGGACTGACACAGGACTGTAGGGGGAGAGTGGGACAGTGGGATAAGTTTCGGGACTGACATGGGTCTGTGGGAGAGAGTGGGTCAGTGAGATTAGTTTGAGGACTGACACAGGACTGTAGGGAGAGGGTAGGACATTGGGATTAGTTTGAGGACTGACAATGGACTGTCGGGGGAGAGTGGGACAGTGGGATTAGATTGCGGACTGACACAGGGCTGTGGGAGAGAGTAGGACAGTGAGATTTGTTTGGGGACTGACACCGGGCTGTGGGGAGAGAGTGGGACAGTGGGATTAGTTTGGGGACTGACACAGGGCTGTGGGGATAGAGTGGGACAGTGGGATTAGTTTGAGGGCTGACACAGGGCTGTGGGAGGGTGTGAAATATTAGGATTAGTTTGGGGCTGACACAGGGCTGTGGGAGAGAGGGGGACAGTGGGCTTAGTTTGGGGATTGACACAGTGCTGTGGGCAGAGTGTTGGGCGGTGGGATTAGTTTGCAGACTCACACAGGGCTTTCGGGAGATAGTGGGGCAGTGGGATTAGTTTGGGGACTGACACAGGGCTCTGGGGAGAGAGTGGGGCAGTGGGATTAGTTTGGGGACTGACACAGGGCTGTGGAGAGAGAGTGGGACAGTGGGATTAGTTTGAGGACTGACACGGCTGCGGGGAGAGAGTGGGACAGTGGGATTGGTTTGGGGACTGATGCAGGGCTGCAGGGAGAGTGTGGGGCAGCTGGATCAGTTTGCAGACTGACACAGGGCTGTGGGGAGAGAGTGGGACAGTGGGATTAGTTTGGGGACTGACACAGGGCTCTGGGAGCGAGTGGGACAGAGGGATGAGTTTGAGGACTGACACAGGACTGTAGGGGGAGAGTGGGACAGTGGGATAAGTTTCGGGACTGACATGGGTCTGTGGGAGAGAGTGGGTCAGTGAGATTAGTTTGAGGACTGACACAGGACTGTAGGGAGAGGGTAGGACATTGGGATTAGTTTGAGGACTGACAATGGACTGTCGGGGGAGAGTGGGACAGTGGGATTAGATTGCGGACTGACACAGGGCTGTGGGAGAGAGTAGGACAGTGAGATTTGTTTGGGGACTGACACCGGGCTGTGGGGAGAGAGTGGGACAGTGGGATTAGTTTGGGGACTGACACAGGGCTGTGGGGATAGAGTGGGACAGTGGGATTAGTTTGAGGGCTGACACAGGGCTGTGGGAGGGTGTGAAATATTAGGATTAGTTTGGGGCTGACAGAGGGCTGTGGGAGAGAGGGGGACAGTGGGCTTAGTTTGGGGATTGACACAGTGCTGTGGGCAGAGTGTTCGGCGGTGGGATTAGTTTGCAGACTCACACAGGGCTTTCGGAAGATAGTGGGGCAGTGGGATTAGTTTGGGGACTGACACAGGGATGTGGGGAGAGAGTGGGGCAGTGGGATTAGTTTGGGGACTAACACAGGGCTGTGGGGAGAGAGTGGGACAGTGGTATTAGTTTGGGGACTGACACAGGGCTGTGGGGAGAGAGTGGGACAGTGAGATTAGTATGGGGATTTACACAGGGCTGTGGGGAGAGAGTGGAACAATGGGATTAGTTTGGGACTGACACAGGGCTGTTGGGGGAGAGCGGGACCATGTGATTTGTTTGGGGACTGACACAGGGCAGTGGAGAGAGAGTGAGACAGTGGGATTAGTTTGAGGACTGTCACAGGGCTCTGGGAGAGAGTGGGACAGGGGGATTAGTTTGGGGACTGAAACAGGGCTGTGAGGAGAGGGTGGGACAGTGGGATTAGTTTGGGGACTGACACAGGGCTGTGGGAGAGAGTGGGACAGTAGGATTAGTTTGGGGACTGACACAGGGTTGTGAGGAGAGAGTGGGACAGTGGGATTAGCTTGGGGGCTGACACAGGGCTGTGGGAGAGAGTGGGACAGTGGGATTACGTTGGGGACTGAAACAGGGCTGTGAGGAGAGAGTGGGACAGTGGGATTAGCTTGAGGCTGACACAGGACTGTGGGAGAGTGTGGGACAGTGGGATTAGTTTGGGGATTGACACAGGGCTGTGGGGAGAGAGTGGGACAGTGGGATTAGTTTGGGGATTGACACAGGGCTGTGGGGAGAGAGTGGGACAGTGGGATAAATTTCGGGACTGACACGGGTCTGGGGGAGAGAGTGGGACAGTGGGATTAGTTTGGGGATTGACACAGGGCTGTGGGGAGAGAGTGGGACAGTGGGATCAGTTTGGGGACTGACACAGGGCTGTGGGAGAGAGTGGGACAGTGGGATTAGTTTGGGGACTGATACAGGGCTGCAGGGAGAGAGTGGGGCAGCGGGATTAGTTTGCAGACTGACACAGGGCTCTGGGAGAGAGTGGGACAGTGGGATGAGTTTGAAGACTGACAATGGACTGTCGGGGGAGGGTGGGACGGTGGGATTAGTTTGGGGACGGACACAGGGCTCTGGGGAGAGAGTGGGACAGTGGGATTAGTTTGAGAGCTGACACAGGGCTGTGGGGATAGAGTGGGACAGTGGGATTAGTTTGAGGGCTAACACAGGACTGTGGGCAGAGAGCTGGGCGGTGGGTTAGTTTGCAGACTCACACAGGGCTTTCGGGAGATAGTGGGGCAGTGGGATTAGTTTGGGGACTGACACAAGGCTGTGGGGAGAGAGTGGGGCAGTGGGATTAGTTTGGGGACTGACACAGGGCTGTGGGGAGAGAGTGGGACAGTGGTATTAGTTTGGGGACAGACACAGGGCTGCGGGGAGAGAGTGGGGCAGTGGGATTAGTTTGGGGACTGACACAGGGCTGTGGGGAGAGAGTGGGACAGTGATATTAGTATGGGGATTTACACAGGGCTGTGGGGAGGGAGTGGGACAGTGGGATAAGTTTCGGGACTGACACGGGTCTGGGGGAGAGAGTGGGACAGTGCGATTAGTTTGGGGATTGACACAGGGCTGTGGGGAGAGAGTGGGACAGTGGGATCAGATTGGGGACTGACACAGGGCTGTGGGAGAGAGTGGGGCAGCGGGATTAGTTTGCAGACTGACACAGGGCTGTGGGGAGAGAGTGGGGCAGTGGGATTAGTTTGAGGACTGACACTGGACTGCAGGGAGAGGGTGGGACAGTGGGATTAGTTTGGGGACTGATACAGGGCTGCAGGGAGAGAGTGGGGCAGTGGGATTAGTTTGAGGACTGACACAGGACTGTAGGGAGAGGGTGGGACAGTGGGATTAGTTTGGGGACTGACACAGGGCTGTGGGGAGAGAGTGGGGCAGTGGGATTAGTTTGAGGACTGACACAGGACTGTAGGGAGAGAGTGGGACAGTGGGATTAGTTTGGGGACTGACACAGGGCTCTGGGAGCGAATGGAACAGTGGGATGAGTTTGAGGACTGACACAGGACTGTAGAGGGAGAGTGGGACAGTGGGATAAGTTTCGGGACTGACATGGGTCTGTGGGAGAGAGTGGGTCAGTGAGATTAGTTTGAGGACTGACAGAGGACTGTAGGGAGAGGGTAGGACAGTGGGATTAGTTTGAGGACTGACAATGGACTGTCGGGTGAGAGTGGGACAGTGGGATTAGATTGCGGACTGAGACAGGGCTGTGGGAGAGAGTAGGACAGTGAGATTTGTTTGGGGACTGACACCGGGCTGTGGGGAGAGGGTGGGACAGTGGGATTAGTTTGGGGACTGACACAGGGCTGTGGGGATAGAGTGGGACAGTGGGATTAGTTTGAGGGCTGACACAGGGCTGTGGGAGGGAGTGAAACATTAGGATTTGTTTGGGGCTGACACAGGGCTGTGGGAGAGAGTGGGTCAGTGGGCTTAGTTTGGGGATTGACACAGTGCTGTGGGCAGAGTGTTTGGCGGTGGGATTAGTTTGCAGACTCACACAGGGCTTTCGGGAGGTAGTGGGACAGTGGGATTAGTTTGGGGACTGACACAGGGCTGTGGAGAGAGAGTGGGACAGTGGGATTAGTTTGAGGACTGACACGGCTGCGGGGAGAGAGTGGGACAGTGGGATTAGTTTGGGGACTGACACAGGGCTGTGGTGAGAGAGTGGGACAGTGGGATTAGTTTGGGGACTGACACAGGGCTGTGGGGAGAGAGTGGGGCAGTGAGATTAGTTTGGGGACTAAAACAGGGCTGTGGGGAGAGAGTGGGACAGTGGTATTAGTTTGGGGACTGACACAGGGCTGTGGGGAGAGAGTGGGACAGTGAGATTAGTATGTGGATTTACATAGGGCTGTGGGGAGAGAGTGGGACAATGGGATTAGTTTGGGACTGACACAGGGCTGTTGGGGGAGAGCGGGACCATGTGATTTGTTTGGGGACTGACACAGGGCTGTGGAGAGAGAGTGAGACAGTGGGATTAGTTTGAGGACTGTCACAGGGCTCTGGGAGAGAGTGGGACAGGGGGATTAGTTTGGGGACTGAAACAGGGCTGTGGGGAGAGGGTGGGACAGTGGGATTAGTTTGGGGACTGACACTGGGCTGTGGGAGAGAGTGGAACAGTAGGATTAGTTTGGGGACTGACACAGGGTTGTGAGGAGAGAGTGCGACAGTGGGATTAGCTTGGGGGCTGACACAGGGCTGTGGGAGAGAGTGGGACAGTGGGATTACGTTGGGGACTGAAACAGGGCTGTGAGGAGAGAGTGGGACAGTGGGATTAGCTTGAGGCTGACACAGGACTGTGGGAGAATGTGGGACAGTGGGATTAGTTTGGGGATTGACACAGGGCTGTGGGGAGAGAGTGGGACAGTGGGATTAGTTTGGGGATTGACACAGGGCTGTGGGGAGAGAGTGGGACAGTGGGATAAGTTTCGGGACTGACACGGGTCTAGGGGAGAGAGTAGGACAGTGGGATTAGTTTGAGGACTGACACAGGACTGTAGGGAGAGGGTGGGACAGTGGGATTAGTTTGGGAACTGAAACAGGGCTCTGGGAGAGAGTGGGACAGTGGGATGAGTTTGAGGACTGACAATGGACTGTCGGGGGAGAGTGGGACAGTGGGATGAGATTGCGGACTGACACAGGGCTGTGGGAGAGAGTAGGACAGTGAGATTTGTTTGGGGACAGACACCGGGCTGTGGGGAGAGTGTGGGACGGTGGGATTAGTTTGCGGACGGACACAGGGCTCTGGGGAGAGAGTGGGACAGTGGGATTAGTTTGAGGGCTGACACAGGGCTGTGGGGATAGAGTGGGACAGTGGGATTAGTTTGAGGGCTGACACAGGACTGTGGGCAGAGAGCTGGGCGGTGGGATTACTTTGCAGACTCACACAGGGCTTTCGGGAGATAGTGGGGCAGTGGGATTAGTTTGGGGACTGACAGAAGGCTGTGGGGAGAGAGTGGGGCAGTGGGATTAGTTTGGGGACAGACACAGGGCTGCGGGGAGAGAGTGGGGCAGTGGGATTAGTTTGGGGACTGACACAGGGCTGTGGGGAGAGAGTGGGACAGTGATATTAGTATGGGGATTTACACAGTGTTGTGGGGAGAGAGTGGGACAATGGGATTAGTTTGGGACTGACACAGGGCTGTTGGGGGAGAGAGGGACCATGTGATTTGTTTGGGGACTGACACAGGGCTGTGGAGAGAGAGTGAGACAGTGGGATTAGTTTGAGGACTGTCACAGGGCTCTGGGAGAGAGTGGGACAGGGGGGATTAGTTTGGGGACTGAAACAGGGCTGTGGGGAGAGGGTGGGACAGTGGGATTAGTTTGGGGACTGACACAGGGCTGTGGGAGAGAGTGGGACAGTAGGATTAGTTTGGGGACTGACACAGGGCTGTGAGGAGAGAGTGGGACAGTGGGATTAGCTTGGGGGCTGACACAGGGCTGTGGGAAAGAGTGGGACAGTGGGATTACGTTGGGGACTGAAACAGGGCTGTGAGGAGAGAGTGGGACAGTGGGATTATCTTGAGGCTGACACAGGACTGTGGGAGAGAGTGGGACAGTGGGATTAGTTTGGGGATTGACACAGGGCTGTGGGGAGAGAGTGGGACAGTGGGATTAGTTTGGGGATTGACACAAGGCTGTGGGGAGAGAGTGGGACAGTGGGATAAGTTTCGGGACTGACACGGGTCTGGGGGAGAGAGTGGGACAGTGGGATTAGTTTGGGGATTGACACAGGGCTGTGGGGAGAGAGTGGGACAGTGGGATCAGTTTGGGGACTGACACAGGGCTGTGGTAGAGAGTGGGACCGTAGGATTAGTTTGGGGACTGACACAGGGCTGTGAGGAGAGAGTGGGACAGTGGGATTAGCTTGGGGGCTGACACAGGGCTGTGGGAGAGAGTGAGACAGTGGGATTACGTTGGGGACTGAAACAGGGCTGTGAGGAGTGAGTGGGACAGTGGGATTAGCTTGAGGCTGACACAGGACTGTGGGAGAGAGTGGGACAGTGGGATTAGTTTGGGGATTGACACAGGGCTCTGGGGAGAGAGTAGAACAGTGGGATAAGTTTCGGGACTGACACGGGTCTGGGGGAGAGAGTGGGACAGTGGGAATAGTTTGGGGATTGACACAGGGCTGTGGGGAGAGAGTGGGACAGTGGGATCAGTTTGGGGACTGACACAGGGCTGTGGGAGAGAGTGGGACAGTGGGATTAGTTTGGGGACTGATGCAGGGCTGCAGGGAGAGAGTGGGGCAGCGGGATTAGTTTGCAGACTGACACAGGGCTGTGGGGAGAGAGTGGGGCAGTGGGATTAGTTTGAGGACTGACACAGGACTGTAGGGAGAGAGTGGGACAGTGGGATTAGTTTGGGGACTGACACAGGGCTCTGAGAGCGAGTGGGACAGTGGGATGAGTTTGAGGACTGACACAGGACTGTAGGGGGAGAGTGGGACAGTGGGATAAGTTTGTGGACTGACATGGGTCTGTGGGAGAGTGTGGGTCAGTGAGATTAGTTTGAGGACTGACACAGGACTGTAGGGAGAGGGTAGGACAGTGGGATTAGTTTGAGGACTGACAATGGACTGTCGGGTCAGAGTGGGACAGTGGGATTAGATTGCGGACTGACACAGGGCCGTGGGAGAGAGTAGGACAGTGTGATTTGTTTGGGGACTGACACCGGGCTGTGGGGAGAGGGTGGGACGGTGGGATTAGTTTGGGGACGTACACAGGGCTCTGGGGAGAGAGTGGGACAGTGGGATTAGTTTGAGGGCTGACACAGGGCTGTGGGGATAGAGTGGGACAGTGGGATTAGTTTGAGGGCTGACACAGGACTGTGGGCAGAGAGCTGGGCGGTGGGATTAGTTTGCAGACTCACACAGGGCTTTCGGGAGATAGTGCGGCAGTGGGATTAGTTTGGGGACTGACACAAGGCTGTGGGAGAGAGTGGGGCAGTGGGATTAGTTTGGGGACTGACACAGGGCTGTGGGGAGAGAGTGGGACAGTGGTATTAGTTTGGGGACAGACACAGGGCTGTGGGGAGAGAGTGGGACAGTGATATTAGTATGGGGATTTACACAGGGCTGTGGGGAGAGAGTGGGACAATGGGATTAGTTTGGGACTGACACAGGGCTGTTGGGGGAGAGAGGGACCATGTGATTTGTTTGGGGACTGACACAGGGCTGTGGAGGGAGAGTGAGACAGTGGGATTAGTTTGAGGACTGTCACAGGGCTCTGGGAGAGAGTGGGACAGGGGGATTAGTTTGGGGACTGAAACAGGGCTGTGGGGAGAGGGTGGGACAGTGGGATTAGTTTGGGGACTGACACAGGGCTGTGGGAGAGAGTGGGACAGTAGGATTAGTTTGGGGACTGACACAGGGCTGTGAGGAGAGAGTGGGACAGTGGGATTAGCTTGGGGGCTGACACAGGGCTGTGGGAGAGAGTGGGACAGTGGGATTACGTTGGGGACTGAAACAGGGCTGTGAGGAGTGAGTGGGACAGTGGGATTAGCTTGAGGCTGACACAGGACTGTGGGGAGAGAGTGGGACAGTGGGATTAGTTTGGGGATTGACACAGGGCTGTGGGGAGACAGTGGGACAGTGGGATTAGTTTGGGGATTGACACAGGGCTGTGGGGAGAGAGTGGGACAGTGGGATAAGTTTCGGGACTGACACGGGTCTGGGGGAGAGAGTGGGACAGTGGGATTAGTTTGGGGATTGACACAGGGCTGTGGGGAGAGACTGGGACAGTGGGATCAGTTTGGGGACTGACACAGGGCTGTGGGAGAGAGTGGGACAGTGGGATTAGTTTGGGGACTGATGCAGGGCTGCAGGGAGAGAGTGGGGCAGCGGGATTAGTTTGCAGACTGACACAGGGCTGTGGGGAGAGAGTGGGGCAGTGGGATTAGTTTGAGGACTGACACAGGACTGCAGGGAGAGGGTGGGACAGTGGGATTAGTTTGGGGACTGATACAGGGCTGTGGGGAGAGAGTGGGGCAGCGGGATTAGTTTGCAGACTGACACAGGGCTGTGGGGAGAGAGTGGGGCAGTGGTATTAGTTTGCAGACTGACACAGGGTTGTGAGGAGAGAGTGCGACAGTGGGATTAGCTTGGGGGCTGACACAGGGCTGTGGGAGAGAGTGGGACAGTGGGATTACGTTGGGGACTGAAACAGGGCTGTGAGGAGAGAGTGGGACAGTGGGATTAGCTTGAGGCTGACACAGGACTGTGGGAGAATGTGGGACAGTGGGATTAGTTTGGGGATTGACACAGGGCTGTGGGGAGAGAGTGGGACAGTGGGATTAGTTTGGGGATTGACACAGGGCTGTGGGGAGAGAGTGGGACAGTGGGATAAGTTTCGGGACTGACACGGGTCTAGGGGAGAGAGTAGGACAGTGGGATTAGTTTGAGGACTGACACAGGACTGTAGGGAGAGGGTGGGACAGTGGGATTAGTTTGGGAACTGAAACAGGGCTCTGGGAGAGAGTGGGACAGTGGGATGAGTTTGAGGACTGACAATGGACTGTCGGGGGAGAGTGGGACAGTGGGATGAGATTGCGGACTGACACAGGGCTGTGGGAGAGAGTAGGACAGTGAGATTTGTTTGGGGACAGACACCGGGCTGTGGGGAGAGGGTGGGACGGTGGGATTAGTTTGCGGACGGACACAGGGCTCTGGGGAGAGAGTGGGACAGTGGGATTAGTTTGAGGGCTGACACAGGGCTGTGGGGATAGAGTGGGACAGTGGGATTAGTTTGAGGGCTGACACAGGACTGTGGGCAGAGAGCTGGGCGGTGGGATTACTTTGCAGACTCACACAGGGCTTTCGGGAGATAGTGGGGCAGTGGGATTAGTTTGGGGACTGACAGAAGGCTGTGGGGAGAGAGTGGGGCAGTGGGATTAGTTTGGGGACAGACACAGGGCTGCGGGGAGAGAGTGGGGCAGTGGGATTAGTTTGGGGACTGACACAGGGCTGTGGGGAGAGAGTGGGACAGTGATATTAGTATGGGGATTTACACAGTGTTGTGGGGAGAGAGTGGGACAATGGGATTAGTTTGGGACTGACACAGGGCTGTTGGGGGAGAGAGGGACCATGTGATTTGTTTGGGGACTGACACAGGGCTGTGGAGAGAGAGTGAGACAGTGGGATTAGTTTGAGGACTGTCACAGGGCTCTGGGAGAGAGTGGGACAGGGGGGATTAGTTTGGGGACTGAAACAGGGCTGTGGGGAGAGGGTGGGACAGTGGGATTAGTTTAGGGACTGACACAGGGCTGTGGGAGAGAGTGGGACAGTAGGATTAGTTTGGGGACTGACACAGGGCTGTGAGGAGAGAGTGGGACAGTGGGATTAGCTTGGGGGCTGACACAGGGCTGTGGGAAAGAGTGGGACAGTGGGATTACGTTGGGGACTGAAACAGGGCTGTGAGGAGAGAGTGGGACAGTGGGATTATCTTGAGGCTGACACAGGACTGTGGGAGAGAGTGGGACAGTGGGATTAGTTTGGGGATTGACACAGGGCTGTGGGGAGAGAGTGGGACAGTGGGATTAGTTTGGGGATTGACACAAGGCTGTGGGGAGAGAGTGGGACAGTGGGATAAGTTTCGGGACTGACACGGGTCTGGGGGAGAGAGTGGGACAGTGGGATTAGTTTGGGGATTGACACAGGGCTGTGGGGAGAGAGTGGGACAGTGGGATCAGTTTGGGGACTGACACAGGGCTGTGGTAGAGAGTGGGACCGTAGGATTAGTTTGGGGACTGACACAGGGCTGTGAGGAGAGAGTGGGACAGTGGGATTAGCTTGGGGGCTGACACAGGGCTGTGGGAGAGAGTGAGACAGTGGGATTACGTTGGGGACTGAAACAGGGCTGTGAGGAGTGAGTGGGACAGTGGGATTAGCTTGAGGCTGACACAGGACTGTGGGAGAGAGTGGGACAGTGGGATTAGTTTGGGGATTGACACAGGGCTCTGGGGAGAGAGTAGAACAGTGGGATAAGTTTCGGGACTGACACGGGTCTGGGGGAGAGAGTGGGACAGTGGGAATAGTTTGGGGATTGACACAGGGCTGTGGGGAGAGAGTGGGACAGTGGGATCAGTTTGGGGACTGACACAGGGCTGTGGGAGAGAGTGGGACAGTGGGATTAGTTTGGGGACTGATGCAGGGCTGCAGGGAGAGAGTGGGGCAGCGGGATTAGTTTGCAGACTGACACAGGGCTGTGGGGAGAGAGTGGGGCAGTGGGATTAGTTTGAGGACTGACACAGGACTGTAGGGAGAGAGTGGGACAGTGGGATTAGTTTGGGGACTGACACAGGGCTCTGAGAGCGAGTGGGACAGTGGGATGAGTTTGAGGACTGACACAGGACTGTAGGGGGAGAGTGGGACAGTGGGATAAGTTTGTGGACTGACATGGGTCTGTGGGAGAGTGTGGGTCAGTGAGATTAGTTTGAGGACTGACACAGGACTGTAGGGAGAGGGTAGGACAGTGGGATTAGTTTGAGGACTGACAATGGACTGTCGGGTCAGAGTGGGACAGTGGGATTAGATTGCGGACTGACACAGGGCCGTGGGAGAGAGTAGGACAGTGTGATTTGTTTGGGGACTGACACCGGGCTGTGGGGAGAGGGTGGGACGGTGGGATTAGTTTGGGGACGTACACAGGGCTCTGGGGAGAGAGTGGGACAGTGGGATTAGTTTGAGGGCTGACACAGGGCTGTGGGGATAGAGTGGGACAGTGGGATTAGTTTGAGGGCTGACACAGGACTGTGGGCAGAGAGCTGGGCGGTGGGATTAGTTTGCAGACTCACACAGGGCTTTCGGGAGATAGTGCGGCAGTGGGATTAGTTTGGGGACTGACACAAGGCTGTGGGAGAGAGTGGGGCAGTGGGATTAGTTTGGGGACTGACACAGGGCTGTGGGGAGAGAGTGGGACAGTGGTATTAGTTTGGGGACAGACACAGGGCTGTGGGGAGAGAGTGGGACAGTGATATTAGTATGGGGATTTACACAGGGCTGTGGGGAGAGAGTGGGACAATGGGATTAGTTTGGGACTGACACAGGGCTGTTGGGGGAGAGAGGGACCATGTGATTTGTTTGGGGACTGACACAGGGCTGTGGAGGGAGAGTGAGACAGTGGGATTAGTTTGAGGACTGTCACAGGGCTCTGGGAGAGAGTGGGACAGGGGGATTAGTTTGGGGACTGAAACAGGGCTGTGGGGAGAGGGTGGGACAGTGGGATTAGTTTGGGGACTGACACAGGGCTGTGGGAGAGAGTGGGACAGTAGGATTAGTTTGGGGACTGACACAGGGCTGTGAGGAGAGAGTGGGACAGTGGGATTAGCTTGGGGGCTGACACAGGGCTGTGGGAGAGAGTGGGACAGTGGGATTACGTTGGGGACTGAAACAGGGCTGTGAGGAGTGAGTGGGACAGTGGGATTAGCTTGAGGCTGACACAGGACTGTGGGGAGAGAGTGGGACAGTGGGATTAGTTTGGGGATTGACACAGGGCTGTGGGGAGACAGTGGGACAGTGGGATTAGTTTGGGGATTGACACAGGGCTGTGGGGAGAGAGTGGGACAGTGGGATAAGTTTCGGGACTGACACGGGTCTGGGGGAGAGAGTGGGACAGTGGGATTAGTTTGGGGATTGACACAGGGCTGTGGGGAGAGACTGGGACAGTGGGATCAGTTTGGGGACTGACACAGGGCTGTGGGAGAGAGTGGGACAGTGGGATTAGTTTGGGGACTGATGCAGGGCTGCAGGGAGAGAGTGGGGCAGCGGGATTAGTTTGCAGACTGACACAGGGCTGTGGGGAGAGAGTGGGGCAGTGGGATTAGTTTGAGGACTGACACAGGACTGCAGGGAGAGGGTGGGACAGTGGGATTAGTTTGGGGACTGATACAGGGCTGTGGGGAGAGAGTGGGGCAGCGGGATTAGTTTGCAGACTGACACAGGGCTGTGGGGAGAGAGTGGGGCAGTGGTATTAGTTTGCAGACTGACACAGGGCTGTGGGGAGAGAGTGGGGCAGTGGGATTAGTTTGAGGACTGACACAGGACTGTAGGGAGAGAGTGGGACAGTGGGATTAGTTTGGGGACTGACACAGGGCTGTGGGAGAGAGTGGGACAGTGGGATTAGTTTGAAGACTGACACGGCTGCGGGGAGAGAGTGGGACAGTGGGATTAGTTTGGGGACTGACACAGGGCTGTGGTGAGAGAGTGGGACAGTGGGATTAGTTTGGGGACTGACACAGGGCTGTGGTGAGAGAGTGGGGCAGTGGGATTAGTTTGGGGACTGACACAGGGCTGTGGGGAGAGAGTGGGACAGTGGTATTAGTATGGGGATTTACACAGGGCTGTGGGGAGAGAGTGGGACAATGGGATTAGTTTGGGACTGACACAGGGCTGTGGAGAGAGAGTGAGACAGTGGGATTAGTGTGAGGACTGTCACAGGGCTCTGGGAGAGAGTGGGACAGGGGGATTAGTTTGGGGACTGACACAGGGCTGTGAGGAGAGAGTGGGACAGTGGGATTAGCTTGGGGGCTGACACAGGGCTGTGGGAGAGAGTGGGACAGTGGGATTACGTTGGGGACTGAAACAGGCTGTGAGGAGAGAGTGGGACAGTGGGATTAGCTTGGGGGCTGACACAGGCCTGTGGGAGAGAGTGGGACAGTGGGATTACGTTGGGGACTGAAACAGGGCTGTGAGGAGAGAGTGGGACAGTGGGATTATCTTGAGGCTGACACAGGACTGTGGGAGAGAGTGGGACAGTGGGATTAGTTTGGGGATTGACACAGGGCTGTGGGGAGAGAGTGGGACAGTGGGATTAGTTTGGGGATTGACACAGGGCTGTGGGGAGAGAGTGGGACAGTGGGATAAGTTTCGGGACTGACACGGGTCTGGGGGAGAGAGTGGGACAGTGGGATTAGTTTGGGGATTGACACAGGGCTGTGGGGAGAGAGTGGGACAGTGGGATCAGTTTGGGGACTGACACAGGGCTGTGGGAGAGAGTGGGACAGTAGGATTAGTTTGGGGACTGACACAGGGCTGTGAGGAGAGAGTGGGACAGTGGGATTAG
Source organism: Mobula hypostoma (assembly GCF_963921235.1). NCBI lineage: Eukaryota > Metazoa > Chordata > Chondrichthyes > Myliobatiformes > Myliobatidae > Mobula > Mobula hypostoma. The sequence continues at coordinate 22,328,374 of NC_086124.1, read as the reverse complement.
CTTGGGGGCTGACACAGGGCTGTGGGAGAGAGTGGGACAGTGGGATTACGTTGGGGACTGAAACAGGGCTGTGAGGAGTGAGTGGGACAGTGGGATTATCTTGAGGCTGACACAGGACTGTGGGAGAGAGTGGGACAGTGGGATTAGTTTGGGGATTGACACAGGGCTGTGGGGAGAGAGTGGGACAGTGGGATTAGTTTGGGGATTGACACAGGGCTGTGGGCAGAGAGTGGGACAGTGGGATAAGTTTCGGGACTGACACGGGTCTGGGGGAGAGAGTGGGACAGTGGGATTAGTTTGGGGATTGACACAGGGCTGTGGGGAGAGAGTGGGACAGTGGGATCAGTTTGGGGACTGACACAGGGCTGTGGAAGAGAGTGGGACAGTGGGATTAGTTTGGGGACTGATGCAGGGCTGCAGGGAGAGAGTGGGGCAGCGGGATTAGTTTGCAGACTGACACAGGGCTGTGGGGAGAGAGTGGGGCAGTGGGATTAGTTTGAAGACTGACACAGGACTGTAGGGAGAGGGTGGGACAGTGGGATTAGTTTCGGGACTGATACAGGGCTGCAGGGAGAGAGTGGGGCAGCGGGATTAGTTTGCAGTCTGACACAGGGCTGTGGGGAGAGAGTGGGGCAGTGGGATTAGTTTGAGGACTGACACAGGACTGTCGGGGGAGAGTGGGACAGTGGGATTAGTTTGAGGACTGACACGGCTGCGGGGAGAGAGTGGGACAGTGGGATTAGTTTGGGGACTGACACAGGGCTGTGGTGAGAAAGTGGGACAGTGGGATTAGTTTGGGGACTGACACAGGGCTGTGGGGAGAGAGTGGGGCAGTGGGATTAGTTTGGGGACTAACACAGGGCTGTGGGGAGAGAGTGGGACAGTGGGATTAGTTTGGGGATTGACACAGGGCTGTGGGGAGAGAGTGGGACAGTGGGATAAGTTTCGGGACTGACACGGGTCTCGGGGAGAGAGTGGGACAGTGGGATTAGTTTGGGGATTGACACAGGGCTGTGGGGAGAGAGTGGGACAGTGGGATCAGTTTGGGGACTGACACAGGGCTGTGGGAGAGAGTGGGACAGTGGGATTAGTTTGGGGACTGATGCAGGGCTGCAGGGAGAGCGTGGGGCAGCGGGATTAGTTTGCAGACTGACACAGGGCTGTGGGGAGAGAGTGGGGCAGTGGGATTAGTTTGAGGACTGACACAGGACTGTAGGGAGAGGGTGGGACAGTGGGATTAGTTTGGGGACTGACACAGGGCTCTGGGAGCGAGTGGGACAGTGGGATGCGTTTGAGGACTGACACAGGACTGTAGGGGGAGAGTGGGACAGTGGGATAAGTTTCGGGACTGACATGGGTCTGTGGGAGAGAGTGGGTCAGTGAGATTAGTTTGAGGACTGACACAGGACTGTAGGGAGATGGTAGGACAGTGGGATTAGTTTGAGGACTGACAATGGACTGTCGGGTGAGAGTGGGACAGTGGGATTAGATTGCGGACTGACACAGGGCTGTGGGAGAGAGTAGGACAGTGAGATTTGTTTGGGGACTGACACCGGGCTGTGGGGAGAGGGTGGGACAGTGGGATTAGTTTGGGGACTGACACAGGGCTGTGGGGATAGAGTGGGACAGTGGGATTAGTTTGAGGGCTGACACAGGGCTGTGGGAGGGAGTGAAACATTAGGATTAGTTTGGGGCTGACACAGGGCTGTGGGAGAGAGTGGGACAGTGGGCTTAGTTTGGGGATTGACACAGTGCTGTGGGCAGAGTGTTGGGCGGTGGGATTAGTTTGCAGACTCACACAGGGCTTTCGGGAGATAGTGGGGCAGTGGGATTAGTTTGGGGACTGACACAGGGCTGTGGGGAGAGAGTGGGACAGTGGGATTAGTTTGGGGACTGACACAGGGCTGTGGAGAGAGAGTGGGACAGTGGGATTAGTTTGAGGACTGACACGGCTGCGGGGAGAGAGTGGGACAGTGGGATTAGTTTGGGGACTGATGCAGGGCTGCAGGGAGAGAGTGGGGCAGCTGGATTAGTTTGCAGACTGACACAGGGCTGTGGGGAGAGAGTGGGGCTGTGGGATTAGTTTGAGGACTGACACAGGACTGTAGGGAGATGGTGGGACAGTGGGATTAGTTTGGGGACTGATACAGGTCTGCAGGGAGAGAGTGGGGCAGCGGGATTAGTTTGCAGACTGACACAGGGCTGTGGGGAGAGAGTGGGGCAGTGGGATTAGTTTGAGGACTGACACAGGACTGTAGGGAGAGGGTGGGACAGTGGGATTAGTTTGGGGACTGACACAGGGCTCTGGGAGCGAGTGGGACAGTGGGATGAGTTTGAGGACTGACACAGGACTGTAGGGAGAGAGTGGGACAGTGGGATTAGTTTGGGGACTGACACAGGGCTCTGGGAGCGAGTGGGACAGTGGGATGAGTTTGAGGACTGACACAGGACTGTAGGGGGAGAGTGGGACAGTGGGATAAGTTTCGGGACTGACATGGGTCTGTGGGAGAGAGTGGGTCAGTGAGATTAGTTTGAGGACTGACACAGGACTGTAGGGAGAGGGTAGGACAGTGGGATTAGTTTGAGGACTGACAATGGACTGTCGGGGGAGAGTGGGACAGTGGGATTAGATTGCGGACTGACACAGGGCTGTGGGAGAGAGTAGGACAGTGAGATTTGTTTGGGGACTGACACCGGGCTGTGGGGAGAGGGTGGGACAGTGGGATTAGTTTGGGGACTGACACAGGGCTGTGGGGATAGAGTGGGACAGTGGGATTAGTTTGAGGGCTGACACAGGGCTGTGGGAGGGAGTGAAACATTAGGATTAGTTTGGGGCTGACACAGGGCTGTGGGAGAGAGTGGGACAGTGGGCTTAGTTTGGGGATTGACACAGTGCTGTGAGCAGAGTGTTCGGCGGTGGGATTAGTTTGCAGACTCACACAGGGCTTTCGGAAGATAGTGGGGCAGTGGGATTAGTTTGGGGACTGACACAGGGATGTGGGGAGAGAGTGAGACAGTGGGATTAGTTTGGGGACTGACACACGGCTGTGGAGAGAGAGTGGGACAGTGGGATTAGTTTGAGGACTGACACGGCTGCAGGGAGAGAATGGGACAGTGGGATTAGTTTGGGGACTGACACAGGGCTGTGGTGAGAGAGTGGGACAGTGGGATTAGTTTGGGGACTGACACAGGGCTGTGGGGAGAGAGTGGGGCAGTGGGATTAGTTTGGGGATTGACACAGGGCTGTGGGGAGAGAGTGGGACAGTGGGATCAGTTTGGGGACTGACAGAGGGCTGTGGGAGAGAGTGGGACAGTGGGATTAGTTTGGGGACTGATGCAGGGCTGCAGGGAGAGAGTGGGGCAGCGGGATTAGTTTGCAGATTGACACAGGGCTGTGGGGAGAGAGTGGGGCAGTGGGATTAGTTTGAGGACTGACACAGGACTGTAGGGAAAGGGTGGGACAGTGGGATTAGTTTGGGGACTGACACAGGGCTCTGGGAGCGAGTGGGACAGTGGGATGCGTTTGAGGACTGACACAGGACTGTCGGGTGAGAGTGGGACAGTGGGATTATATTGCGGACTGACACAGGGCTGTGGGAGAGAGTAGGACAGTGAGATTTGTTTGGGGACTGACACCGGGCTGTGGGGAGAGGGTGGGACAGTGGGATTAGTTTGGGGACTGACACAGGGCTGTGGGGATAGAGTGGGACAGTGGGATTAGTTTGAGGGCTGACACAGGGCTGTGGAAGGGAGTGAAACATTAGGATTAGTTTGGGGCTGACACAGGGCTGTGGGAGAGAGTGGGACAGTGGGCTTAGTTTGGGGATTGACACAGTGCTGTGGGCAGAGTGTTGGGCGGTGGGATTAGTTTGCAGACTCACACAGGGCTTTCGGGAGATAGTGGGGCAGTGGGATTAGTTTGGGGACTGACACAGGGCTGTGGGGAGAGAGTGGGACAGTGGGATTAGTTTGGGGACTGACACAGGGCTGTGGAGAGAGAGTGGGACAGTGGGATTAGTTTGAGGACTGACACGGCTGCGGGGAGAGAGTGGGACAGTGGGATTAGTTTGGGGACTGATGCAGGGCTGCAGGGAGAGAGTGGGGCAGCTGGATTAGTTTGCAGACTGACACAGGGCTGTGGGGAGAGAGTGGGGCAGTGGGATTAGTTTGAGGACTGACACAGGACTGTAGGGAGAGGGTGGGACAGTGGGATTAGTTTTGGGACTGACACATGGCTCTGGGAGCGAGTGGGACAGTGGGATGAGTTTGAGGACTGACACAGGACTGTAGGGGGAGAGTGGGACAGTGGGATACGTTTCGGGACTGACATGGGTCTGTGGGAGAGAGTGGGTCAGTGAAATTAGTTTGAGGACTGACACAGGACTGTAGGGAGAGGGTAGGACAGTGGGATTAGTTTGAGGACTGACAATGGACTGTCGGGGGAGAGTGGGACAGTGGGATTAGATTGCGGACTGACACAGGGCTGTGGGAGAGAGTAGGACAGTGAGATTTGTTTGGGGACTGACACCGGGCTGTGGGGAGAGGGTGGGACAGTGGGATTAGTTTGGGGACTGACACAGGGCTGTGGGGATAGAGTGGGACAGTGGGATTAGTTTGAGGGCTGACACAGGGCTGTGGGAGGGAGTGAAACATTAGGATTAGTTTGGGGCTGACACAGGGCTGTGGGAGAGAGTGGGACAGTGGGCTTAGTTTGGGGATTGACACAGTGCTGTGGGCAGAGTGTTCGGCGGTGGGATTAGTTTGCAGACTCACACAGGGCTTTCGGAAGATAGTGGGGCAGTGGGATTAGTTTGGGGACTGACACAGGGATGTGGGGAGAGAGTGGGACAGTGGGATTAGTTTGGGGACTGACAATGGACTGTCGGGGGAGAGTGGGACAGTGGGATTAGATTGCGGACTGACACAGGGCTGTGGGAGAGAGTAGGACAGTGAGATTTGTTTGGGGACTGACACCGGGCTGTGGGGAGAGGGTGGGAAAGTGGGATTAGTTTGGGGACTGACACAGGGCTGTGGGGATAGAGTGGGACAGTGGGATTAGTTTGAGGGCTGACACAGGGCTGTGGGAGGGAGTGGGACATTAGGATTAGTTTGGGGCTGACACAGGGCTGTAGGAGAGAGTGGGACAGTGGGATTAGTTTGGGGATTGACACAGTGCTGTGGGCAGAGAGTTGGGCAGTGGGATTAGTTTGCAGACTCACACAGGGCTTTCGGGAGATAGTGGGGCAGTGGGATTAGTTTGGGGACTGACACAGGGCTGTGGGGAGAGAGTGGGACAGTGGGATTAGTTTGGGGACTGACACAGGGCTGTGGGGAGAGAGTGGGACAGTGGGATTAGTTTGGGGACTGACACAGGGCTGTGGGGAGAGAGTGGGACAGTGGGATTAGTTTGGGGACTGACACAGGGCTGTGGGGAGAGAGTGGGACAGTGGTATTAATTTGGGGACTGACACAGGGCTGCGGGGAGAGAGTGGGACAGTGGGATTAGTTTGGGGACTGACACAGGGCTGTGGGGAGAGAGTGGGACAGTGATATTAGTATGGGGACTTACACAGGTCTGTGGGGAGAGAGTGGGACAACGGGATTAGTTTGGGGACCAGTGGCGGCGCCAGAGATTTTTTCTTGTTGGTGCTACAGTGGGGCAGAATTATTCAGTGATGCTCCTCAGGGTTGTCCCCGATGGGAATATGGCCAGATGCGCGGCATTCAAAAGTCAGTTTCAAGCTTTTTGTGCCTACTATAAATGCCTCTGTTGATTCACAAGTAACAGCAATTGATCGGTCTAATATAGAAGTGAACTGTGACAGTGTCAACAGCATCAGACAGAATCCGGGCTACACAGAGCATAAACAAACAAACCAACAGAGCATCTGACCCATAGCGCACAACGTGAATCATGCACCAATCCCGCAATCAGCATCAAATGCATGGTTTTCAACTGAAAAACACATCACTAACCCACAATGTCCACTGCTATTCGCATTACATATATGGACAATGCCAAAAGATACACAGTTATTAAAGTCAAATAAGGCAAACAACAGATGCAAGGCTTTACCAGGAGTTGGACAAATCGTACTCTGACCATGCAATACCTCAATTAATTCGGCTACTGAATTTAAAACAAAAATCAACAGAATCACCACTTGGATGTCTATGCAAATCCAGTAGGCTTAATAGCAATAAATGTAATAGTTTGGGATTTGCAGGAAACATAAGGAGAATAATAATAATCAGCATTAGTCGTGGCCCAAATTTTTTTTAAAAAATCACCTGCACTCACCATTGATGTTTTCAGAGAAGCACAATCTGTCTGTTGTTGTGATTGGTGGTGAAAGCATCAATGATTTTCTAGATGTCAAGGTCTTTGGTCCTCCGGCTGTTTATGGCCAACAGGGCCAAGTTGCTGTTCCGAGCATCGCCGCTGCTGTTCCTTAGGTAGTTTTTGAGGTCTCTGAGGCAAAAGAAACTCCGTTCGCATGAGGCAGATGTAACAGGCAGAGTCAGTGATATGCAGATTAGCTTGTATAAGTTTATAAATGCATCGCGGTAGGGTCTCATTGGAGCTAGAAATTCCACTGTGTCATTCACTGTCTGTCCTTGCTAGAGACTCAACCACTGCTCTCATATACTCACGGTTTTCTTGGACAATGTTTGCATGTTCTTTGTCAAGCATATTTCCCAATCTTGAACCGTCTTGTTTTCTCAATCTGAATTCGCCCCATGCCTCCATAGCCAACTTATGAGCTGCACTTACATGATGGGTTTTGAAAGCTGTTGTAGCTTTCCGCCATTTGCGGTCATTGGTGACAGTAGAGGTAGACTCAGAATAGAACCCAGGTCCTCCACGGAGGAAATGCCTGCATGCGAAGCAGAACATAGTATCGTTCGTGATCGAATATTCCAGTCAGTCATGAATAAAACTCCTTTGCTGATTGCCAAACTTGTTGCAAGCAGCGAAGGGTACTTTTTCAACGCTGGTCAATGGGGTCCTTCCTCAGGCTGCTGGCTAACATCGCTAACGGTGTTCCTTGCTAGCACTAAAAGCAGCTTCATCCACGTTCTCTTCCGAATTCCGCTCCATTTCTTGTTCCTCTGCTTCGCCCTCACACTCCTTCGATGAACTGCTGTCGTCCTCATCCCCACTTACTTCTTTCTGCATGTCACTTTCAATTAAGACATGCGCAGGCTGAGACACCACTGATTCCTCTGGATGAGGTCGTTTTCTCACTAAAAATCATTCCATTTTTCACACCAGCCAAAATAATGCACATGCCAGGCCCACGCTCGCTTGTAAAAGCACAATGTGCGTGTGTGTGGCATCCGTTAGTCTCGCGAGACCACGGATCTGCGCCTGGATGTATGCTATCAATCTCTCGCGTGAGTGACACTGAGTGACATCACCACCTTAAGTGATCTTAGATCAGCTTAACTGATATGAGGACAGCAACGGCAAGACATTGACAACGAATGAATAAGCAGAAGTGTAGACTGGATCTGAGAGAGTTTATAACTTTATTGCTGAGTGGATGCTATGGTAATTGGGGGTGCTGTTTCACTAGATCAACTGGAGAAACAAGCTGTATTCAAAACTATATGGAGAAAGCACGGAAGCTGCAATTTGTAGGTGAAATTTCAGTTAATTTCTTGGTGGTGCTACGCTGGTGCTATTGCAATTTCTGCTGGGGCTATAGCACCAGATAGCACCACCTTAGCGCCGCACCTGTTGGGGAATGACACAGGGCTGTGGGGAGAGAGCGGGACAGTGGGATCAGTTTGGGGACTGACATGGGGCAATAGCGAGGAGATGCACAATCACAGGGAGAAAGCACAAACTGCGTGCGTGCACGCACACACACACGCGCACACACATGCACACAAAACACACACCCTAGTCTCTAACCACCGGCCTGGCATCACTTTCTCTTGAACACCTGAGACTCTTTCTGATTCTTACACAAACGTCCTGGTGAAGACTCTCGGCTCGAAACATTGACTCTTCATTCATTTCCCTAGCTGCTGCCTGACAAGTTCCACAAGCACTTCCTGTGCATTAACCTGCAAAAGGTCACTGAACTCACAGAGTCACAAAACATGGAGACTGCCCTTTGACCTACACTCATCTATGCTGACCAAGGTCTCCTCCTGAGTTAATTCCATCTGCCTGGCTTTGCCCCATATCCCGCTAAACCTTTCCTATCCACGTACCTGACCAACTATTTTCTCTGACAGCTCGTCCCTTATACGGACCGCCCTCTGGTGAAAAAGTTGCCCCTCAGGTTCTTATTAAATCTCTCCCCTCTCACCTTAAACCTATGCCCCCCACTTCTTAATTCCCCAACCCTTGGCAAAAACACTGTGTGTTCACCGTATCTACAACCCTCGTGAATTTATACACTTCTATAAGGTCACTGCTCTGTTTCCTATACCCCCATGAAGAAGAACACAAGAACATAAGAAATAGGAGCAGGAGTCGGCCATTTGGCCCATCGAACGTACTCTTCCATTCAATAAGATCATGGCTGATATAGCCATTAACTCATCTCCACCTACCTGCCTTTTCCCCATAACCCTTAATTCCCCTACTATGCAAAAATCTACCCAACCTTGTCTTAAATATATCTACTGAAGTATCCCCCACTGCTTCATTGGGCAGAGAATTCCACAGATTCACCACTCTTTGGGAAAAGCAGTTCCTCCTCATCTCCATCCTAAATTTACTCCCCCAGATCTTGAGGCTATGTCCCCTAGTTCTAGTCTCACCTATCAGCATTCCTTCCTCTTTCTTATCTACCCCTTTCATAATTTTATGGTTTTATAAGATCTCCTCTCATCCTTCTGAATTCCAGTGAGTACAGTCCCAGGCGACTCAATCTTTCCTCATAGTCTAACCCCCACTTCTCTGGAATCAACCTGGTGAACCTCCTCTGCATCGCCTCCAAAGCCAGTATATCCTTCTTGAAGAAAGGAGACCAAAACTGCACGCAGTACTCCAGATGCTGCCTCATCAATACCCTGCACAGTTGTAGCATAACCTCCCTGCGCTTGAGTTCAATCCCGCTAGCAATGAAGGCCAACTTTCCAATTGTCTTCTTGATAGCCTGCTGCACCTGCAAACCAACCTTTTGTGATTCATGCACAAGCACTCCCAAGTCCCTCTGCATAGCAGCATGCTGCAACATTTTACCATTTGAATAATAATCTGATCTTTCATTTTTCTTTCCAAAGTGGATGACCTCACATTACCAACATTGTACTCCAGCTGCCAGACCCTTGCCCACTCATTTAAACTATATATACCTCTGCAGGCTCTTTATATCCTCTGCACGATTTGCTTCTCCACTCAAATTAGTGTCATCGGCAAACTTAGATACACTACATACCTAGTCGGTCTCTCCTTTCCCCATAACTCAGTCGCTTGAGTCCTGGCAATGTCCTTGCAAATCTCTGCTGCACTCTTTATAGTTTAGTAACATCTTTCCCATAGCTACACAAAATACTCCAAAAACGAGAAAACCTGAAGATGCTGGAAATCCAAAGCTACTCGCACAAAATGCTGGAGGAACTCAGCCGGCCGGGGAGCGTCTATGGAAAAGAGTAAACAGTCAACCTTTCGGGCCGAGACCCTTCATCAGCGTGAGATACTCCAATTGCTGCCTCACTGGCATGTTGATAGATTGATAGGTTCTTGATTAGTCAGGGCATGAAAGGTTGCGGGGAGAAAGCAGAAGAATAGGGTTGAACAGGAAATGGATCAGCCATGATGAAATAGCACAGGCGTGATGGGCCGAATGGCCAGATTTTGGTCCTGTGCTCTTATAGTCTTATGTCGTGCCCTGAATAACACACCACAGCAAGGTCCGAATACGTGAAATTGTAACAGAGGGAAACAGTTGATCTTTGAGTCTTGACAGTGAACGGAATTTGTTCACGTGACACCCAGACAGAACATTCAATACAATCATTCAGATGTGGTCAAGAGGGAAAGAGAACGCAGAACATAATGTCAGAGGGAAAGTGCACTTCAGGGAGACAAAGTGCCGGGCTCCCACGAAGTAAGCTGGTTGATCAAACGTCCAACTTTCTCGTAGGAGCTGTCCATTCACGAGTCTGTTATCGGTGGGTTAGAAGTGGTCCTTGATGCTGGGACATGTCTTCAAGACTTCGTAACCTCTGCTCAATGGGAGGGGGCAGAGCAGAGAATGACTGGGCTGGGAGGGGCCCATGATTACGTTGGTAGCTTTCCTGAGGCAGCAGGAAGTGTAGATGGAGTCCATGGAGGGAAAGCTGGACTCTGTGTGGATCTTAGCTCGCAAGTCTCTGGCAGTTTGGGACACAGCACTTGCCCTACTGAGCTGTGATGCATCTGGACAGGATGCTTTCTGTGGCTCGTACGTTCATTGTGTGCCCTGTCATAAGACGTGGGCGATCATGATCTTTCCCCGACCGTGATTGTTCTTGGCAAATATTCTGACAGGAGGAGGACACACATTCCACGGTGAACTGATAAATTGGTCTCAGTTCGATCTTTGCCAGGAACACAGTGGGAGCATTGTGTGCCCTTGCAATAGGAGGTCCCAGGCAGAGTGTCAAGGTGATCAGTGTGCCAGAGGTATGAGGAAAAACCTTCTACTGAAAGCAGAAACAAGCAGAACATTGTAATTCAATACAGGATCTTCTGACGGCGTAAACACAGATGGACTGTTCCCACTGCCAAATGACAGAACTCTCCCAATCTATTGTTACAGCCACATCTTCAAAGAGTACCAAACATGACCTTTGCAGAAACTCCTGCTGGCTCTGTACAATTCGATTGTTCTACTCAAGGTGTTTGTCGTTCATCATCATGATGTGCCATGTCATATGATATGGGCGATCATGGTCCGTGACTTTTCCTGGCAAATTTTTCTACAGAAACGGTTTCCCATTGCCTTTTCTGGGTGGTGACTTTACAAGACGGGTGACCCCAGCCATTATCAATACCCTTCAGAGATTGTCTGCCTGGCGTCAGTGGTCGCACAGCCAGGAATTGTGATATGCATCGGCTGCTCATTCGACCGTCCACTACCTGTTCCTGTGGCTTCAGGTAGCCCTGATGGGGAGCAGGGGGGTCTAAGCAGGTGCTGCACCTTGCCCAAGGGTGACCTGCAGGCTAGGGGAGGTCTCCCTGCCTTTGTTGTGGAAACGTAGCTCCACCCCACCACCTATTTCTACGGCACATTTGTATATATTGGAGAGGGGCATCGGCGACATAGCAAATTAACTCAGCCTCCAGATGAGGTAGAAGTGCTGGTGAGGCTCCTCAGCCATGTGGCAGGACCAGGGAAAATTCTCTGTGATATGTACACCTCAGAACCTGAAGCTCGAGTCGCCCTCCACCCCAGCACAGCTAACACAGACAGATCTATGTACACTACCAGAAGCCCTCCCTCACCGTACCTGCTACAGTACAGCTCTCGCTCAATGCATTGCTACAGTGCAGGAATCCCTCACCACCTCCGCTACAGAGGTGACTGCCTGACTAGGATAGCACAGAACTGAAGGGCTGAAGGACTGCTTCTGAGCAAATGAATAAAATTTTCCACGTCTCTTCCGGCACTGCAGAGCAGGACAGGAAAGCTGTCACATCAGCTCCTCAGAGCGAACATTGCGAGGGAACAAAGACAGTCAGTGTCCTGGCAGAGTGCAGGCGCATTCCAAGCCCGAGGGGAGAAATCGGAAGCACCAAGACTGAACGGATTCTCCGTGCACAGGAAGGGGAGGGCAGGGGTGGTGTAGTTTTCCTCACCCTTACCTCACTGTCGCTCTCACCCACAGACAGTAGTATTCATCCTCAGCCTCTCGGTTTCAGGGCAGGCTCAGAAAGTTCACCCACAGGGCAAAACCAGGCCAGGGGAGCAAAAGTGTAAACGCAGCATCACCCTGTGTCTGACCCCTAGAGTGTGTGTTGGGACGGTGTGGAGGGAGTTTCACTCTGTGTGTCTGACCCCGGGAGTGTGTGATGGGATGGTGTGGAGGGAGTTTCACTCTGTGTCTGACCCCTAGAGTATGTGTTGGGACGGTGTGGAGGGAGTTTCCCTCTGTGTCTGACCCCTGGAGTGTGTGATGGGACGGTGTGGAGGGAGTTTCCCTCTGTGTCTGACCCCTGGAGTGTGTGATGGGACGGTGTGGAGGGAGTTTCCCTCTGTGTCTGACCCCAGGAGTGTGTGACGGGACGGTGTGGAGGGAGCTTCACTCTGTGTCTGACCCCGGGAGTGTGTGATGGGACGGTGTGGAGGGAGCTTCACTCTGTGTCTGACCCCAGGAGTGTGTGATGGGACGGTGTGGAGGGAGTTTCTCTCTGTGTCTGACACCTTTTTTTTGAAAGAAAAATTCTTTATTACAAATATCAGTGCTATACAATATATACAAAAACAGTGACTAACACAATTACTCCACTACAAACAGACAATACACATTAAACCAAAATATTACCATCTCTGTCAATGATTGCATTTACACCCTGCGGAGCCCAACAGTCCTGGAACACCTCTACGGTCGTAGTGGACTGTGCGTGTTCCTTTTCAATATTCACCCGAGCACGAACATACCCCCTAAACATTGCCAGGCAGTCCGTCCGGGGAGAACCTCCTGCCACCCATTTCCAGGAGCCATGGATGGCAGTTTTCGCCAGCCCCAGGAGCAAGCTCACAAGGACATCCTCATCCCTCTGTGCCCCCCTCCTTACTGGATGGCCATATATAAATAGGGTGGGACTGAAATGCAACCAGAAGGCGAGAAGCAGCCCACGCAAATACGCGAAAAGGGGCTGCAGCCTCGCACACTCCACGTCCATGTGGTACACGGTCTCCTCCAGCCCGCAGAAGTGACACGCGGCTGGGAGATCCGTGTACAGACTAAAGAACTTATTGCAGGGCACCGCTCTATGCAGCACCCTCCAGCCGAGATCCCCAAGGTGCATGGGGAGGACTCCCTTGTAAAGGGACTTCCATTGGGGACTCCCCTCACCTCCAGGTGGGAAGACCACCCGCCATGGCGTGTCGGGACGGTGGACAAGGGCTAGGAAGTGGAGGGTGTGGAGCAGCAGCCCACAGAGGTATCTCCTACTTGCATCCCTGAATGGGATTGTGGGTGTCGATGAAAGACGGTTCAAGTTGTGTGGACTCGTCTCTCGGATAAGATTGCAGGGCCTGGGCCCGACAAGCAGCTCAGACTGAGTCGATCCACACACCCGAACCGCACCGATATCCGTTGTGGCAGAGCAAGGGTCGGCCAGGACCCCGCCCTCTGCCAGAGGAGGGGATTCCCGGCCTGAGGCAACCATGTTCCAGACTCTCAATAGATCCTGATAGAAGCCGGGCAGCCTCCGCAAAGCAGCACGGCTGATGTCGCCGGAGGCAGCTGCATATCTTCCTGAAGACAGCAGCCACTCCAGAGGAAGAGAGTGGCCAACACGCGCCAGCTGGGAGGGTGCTCGGTGTACAGGAATCTCTGCAGAGTCCTGAGGCAGAGAGCCACCAGTCGTGTGCGTACACACACCAGCGACTGTCCGCCCTCTCCCACTGGGAGACTCCAGACCGCTGCGGCGACCCAGTGTTTCCTGTTACCCCAGAAGAAGTCCACTAACTTCCTCTGCATTCTTGCAACAAAAAGGGCAGGGGGGGGGGCCAAGGTGACCATCCGGTACCACAACATGGAGGCCACCAGCTGGTTTATGACCACCACCCTGCCTCGATAGGAAAGCACACTGAGAAGGCCTGACCAGTGCCCCAGCCGGGCCATGACTTTTGTCTCCAGGTCCTGCCAGTTTGCCAGCCAGGTCTCCCCAGAAGGACTCAGGTAGACTCCCAGATAGAGAAGACGACTGGTGCTCCACTCAAAAGCTCTCATCTCCTCCGGCAGGGAGTCCACCTGCCACTGGCTTACTAAGAGTCCGGAACATTTTGCCCAGTTGATCCTAGTGGAGGATGCCGCCGAGAAAACATCTTGGCACTCGCGCATCCTCCGCAGGTCACAGGGGTCTTCATCATGAGGAGTACATCATCGGCGTAGGCCGAGAGGACGACCTCCATGTCCGGTTCACACAGAGCCAGACCTGTCAGCCTTCGCCGAAGAAGGCTGAGGAATGGCTCGACACAGATGGCATACAATTGACCAGACATGGGGCACCCTTGACGCACTCCTCTTCTGAAAGGAATGGATGCTGACAGTGATCCGTTAATCTTAACTAGGCACTCTGCGGCAGAGTACAGGAGCCAAACTCGGGCTACAAAGTGTGGTCCGAGCCCAAAAGCCTGCAGAGTGCCCACCAGGAAACTGTGGTCCACCCGGTCAAACACCTTCTCCTGGTCAAGAGAAAGAAACGCTGCCTGGGACCCAGTCTCCTGTTGCAGCTGAATCAAGTCCCTCACTAGGTGGACATTGTCCTGGATGGAGCAGCCTGGGACTGTGTAAGATTGGTCAGGATGGATCATCTGTCCAATTACCAAACCCAGACGGTTGGCCATTGCCCGGGCGAAGATCTTGTAGTCCGCGCACAAGAGGGAGACCGGCCACCCGTTCTTTAGCAGACGGAGGTCTCCCTTCTTGGGCAGGAGGACCACAACAGCTCTCCACCATGAGAGGGGCATTTCTCCGGTGGCTAGGCTCTCCCCTAGGACAAGGCTGTAATCATCCCCCTGGACATCCCAAAAAGCCTGATAAAACTCAACACTCAGTCCATCTAAGCCAGGGGACTTACCCCTCCGGAGTTGCCGAAGGGCAGTGGACAGCTCCTCCCAAGTCAGGGGAGCGTCCAGACGCACTGCGTCCTCTGAGCTGACCTTCGGCAAATCCTTCCAGACCACTTTTTGCACGCCTCCGCAGTTGATGGATCCGGCAAGAATAAGGACTGATAGAATGAACGGACTTCGTTGTTAATTCCATCAGGGTCCGTGATGGAGGAGCCATCGGCAGCCAACAACTCCACTAGCTGCTTTCGAAACCCCCCCCCCCCCGCACCCCCCGCCAGTTCTCCAACGAGTAGAAGAAGGGTGAGCCACGGTCCAAATCCTGCAGCATTTGGATCCGTGACCTCACGTACGCACCTCGGGACTGCTGAAGCTGCAGGTTCCTTAGTGCGTCCTTCTTCTCCTGGTATTCCTGCCACAGCTGCTGGTCTCCAACGGTCGGACCAAGACAGGACTCCAGGTCAAGCAACGCTCTCTCAAGCCGCTCAGTCTCAGAGCCCCGCCTCTTTGTCGACCCCCTGGTGTACTCCCGACATAAAAACCGGACACCACAGCCGCAGGGAGCAGAACTCTCTCCGTCTCTCCCTCCAGGTGACCCAGATCACTCGGAACGAATCCCGGAATCGGCTGTCCTCCAGCAGCCGGTTGTTAAAATGCCAATACCCGGATCCCGCCTGAGGGTGCAGAGGAATAAGTTCCATCCACACAAGGTGATGATCCGAGCACGACACTGACCGCATGGAGGACGTTGACACGCGGGAGACGTACGCCCGGGAGATATACAGGCGGTCTCTCCGGGAACCTCCCTCTCTAGATCCTCTCGAGAAGGCGCTAGAGTCGGGGTGAAGATTCCGCCAGCTGTCCACCAAGTCAAAGGAGCCGACTAGCTCCCTTAACTTTTTTGCTGATGCTGGGTCGCGTTGGAGGCCCGAGCGGTCCTCCGCCTCGAGGGTACAGTTGAAGTCTCCCCCGAGGATGCCGCAGTCCCCAGGATCGATGGAGCTCAGCAGGGTGGACAGCTGATAAAATAGGCGCATCTGCATCACACCGCGACTGGGAGCATACACATTGATAAAATGCAATGGTACACCATCCAGGCGCACAGCCAGGTGGAACAGACGGCCGGGCACAACGTCTTGGACTCTTACGATTTCTGGCTGGAAGGTCGGGGCCAACAGGATCGCCACCCCGCTAGAAATGGAGCTGAGGTGGCTCATGTAGACCCCGCCCCGCCACTCCAGGAGCCAAGCAGACTCGTCCCCCGGGATGGTATGAGTTTCCTGCAGGAAACTCACTGCATATCTCCCATCCCTGAGGACTGAGAGATTGTTATCCCTGCGGAGAGGACCCCTGCTATCGTTTACATTTAGACTCGCTATGGTAAGCTTCATGTCGGGAGCACACTAGGCCTCGGCACCAGCACCATTCCCACTGAGAGCGGAGGCGCCCTCAACCACACTGTCCCGAAGAAAACTAAAGATAGTTTTTGTCTTCCGGGCCCGATTGGTACCATCGCTACCCTGTGACCCACCATCTCCCGTAGGAGCAAGGCTGCTTCTCCCTCCGATGTTCCTTACCAGGTCATCCAGGAAAGATTTCAGTTGTCGCCTGTCATTCCCCGACACCGCATTCCTCTTCCCCTTCCCCTTCCGTCTGAGGATGACTCGCAGAGACTTCACCAGCCTCGGCATGCTGGGCCAGCGAAGCGAGGCTAGTTTAGGCCAATGCTTTGCACCCTCAGCGTTAAGAATGAAATGCTTAATTTCCTCCACCGGTATCAATGGGGATTTCTCGGGGGGGGGGTGAGGATGTCCATTGTCTCACTATCAAAGGAGTCTTCCTCCAGCCCCTCACTGCAAATAGATCCCCCATCTTCCTCCTCGTGTGTTCCAATGGATGGCTCCACCCGTAACCCACACTGCGCAGCGGGCACCCCACTCACACCTGCCCGCTCCACCGTCGCATCGGTCCCATCCACAGTTACGACAATGGAGGGATCCCCAGGGACTCCCTGCAGGCCACCAGCCGCCGGGGTCAGCATGCAGAGCATTCACCCTCCCTAGGAGACAGGCACGAAGGGGACCCCAGCGACTCTGGTCCACGGGATTCACCGGCAGCCTGATGCTGAGAGTGAGAGAGCTTGGTCTCTTCCCCTCTCATTTTATACAATACACTTGACTCCAAGGAGGCACTTACTACTAAGTCCTGGGTGGAGGACTCTGGGGCTGTCTCATTTGTGCAAACAGGGCTATCACAGGCTTTCTGCACAACCACACCATCTACCACAGGACTGGTGGCTGCATCAGGGGACTCAGGTTTAGAACCAACCTTCGCCCGGATTCCCACCCCTTCCTGGGACTCCCCCGCATCTACATTCCCTGCCCTCTTTGGGGAATATTCCCTTCTCCTCTTCATGCCAGAAGAGCACGCAGGTACAGGCTTCACCGATAGGGCGGTACTCTCCGCTTCCATCGCCTCGTCGAACTGCGCACGTCCCCGTGCCTCACGCTGCACTTCAGGGCAAATGGGCGTGAGCTCTGCGGTCTCGGGGGCCGACTTCTCAGGGCGTTTGGACTTCTTCTTTGCTTTCTTGCCCCGCACAGGCTCCGCCCCGTCCCCCACCTGAGCCACAGGGGCAGGAGCAGGGACTGACCCAACCGTAGGAGTAGGGACAGGGGTAGGGGCAGGGTGAGGGGCTGGGGCAGGATCAGGGGCAGGGGCAGGGTCAGATGCAGGCGCAGGAGTAGGATCAGGGGCAGAGGTAGCTGGGGCTCTGGTGACCGAAGTGGGCTCCCTAGGATTTCGGGTGGTAGGACAGTCCCTCTGAAAATGCCCCACCTCCCTGCACGCATGGCACCGTGGGCGCTCGGAGCTCCAATACACCTGATAATCTACCCCCTTCGTGCTGGACAGTAAACCAGCCCTCAAAGTCGTCCTCCCTTTCCAGCTGCATGAATACCTGACGCCGGAAAGATTACGGTGCGGAGGGTGCGTCTCTTAAATTTGTGTCGGATGGCAGTTATCTCCGACCTCATTTGCCCTAAATGGGCCAGTGGGGGAAGCAGGTCCTCATTGGGAATGAAAGGCTTAATGTGACCGAGGACGATGCGATATGTGGGGGCTGTCACCAGCTCCATCTGTAAAAAGATGTTTTCTACCGTGACCCCCCGCTTAGAGCCCGGTGCACTAACTCTTCATTCGCCAGATAGAATACTACCTTCCCAAACTCTTTCTCGGTGTCCTAAATACCACCTTTCCCCACCAGGTCCTCCATGGCCTCCGCACACTTTTCTAGAGTCATTCCAGGGAGCAAAATACATTGCACCCCGCGTTCCACCTTCACCGACCGAAACAGGGCGTTCTCCGAGGCTGGGGAGGCAGCTGCCCTTGCATAACTCCCCGAAGGCCTGCAACTCCCTGGAGACCGGTCCGGCATGTTGGCACTATGTCCGAGTCGAGAAATATACGACAGTGCCGGTTATAAAGTCCTGCAGCGAGTCGAGTAACTGGCCGGAAAAGTTTGTCCTCGACAGTACCTTGCTGGCTCGGCGCCAGAAATTCAAACGCCAGGAAAGGCTCCGTCTGTCCTGCAGAACTCCCAGGCCGTGAGAGGTCGAGACAGCTCGACACATGCTCGGGCTCCAACACCGAACGAGAGTCACGACGACAAAGGTGGAAGGACGTTACCCCGATGTCAGTGGGGGAACAACGGCGTTTGTCTATGGTTTTTGGAGCGAGACGGCTTCTTGGCGAGTTGCCAGCGGCTGCAGCTGGGTGCTACGCAGTTAGCAGCAGCCAATGAACCCAGTCCAAACTGGCAGAAAAACTCCAAACGGAGCTTCCACACTAAACCAGCTTCTCACTCAGATGTCCAAGAGACATTTTCACCAACCTCCAAAGTATCTCACGAACTTTATGCAGTAGTTTTCCCTCGATTTCTCCCAGCTCAGTCAGCACAGCTCCACTCTGTGTCTGACCCCTTTTTTTATATACAAAATTCTTTATTACAAATGTCGGTGCTATACAATATTTACAAACCCAGTGACTAACATATTTACTACACTACAAACAGACAATACATCTTAAACCAATATATTGCCATCCTCATCAATGATGGCATTTACACCCCGCGGAGCCCAACGGTCCCGGAACACCTCTACGGTCGCCGTGGACTGTGCGTATTCCTTTTCAATGTTCACCCGGGCACGAACATACCCCCTAAACATAGCCAGGCAGTCCGCCCGGGGAGAACCTCCTGCCACCCTTTTCCAGGAGCCACGGATGGCAATTTTCGCCAGCCCCAGGAGCAAGTTGACAAGGACATCCTCATCCCTCTGTGCCCCCCTCCTTACTGGATGACCATATATAAATAGGGTGGGACTGAAATGCAACCAGAAGGCGAGAAACAGCCCACGCAAAAACGCGAAAAGGGGCTGCAGCCTCACACACTCCACGTACATGTGGTACACGGTCTCCTCCAGCCCGCAGAAGTGACACGCGGCTGGGAGATCCGTGTACAGACTGAAGAACTTATTGCAGGGCACCGCTTTATGCAGCACCCTCCAGCCGAGATCCCCAAGGTGCATGGGGAGGACTCCCTTGTAAAGGGACTTCCACTGGGGACCCCCCTCACCTCCAGGTGGAAAGACCGACCGCCATGGCGTGTCGGGACGGTGGACAAAGGCTAGGAAGTGGAGGGTGTGGAGCAGCAGCCCATAAAGGTACCTCCTGCCTGCATCCCTGAATGGGATTGTGGGTGTCGATGAAAGACGGCTCAAGTTGTGTGGATTCGTCTCTCGGGTAAGGCTGCGGGGCCTGGGCCCGACGAGCAGCTCAGCTTGAGTCGATCCACACACCTGAGCCGCACCGACATCCGCTGAGGCAGGGCAAGGGTCGGCCAGGACCCCGCCCTCTGCCAGAGGAGGGGATTCCCGGCCTGAGGCAACCATGTTCCAGACTCTCAGTAGGTCCTGATAGAAGCCGGGCAGCCTCTGCAAAGCAGCACGGCTGACGCCCGCCGGTGGTAGCTGCATATCTTCGTGAAGGCAGCAGCCCCTCCGGAGGAAGAAAGTCGCCAACACGTGCCACCTGGGAGGGCGCTCGGCGTACAGGAATCTCTGTGCGTACACACACCAGCGACTGTCCGCCCTCTCCTACTGGGAGACTCAGAACCGCTGCAGAGACCCAGTGTTTCCTGTTTCCCCAGAAGAAGTCCACCAGCTTCCTCTGCATTCTCGCAACAAAAGGGGCAGGGGGGGCCAAGGTGACCATCCGGTACCACAACATGGAGGCCACCAGCTGGTTTATGACCACCACCCTGCCTCGATAGGAAAGCACCCTGAGAAGGCCTGACCAGCGCCCTAGCCGGGCCATGACCTTTGTCTCCAGGTCCTGCCAGTTCGCCAGCCAGGTCTCCCCAGAAGGACTCAGGTAGACTCCCAGATAGAGAAGACGTCTGGTGCTCCACTCAAAAGCTCTCATCTCCTCCGGCAGGGAGTCTACCTGCCACTGGCCTACTAAGAGTCCGGAACATTTCGCCCAGTTGATCCTGGCGGAGGATGCCGCCGAGAAAACATCTTGGCACTCGCGCATCCTCCGCAGGTCACAGGGGTCTGTCATCATGAGGAGTACGTCATCGGCGTAGGCCGAGAGGACGACCCTCATGTCCGGTTCGCGCAGAACCAGACCTGTCAGCCTTCGCCGAAGAAGGCCGAGGAATGGCTCGACACAGATCGCATACAGTTGACCGGACATGGGGCACCCTTGACGCACTCCTCTTCGGAAGTGGATAGGTCCTGTCAGTGATCCGTTGATCTTAACTAGGCACTCTGCGGCAGAGTACAGGAGCAGAACTCGGGCCACAAAGTGTGTGGTCCGAGCCCAAAAGCCTGCAGGGTGCCCAGCAGGAAACTGTGGTCCACCCGGTCAAACGCCTTCTCCTGGTCAAGAGAAAGAAACGCTGCCGGGGTCCCAGTCTCCTGGAGCAGGTGGATCAGGTCCCGTACTAGGTGGACATTGTCCTGGATGGAGCGGCCCGGGACCGTGTAAGATTGGTCAGGATGGACCACCTGTCCAATTACCGAACCCAGACGGTTGGCCATTGCCCGGGCGAAGATCTTGTAGTCCGCGCACAAGAGGGAGACCGGCCGCCAGTTCTTTAGCAGGCGGAGGTCTCCCTTCTTGGGCAGTAGGACCACAACAGCTCTTCGCCATGAGAGGGGCATTTCTCCGGTGGCTAGGCTCTCCCCTAGGACAAGGCTGTAATCATCCCCCAGGACATCCCAAAAAGCCTGATAAAACTCAACACTCAGTCCATCCAAACCAGGGGACTTGCCCCTCCGGAGTTGCCGAAGGGCAGTGGACAGCTCCTCCCGAGTCAGGGGGGCATCCAGACGCACTGCATCCTCTGGACTGACCTTAGGCAAATCCTTCCAGACCTCATTGCACGCCTCCGCATTTGACGGATCAGGCGAGAATAAGGACCGATAGAATGAACGGACCTCGTTGTTAATTCCATCAGGGTCCGTGATGGAGGAGCCATCGGCAGCCAGCAATTCCACTAGCTGCTTTTGAACTCCCCGCCACCTCTCCAACGAGTAGAAGAAGGGTGAGCCACGGTCCAAATCCTGCAGCATTTGGATCCGTGACCTCACGTACGCACCTCGGGACTGCTGAAGCTGCAAGTCCCTTAGTGCGTCCTTCTTCTCCTGGTATTCCTGCCACAGCTGCTGGTCTCCAGTGGTCGGACCGAGGCGGGACTCCAGGTCAAGCAACGCTCTCTCAAGCCGCTCAATCTCAGAGCCCCGCCCTTTGGTCGACCCCCTAGTGTACTCCCGACATAAAAACCGGATGTGGGCTTTGCCCACATCCCACCATAGCCGTAGGGAGCAGAACTCTCTCCGCCTCTCCTTCCAGGAGACCCAAAACGCTCGGAACGAATCCCGGAAACGGCTGTCCTCCAGCAGCCGGTTGTTAAAATGCCAATACCCGGATCCCACCCGAGGGTGTAGTGGAATAAATTCCATCCACACAAGGTGATGATCCGAGCACGACACTGGCCGCATGGAGGACGCCGACACGCGGGAGGCGTAGGCCCGAGAGATGTAAATGCGGTCTATCCTGGAACCTCCTTCTCTAGACCTTCTCGAGAAGGCGCTAGAGTTGGGGTGAAAATTCCGCCAGCTGTCCACCAAGTCAAAGGAGCCGACTAGCTCCTTTAACTTTTTTGCTGATGCTGGGTCGCGTTGGAGGCCCGAACGGTCCTCCGCCTCGAGGGTACAATTGAAATCTCCCCCGAGGATTACGCAGTCCCCAGGATCGATGGAGCTCAGCAGGGTGGACAGCTGACAGAATAGGCGCGTCTGCATCACACCGCGCCTGGGAGCGTACACATTGATAAAATGCAATGGTACGCCATCCAGGCGCACAACCAGGTGGAGCAGACGGCCGGGCACAACGTCTTGGACTCTTTCAATTACTGGCTGGAAGGTCGGGGCCAACAGGATCGCCACCCCGCTAGAAATGGAGCTGAGGTGGCTCATGTAGACCCCGCCCTGCCACTCCAGGAGCCAAGCAGACTCGTCCCCAGGGATGGTATGGGTTTCCTGCAGGAAACTCACCGTATACCGCCCATCCCTGAGGACTGAGAGATTGTTATGCCTGCGAAGAGGACCCCTGCTGCCGTTTACATTGAGACTAGCTATGGTAAGCTTCATGGCGGGAGCACACTAGGTCTCAGCAGCTGCGCCCATTTCGGTGAGAGCGGAGGCGCCTTCCACCACACTGTCCGGAAAGAAAGCAAGGATACCTTTTGCTTTCCGGGCTCGAGCGGTACCAGCAACACCCTGTGACCCACCATCCCCCGTAGGAGCGAGGCTGCTTCTCCCTCTGATGTCCCTTACTAGGTCATCCAGGAAAGATTTTAGTTGCCGTCTGTCGTTCCCCACCACCGCATTCCTCTTTCCCTTTCCCTTTCGTCTGAGGATGACTCGCAGGGACCTCACCAGCCTCGGCATGCTGGGCCAGCGAAGCGAGGCTAGCTGAGGCCGGTGCTTGGCACCCACAGAGGTGAGAATGAAATGCTTAATTTCCTCTACAGGTATCAATGGGGATTTCTCAGGAGGGGTGAGGATGTCCATTGTTTCACTATCGAAAGAGTCCCCCTCCAACCCGTCACTGCAGACAGAATCCCCATCGGCCTCCCCGCATGTTCCAATAGATGGCTGCGCCTGCGACCCACACCGCGCAGCGGGCACCTCGCTCTTACCTGCCTTCTCCACCGTCGCATCAGCCTCATCCACATTTGCGACAGTGGAGAGACAATCCCCAGGGACTCCCTGCAAGTCATTTATTGCTGGGGTCGATGTGCACAGAATATCGTCCTCCCTAGGGGGCAGGCATAGAGGGGAACCCGGCACCTTTGGTCCAAGGGATTATAAGCCGCCTGGTGCTGAGAATGAGAGAGCTTTGCCTCGTCTCCTCTTACACTATTCGGTACACTGGCCTCCAGAGAGGCGCTGACTTGTAGGTCCTGGGTGGAGGCCTCCAGGGCTGCCTCATTTGTGCAAACAGGCCTATCACAAGCTTTTTGCACAACCACACCATCTACCCCAGGACTGGTGGCTACATCTGAGGACTCAGGTTTAGAACCAACCCCTACCCGGATTCCCACCCCTTCCTGGGACTCCCCCGCATCTACATCCCCTGCCCTCTTGCGGGAACGTTCCCTTCTCCTCTTCACGCTGGAGGAGCACACAGGTGCAGGCTTCACCGATGGGGCGGCGCCTTCTGTTTCCATCGCCCCGTCTGCTTGCGCACCTCCCCGAGCCCCACGCTCCACTTCAGACGAAATGGGTGTGAGCTCTGCGGCCTCAAAGGCCCGCTTCTTACTATGTTTGGATTTCCCCTTTGCCTTCTTACTCCGCACAGACTCCACCCCGTCCCCCACCTGAACTACAGGGAGAGGAGCAGGGACCGACCCAACCGTAGAAGTAGGGACAGGGGTAGGGGTAGGGGTAGGGGCAGGGTGAGGGGCTGGGGCAGGATCACGGGCGGGGGCAGGGTCAGATGCAGGTGCAGGCGCACGCGCAGGAGTAGGATCAGGGGCAGAGGTAGCTGCGGCACTGGTGCCCGAAGTGGGCTCCCTCGGGTTCCGGGCGGCAGGACAATCCCTCCGAAAGTGCCCCACCTCCCTGCACGCATGGCACCGTGGGCGCTCG
Source organism: Mobula hypostoma (assembly GCF_963921235.1). Classification (NCBI taxonomy): domain Eukaryota; kingdom Metazoa; phylum Chordata; class Chondrichthyes; order Myliobatiformes; family Myliobatidae; genus Mobula; species Mobula hypostoma. The sequence goes on along the minus strand of NC_086124.1, from coordinate 22,304,409 downwards.
GAGCTCCAGTACACCTGATAATCTACTCCCTCGTGCCGGACAGTAAAGCGGCCCTCAACATCGTCCTCCCTTTCCAGCTGCATGAAAACCTGACGCCGGAAAGAGATTACGGTGCGGAGGGTGCGTCTCTTAAATTTGTGTCGGATGGCAGTAATCTCCGACCTTACTTGCCCTAAACGGGCCAGTGGGGGAAGCAAGTCCTCATTTGGAATGAAAGGCTTAACATGCCCAAGCACGATACGTTGCGTGGGGGGCCGTCACCAGCTCCATAGGTAAAAAGATGTTGTCCACCGTGACTCCCCTGCTTAGGGCCCGGTGCACTAGCTCTTCATTCACCAGATAGAACACCGCCTTTCCGAACTCCTTCTCGGTGGCCAGAATACCACCTTTCCCCACAAGGTCCTCCATTGCCTCCGTACACTTTTCTAGTGTCATTCCAGGGCGCAAAATACATTGCACCCCACGTTCCACCTTCACCGACCGAAACAGGGCGTTGTCCGAGGCCGGGGAGGCAGCCGCCCTTGCGTAACTCCCCGAAGGCCCGCGACTCCCTGGAGACCGGTCCGGCATGCTGGCGCTCTTTCCAGTCCGAGAATTTTGCGGCGGTGCCAGTTAGAAGTCCTGGAGCGAGTCGAATAACTGGCCGGGAAAGTTTGCAGTCGACAGTTCCTCGCTGGCTCGGCGCCAGGAAAGGCTCCGTCGGACTTGCAGAGACCCAGGCCGGGAGAGGCCGAAACGTCCTTCCAGATGCTCCGGCACCGGCACCGACACCGGACGAAAAATCAGGAAAACAATGGAGGAGGAACGTTGCCCCGATGTCAATGGGGGGAAAACGACGGCGTTTGCCTCCGGTTTTGGAGCGAACCGGCTTACTGGCGAGTTGCCAGCGGCCGCAGCTGGGAGCTACGCAGTAAGCAGCCGCCAACAAACCCAGTCCAAACCGGCAGCAAAAACTCCACACCGAGCTTCCACGCCAACGCCGTCACTCACTCAGTTGTCCAAGAGACTTTTAGAGCCACCTCCAAAGTATTCCACGAACTTTATCCAGTAGTTTTCCTTCGATTTCTCCCAGCTCAGTCAGCACAGCTCCTCTCTGTGTCTGACCCCGGGAGTGTGTGATGGGACGGTGTGGAGGGAGTTTCACTCTGTGTCTGACCCCGGGAGTGTGTGATGGGACAGTGTGGAGGGAGCTTCACTCTGTGTCTGACCCCGGGAGTGTGTGATGGGACGGTGTGGAGGGAGATTCACTCTGTGTCTGACCCCGGGAGTGTGTGATGGGACTGTGTGGAGGGAGCTTCACTCTGTGTCTGACCCCGGGAGTGTGTGATGGGACGGTGTGGAGGGAGATTCACTCTGTGTCTGACCCCGGGTGTGTGTGATGGGACAGTGTGGAGGGAGCTTCACTCTGTGTCCGACCCCGGGAGTGTGTGATGGGACAGTGCGGAGGGAGGTTCGCTCTGTGTGACCCCGGGTGTGTGTGATGGGACGGTGTGGTGGGAGCTTCATTCTGTGTCTGACCCCGGGAGTGTGTGATGAGACGGTGTGGAGGGAGTTTCTCTCTGTGTCTGACCCCGGACGTATATAAGGGGACGCTGTCAAGAGAGTTTCACTAAGTGCCTGATTTTTTTGTTCTACAAAGTATCTTTGTTAAAAATTCAGTGCTAGAAATATTTACAAACCAATGTGCAACACAAATACTATGCAATTACTGGACAAACAACATTAACCTAAAATGTTCCTATCTCCATCAGTGATGGTGCTAATCCCTCATAGAGCTCAATGGTCTAGGAATGCCTCTATGGTCACTGTGGACACCACGTGTTCCCTCTCGATGGTTACCCAGGCATGGACATACCCCAAATTTTGCAAGGCAGTTTGCCCAGGCAGATCCCTCCACCACCTGCTTCCACGGCCCACGGATAACTTTTGCTAGCCCCAAGAGCAATATCACAAAGACGTCCTCATCCCTCCTTTCCCGCCTCCTTTCTGGGTGACTGTATATCACCCTGGGGTGGGGCTCAATTACGACCAGACGGTGAGGAGCAGCTCTCACTAAAAGGTGTTGCGGTTTCACATGCTTCATGTACCTGTGGTACACGGTCTACTCCTGCCCGCAGAAGTGACAGGTGGCTGTTTGATCCTTGTTGCAGGGCCCCATTCTATGCAGCAGCCTCCACCCCAGGTCCCCAGGATGCGTGGGAAGAACTCCCTCGCAAAGGGACTGCCACTGGACACCACCCCTCACCCCCAGTAGGAAAGTCAGCCCGCCACGGCGTGTCGGGACGGTGGACAAGGACGAGGAAGTGGAGGGTGTGAGGGCAGCAGCCCATACAGGTACCTCCTCCCTGCATCCCTGAATGGGATTGTGGGTGTCGATGAGAGATGACTCAAGTTGTGTGGGCTCGGCTCCCGGATAGGACTCCGGGGCCCGGGTCCGATAAGCAGCTCCGGCAGAGCGGAGGTGAACCCATCCGGATTTGCTCCACACACCCGAGACTCACCAACATCCGTTGGGGTAAGGCAAGGTCGGCCATTCCCTCAGCTGGAACTCCAGTGGAGGGGGTTCCTGGCCTGAGGCAACCATGTTCCAGACTCTCAGCAGGTCCTGATAGTAGCCGGGCAGTCTTTTGACCCCATCAAATGCCTTCTGCTCGTCGATGGAGAGAAACACTGTCGGGGACCTAGTCTCCTGGAGCAGGTGGGTCGGATCCCGGACTAGATGGACATTATCCTGAATTGTCCAGCCTGAGACTGTGTAAGAATGGTCAGGATGGATCAACTGCCACTGCAACTGTGTGGGAACCAGAATCTCCGGAGCAGAAGGCCCCGAATCCTCAGCTTTGCTTGTTTCGGCAGCCGAGGCAAGGTCGAAGGCACTCGGCAGAGGATGGCCTCGGAAGTCTGTATCGGAGCGGCTGGTCGGAGGCTCGAAGTTTTCCGATGGACGGACTCAGTGTCAGCTGTGGTCGGCTGCTTCCAAGGCATCAGCAGTTGTCGGTGCCTTGGAGGTTTATGGCAGGGAGTTTCTCCCTTTTGCCACCTGCTATCGGGGACTCGGGAGTCGATCGGGACTTACAGACTTTTTTTTTACCATGCCCATGGTCTGTTCTTTATCAAATTATGGTATTGTTTTGCACTGCTGTAACTATATGTTATAATTATGTGCTTCTGTCTTTGGTTTGTCCTGTTTTCTGTGATACTCGATAAATATTGTATCATTTCTTAATGCACGTATGCATTTCTAAATGGCAATAAAAGAGGACTGAGTGTTCTCATAATCTAACTGTATCGACACTGAGCCAAGATGGTTGTCCATTGCTAGGGCAAAGATCTTGTACTCCATGTACAAGAGAGACCGGAGGCTAGTTCTTTAGCAGGCGGAGGTCTCCCTCCCTGGGCAGCAGGACCAAGACAGCTCTCTGCCATGAAAGGGGCATTTCTCTGGTGGCTGGGCTCTCCCTCAGGACGAGGCTGTAGTCATTCCTCCAGGACATCACAGAAAACCTAAAGGAACTCCATGGTCAAGCCATCTAGGCCAGGGGAATTGCACCTCCAGAGTTGCCGAAGGGCTGTAGACAGTTCCTCCCGAGTCAGGGGGGCATTCAGCCGCTTTATGTCCCCTGATGAATCTTTCCAAACCTCGCTGCAGACGTCCACACTTGACGGGTCTGGCGAGAACAAAGACCGATAGAAGGAGTGGACTTCTGTGTTGATTGCATCAGGATCTGTGATGAAGGAGCCATCAGCAGCTAGTAATCCAATACCTGCTTTTGGACTCCCCGCCACTTCCCCAACCAGTCAAAGAAGGGTGCACCACGGGCCAAATCCTGCAGCATTTGGATCCATAACCTCACGTACACACCTCGAGACTCCTGGAGCAGTAGAACCTTCAGTGCACCCTTCTTCTGCTCGTGTTCCTGCCATAATTGTTGGTCCCCAGTGGTCACACCAAGATGGGACTCTAAGTCAAGCAGCTCTCTCTCTCAAGCCACTCAATCTCCATCATGGAGGTAATGGTCAGAGCACGACACTGGCCACATGGAAGATGCCAAGGTGTGGAGATGTACGCCCGAGAGATGTAGAAGCAGTCTATGTGGGAACCTCCCCCTCTAGACCTTCTTGAGAAGGTGCTAGAGTCGGGGTGAAGACTCCATCAGGAGCCTACTGGCTCCCAATGCTGGGTCGCCCTGGAGACCAGAGGTGCCCTCCACCTTGATGTTGGTTGGAAAATGAACAGTGAGTTTCTCCCTCCCAGCTGCTCCGGTGAGAAATGGTGCAGTCAGCAGCCGCCAATAAATGCTGTCCAAACAGCAGAAAAACTCCAGGAGAAGCTCCCACATTGGAACAGTTACTCAGTAAGTCGTTTAGGAGTCCTGCCATATCTTCTCCAAAGGCTCAGGATAACTTTATCAAATGGATTTTCCTTCGGTTTCTCCCAGCTCAATCACAGTGGCTTCACTCTGTGTCTGACCCCGGGCGTGTGTGATGGGACGGTGCGGAGGGAGCTTCACTGTGTCTGACTCCAGGAGTGTGTGATGGGACGGTGTGGAGGGAGCTTCACTCTGTGTCTGACCCCGGGAGTGTGTGATGGGACGGTGTGGAGGGAGCTTCACTCTGTGTCTGACCCAGGGAGTGTGTGATGGGACGGTGTGGAGGGAGCTTCACTCTGTGTCTGACCCCGGGAGTGTGTGATGGGACGGTGTGGAGGGAGCTTCACTCTGTGTCTGACCCCGGGAGTGTGTGATGGGACAGTGTGGAGGGAGCTTCACTCTGTGTCTGACCCCGGGAGTGTGTGATGGGACAGTGTGGAGGGAGCTTCACTCGGTGTCTGACCCCGGGAGTGTGTGATGGGACGGTGTGGAGGGAGCTTCTCTCTGTGTCTGACCCTGGGAGCGTGTGATGGGATGATTTAGAGGGTAAAACCATACATACACAGGCCCTTCTGCCTAACAGGTAAATGCTGACCGCAGTACCCACCTTCACTCAGGTCATACCTCTGCAAGCCCTGTCAGTCCCTGTACTTATCCGAGTGCTTCTCATTCCATACTCTCCCCACCTCTGAGTGATGAAGTTCCCTCTCAGGTCTATATTTTAATTATTAAATTTTATATATATAAAAGTATTTTAATTAAATAAATAATGCAAAAATCAAAATTAGAAAGCAGTGAGGTAGTGTTCATGGGTACAATGTCTATTCAGAAATCTGATGGCAGAGGGACAGAAGCTGTTCCTGAATCATTGAGTGTGTGTCTTCAGGCTCCTGTTCCCCCTTCCTAATGGTAGCAATGAGAAGAGAGGATGTTCTGGGTGGTGGTGGTCGTTAATAATGGATGTCCCCTTTTTTAGGCATTGCTCCTTGAAGATTTCCTGGATGCTACGGAGGCTAGTGCCTGTGATGGAGCCGACTGAGTTCACAACTCTCTGCAGCTTACTTGGATCCCGTACGGTAGCCCTTCCGTCCCCCATAACAGATCGTGATATGCCCAGGTAAAATGCTCTCCACAGTACATCTGGAGAAACTTGCGAGTGCCCTTGGTGACATAACAAATCTCCTTAAGCTCCTAATGAAATATTGCCAGTGTTGTGCCTTCTCTGTAACTGCATCGACATGTTGGGTCCAGGATAGATGCTCAGAGATGTTGACACTCAGTAACTTGAAATTGCTCATCCTTCCCACTGCTGGTCCCTCTATGACGACTAGTGTGTGTCTCCTTGTCTTACCCTTTCTGTATTCAAGTTAACAAAGTCCTCACCCACCCAACTATTCCCCATTTGCAGATGGCACCAAGATTGGGGGCTGCATTGGACAGCAAGGAAGACTACCAGAACTGTAACATGGGAAGATGGCGGTGCGACGCTGCTCGCAGCGGCCACTCCGGTGGTGATGCCTGTTATTTTTCAAGTAGGGTGCCATGCACATTCCTGATTTGATGGAGACGGACACGAGATACAGAGGAACATCTGGTGAAACTTCTGAAATGTCTGCTTCACTGCCACTGCTACTGTGTGGTCCAGAATCTCCGGAGGGGAAGGCCCCGAGTCCTCGGCTTTGCTTGTTGCTCGGCGACCGGGGTGGGGTCGAAGCGCTCGGCAGAGGATGGTGCTCGGAGAGGCTGTGTCGGAGGGGCTGGTCGGAGGCTCAAAGTTTTCGGACAGACTCAGAGTCCGCTACGGTCGGGTGCTTCCAATCGTGCTGCATCGGCAAGTTGGCGGCGCTTGGAGGTTCATGGCAAGGAGAGTTCCTCCCTTCTGCCGCCTACGTGGGATGATGAGTCTATCAGGACTTTGAGACTTTTTTTTACTGCGCCCATGGTCTGCTCTGTATCAAATTATGGTATTGCTTTGCACTGTTGTAACTATTTGTTATAATTATGTGGTTTTGTCAGTTTTAGTCTTGGTTTGTCCTGTGTTCTTCTTGTGATATCATTCTGGAGGAACGTTGTATCATTTTTTAATGGATGCATTTCTAAATGACTGTAAATGAAAACTGAACTGAACTTGCAGTGGGATCTAAACCAGCTGGAAAAAATAGGCTGAAAAAGGGCAGATGGAATTTAAAGTTCAAAGTAAAAAAACCACGATGCAGGTCCGGATATTTGGAGGGTACAGCCCAGATCCGGTTCAGGATCCGTTCAGCAGTCTTATCGCAGATGGAAAGAAGCTGTTCCCAAATCTGGCCGTACGAGTCTTCAAGCTCCTGAGCCTTCTCCCAGAGTGAAGAGGGACGAAAGGTGTGTTGGCTGGGTGGGTCGTGTCCTTGATTATCCTGGCAGCACTGCTCCAACAGTGTGCGGTGTAAAGTGAGTGTATTTTACTGTAATGTACTGAAATTGTGACGAAAGACCAAGTTATTAGAAGATTGATGCTAATGAGAGAGATAAGTGAGACAATGGAGCGGCATTCAGAAATGTTAATGAGAGACAAGAGAGATTAACGAAAAGAGACACAGTTCCGAGTATTGTCAGACGGGTTGCTTTGAACCTGAACTGTTTGAAGTTTGATGGACAGGCGATACCCCAGCAGGGGATAAAAGGAACAGGTTCGCTAAGGCAAGACAGACACCACGAGATCATGAGATAACGAGACCCTGGAAGTGCGGTGTGCCCCCACAAGTTGGTGGAAGTTTTGGAGGTCTAGTCGCGGGACCGACCATAGACGCATAGGATGAAAAGGTAGGATTGGCAGGAACCTGGTGTGTGTGTCCACCCTTGCCTGGGTGCCGGGTTCACCGCAGAAGAACGATCGTATCCGGAACGGAGGGGTCACAGTCGGTGACCTCAGAAGACATTAAAAGGGCTCGCGCCGAAAGCTAACTGTGAAGAACGAAGGTCTGTGAATCAAAATATGCATTCGCTTGCTCTCTGTCTCTCTCTCTCTCTCTCTCTCTCTCTCTCTCTCCAACAGCACAACAGCGATTACTGCGAACTGTACTCAGCTGAATTGAACTCTGCGTCACTTGAGACTGATCATTTTACCCCTAGACTGTGATAGAGCTTGATTGATTCCTATTATCCTAGTTCTGTGTACATGTGTGTTTTATCATTGCTAACTCGTTGCATTTATAGCCTTACGATTAGAGTACTGTGTTACTTATTTCTTTAATAAAATTTTCTTAGTTCCAGTAATCCAGACTCCAACTGAGTGGTCCATTTCTGCTGGTTTGGCAACCCACTTATGGGGTATGTAACATAAGTGGGGGCTCGTCCGGGATTTTGAACGCCAAATTTGGGACTGGGTAAATTGATTGGGTTAAAATTCCCGAAAGAAAGAAAGGGCAAACAGCAGAAATGGAGATTGAGGAATTTCTAAAGGCGCCGACCTTGGAGGCATTAGAGGATGCCAGGAAATCAGAATTGGCAGCTGTGGCCAAACGTTTGAATCTTGTTAAGGGGAAGTCGACAATGAGGAGAGAGGAGATGCACAGAGCTATCGTAGAGCACTATGTATCTAAAGGTGTGTTTCCCCAAGGGGAGCTGGAGGTGATAACTATTGGAAAACCTGGTGGAGACGCAGTACAGCTGCAGATTGAAAAATTGAGACTCGAGCACAAGTTCCGGGTAAAACAGCTGGAGCGAGAGGAGAGGGACAAGCAGTTAGAACAAGAAGCGAGAGAGAAACAGAGGGAAAGGGATTTTGAGCTGGAGAAGTTAAAGATGACGGCAGTGCAGGGGCCCATGCTGAACCAAGGTGGAGGGTTCAGGGCGACCCAGGAGGTTAGGCTGGTTCCCCCATTTGAGGAAACCGATGTTGATCAGTACTTTCTCCATTTTGAAAAAGTTGCTGCAAGTCAGGACTGGTCGAGGGATAAGTGGGCTGTTTTACTTCAGAGCGTGCTTAAAGGGAAAGCCCAACAAGCTTACTCAGCATTGTCCTCAGAAGATGCCCAGAGGTATGCGATGGTGAAAGAGGCCATACTCAGGATTTATGAGTTGGTCCCGGAGGCATACCGGCAGAGGTTCCGGAATGCGAGGAAGCAGGGGGACCGCACGTATTTAGACTTTGCCCGTGAGCTGCAGACATATTGTGAGCGTTGGTGCGCCTCGAAAGGGGTCAAAGGGGATTATGACAGACTGCTACAGCTGATCCTGATTGAGCAGTTTAAAGGTTGTGTCCCTGAAGGTATGAGACCCTACCTAGACGAGAAAGAGGCAGACACCTTAGCCACAACTGCTAAGTTAGCGGATGAGTACGCGTTGACACATAAAACGAAGTTTACCCCGAGTAAAGGCTACCAGAAGGGTAGTCAGGACGGCGGAGAGAGTCCGCCAGAAAAGTCAGAAAGTAAGCCGGGGACTAGTGAGAAGGATAAGGTAGACCGGGAGCAGTTTGGTAGGAAGTCTCCTGGGGTCGTATGCTATAATTGTGGGAAAGTCAGATACTTTGCGTCCAGGTGCTTTGCCCCAAAGAAGGAGACAGTGAAAGGGAAAACGACGGTTCCGACTGGCTGTATTGAGCTGGTAAACAAACCGCTAGGGGAGAAGAGGTCTGATAAAGTTCAGGAAGGGCGCGAAAGGTCTATCTCGGCTGGATTGGAGTCGGTGAAGGAGGGGTTAAACCCAGTTCCAGTGCGGATCTGGAGAGACACTGGAGCTTGTCAGTCATTGATATTAAAGAGTGTGTTAGACTGTAGTTCAGAGACCCAGAATGGGGAGGTCAGGGTGATAAAAGGCATTGGGAAAGGGACTGAAGCAGTACCTTTGCACCAAATACACCTAAAAAGTGACTTGGTCTCCGGACCGGTCACCATTGGTGTGAGGCCCGAACTACCGATGGAAGACGTGGAGGTCTTACACGGTAGTGACCTCGCCGGCGCAGAGGTGTACCCAGCAGTAAGATTGACAAGCCAGCCTGCCAGCATTGAGGCCCCGCCTATGGACTCACAGATTTATCCCGTTTGCGCAGTGACTCGGCGCATGCCCAGAAAGGCTGCCGAAGTGAGTACAGATTTAGCTGAGACGTTTTTACCAGCCTTGTATCAGAAGGGGTTAGAAAATGAAAACATGGGGCATAGTGAAATGGACGTTGAGGTAGATTTATCATTAGCAAGGAAGGAATTTGTACAGGCACAGGAACGAGATGAGGAGCTGATGGTTTTGGCGGAGACAGCTCTCTCCGAAGCAGAATTAAAAAGGGAGCCAGTGGGCTATTATGTGAAGGAAGGAGTACTAAGGAGGAAATGGAGACCAAGTACCAGGCCTGCAGATGAGGAATGGGGGGTGGTGCACTAGGTGGTAGTGCCGAAACTTTATGGGCGTGAGATTTTTAACCCTGCCCACAAGATACCCTCGGTGGACATTTTGGGGTGAGGAAAACAGTCGGTAGAATCATGAAAGAGTTTTACTGGCCGCACAGGAGGAAGGATGCTATTGACTATTGTAGACGTGAGCTAACACAGTTACAGGCTATTGATATGCTAACAGCTTGCCACGATAAGAGAGCAGGCCTAGTCGGTGTTATCACGAAAATTAATGAGGCTAGGGTGCCACCTGATAAGGGGAAAACCCATTTTGAAAAGATAAGTATGGTGCCGACCAGATGGGAGAAGACTATTGTTTTGGCCAGCTTTGCTGATAAGGTCTCTCCCTTAACCCCCGAACAGAGTGACCCGCTAAGACAGCTAATTAACCGGCACGCACATGTACGTCTGGATGTCCTGAGGCGATGCAAAGAGCCGGGACATGGTGTTGTTGTCACATCAGGTCAGCCTAGTGAGCAACGTCCCTACAGGATGATTAATTCAGTGACAAAAGGGCTAAAGAACGCAGAAGCGTATATTGGTGATTTAGTGGTCTGGAGTGACACGTGGAAGAAGCACATTGTGGCACTGTTTAAAAAGCTGTTTGAAGCCAGCCTGACAGTGAGCCTCGCAAAAAGTGAATGCGGCCACAGAAAAATCACTTATCTGGGATTTGTGGTAAAACAGGGGCAGCTGGCGCCAATGCAGCCTAAGGTGCGGGCTATCCCTGAAGTCCCCACCCCGACAGACAAGAGAGCCCTGAGAAGGTTCTTGGAGATGGTGGGGTACTATCGGAAGTTTTGCAAAAAAAAAACTTTGCGGATATTACCCTCCCTCTTACTAAGCTCTTGCCAAAGAATGCTAAGTTGGTGTGGGACGACCCTTGATATCTTTGTCCGGGATGAAAACCACTGAGAAGTTACACTGATCACAACTCAGTGTTTTTGGCCACTATGAAGTTTGCTAAGTTGGAGCCTGGTTTTAGAGGATTATTAAAATAACACATATAAAAGGAACAGAAAGGTGATGGCTGACTGTCTGTCAAGGTGTTGACAACTTAAAGTTCTCTGTATTAGCCAAATAGCTGATGAAGATGTATATTTGTGTGTATCTAATAATGTATTCATGCCTATAATTTTTACCCCGGTAAAAATCCTTTGAAGGATAGGGGTGTGACGAAAGACCAAGTTATCAGAAGATTGATGCTAATGAGAGAGATAAGTGAGACAATGGAGCAGCATTCAGAAATGTTAATGAGAGATGAGAGAGATTCACGAAAAGAGACACAGTTCTGAGTATTGTCAGACGGTTTGCTTTGAACCTGAACTGTTTGAAGTTTGATGGACAGGCGATACCCCAACAGGAGGATAAAAGGAACAGGTTCGCTAAGGCAAGACAGACACCACGAGATAACGAGACCCTGGAAGTGCGGTGTGCCCCCACAAGTTGGTGGGAGTTTTGGAGGTCTGATCGCGGGACCGACCATAGACGCACAGGGTGAAAAGGTACAATCGGCGAGAACCTGGTGTGTGTGTCCGCCCTTGCCTGGGTGCTGGGTTCACCACAGAAGAACGAACGTATCCAGAATGGAGGGGTCACAGTCGGTGACCTCAGAAGACATTAAAAGGGCTCGCGCTGAAAGCTAACTGCGAAAAACGAAGGTCTGTGAATCGCAATTTGTATTCGCTCTCTCTCTCTCTCCAACAGCACAACAGCAATTACTGCGAACTGTACTCAGCTGAACTGAACTCAGCGTCACTTGAGATTGATCATTTTACCCCTAGACTGCGATAGAGCTTGATTGATTCCTATTATCCTAGTTCTGTGTACATGTGTGTTTTATCATTGCTAACCCATTGCATTTATATCCTTACGATTAGGGTACTGTGTTACTTATTTCTTTAATAAAACTTCCTTAGTTCCAGTAATCCAGACTCCAACTGAGTGGTCCATTTCTGCTGGTTTGGCAACCCAGTTACGGGGTATGTAACAAAATATTAAATACACGATAAGTTTATATACTTAGATTAATTTTACGCAAGTGAAGAGTCTGTACATAAAGTGACTCTGACAGGAAATGATAACGTAGTAGTGATGGGGGGGTGTGGTTGGTGTGTTAGTGGGTGGAGGTGTTGATCAGCCTGATAGCTCGGGGGATGCAACCGTTTTTGAGTCTGGTGGTCTTGGCGTGGATGATACATACCTTCTTCTCGGATGGGAGTGGGACAAGTGCAGGGTGGGTGGGACCCATCATGGTGTTGCTAGTCTTTTTTCCAGCAGCTTTCTGTGTGGTATGTCCTTGTTGGTGGCTAGGCTGGTCCCTGTGGAGCATTGGACGGTCTTAGCTACCCATTGTAGAACCTTCCTGTTTGCGGCGCTGCAGTGATACAGAGGATAGGTGGAGGGGCAGAGGCAGGTAGTGTTGAGGAAAATTGGCAAAGAAGGGGCAAATGGAATACAGTGCCAGGAAGTGTATGGTCATGCATTTGGGCAGGAGGAATAAGGACAAAGACTGTTTCCTCCACAGGGAGAAAATTCAGAAATCAGAGGGATTTGGGAGTCCAAGTGCAGGATTCCCTAAAGGTTAACCTGCAGGTTGAGTCACTTGTAAGGAAGGCAATTGCAATGTCACCGTTCAGTTCAAGGGGACCAGAATATGCAAGCAAGAATGTAGTGCTCAGGCTTTATAAGGGTCTGGTCAGACTGCACCTGGAGTATTCTGAGCAGTTTTGGGCCCCTTATCTAAGAAGAGATGTGCTGACATCGGGGAGGGTCCAGAGGAGGTTCACAAGAATAATCCTGGGAATGAGAGTGTATGGGGAGTGTTTGATAGCTCTGGGCCTGTACTCACTGGAGTTTAGAAGAATGAAGTTGGATCTCATTGAAACCATATTGAAAGGTCGAGATAGAGTGGACGTAAGGGGAATGTTTCCTATAGTGGGAGGGTCTAGGACCAGAGGGCTTAGAATAGAAGGTCATCATTTTAGAACTTAGGTGGGGAGGAATTTCTTTAGCCAGAGGGTGGCAAATCTGTGGAATTCATTGGCACAGGTGGCTGTGGAGCCCAAGTCAGTGGGTGTATTTAGAGCAGAGGTTTGTAGATTCTTGATTAGTCAAGGTGTCAAAGGTTACAGCGAGAAGGCAGAAGAATGGAGTTGAGAGGGATAATAAAGCAGCCATGATCACATGGCAGAGCAGATTCAATGGGCCAAAGTACCTAATTCAACAGACAATAGGTGCAGGAGTAGGCCATTCGGCCCTTCGAGCCAGCACCGCCATTCACTGTGATCATGGCTGATCATCCACAATCCGTACACTTTTCCTGCCTTCTCCCCATATCCTTTCACTCCGCTATCATTAAGAGCTCTATCTAACTCTTTCTTGAAAGAATCCAGAGAATTGGCCTCCACTGCCTTCTGGGGCAGAGTATTCCACAGATCCACAACCCTCTGTGTGAAAAAGTTTTTCCTCAACTCCATTCTAATGGTCTACCCCTTATTCTTAAACTGTGGCCTTTGGTTCTGGACTCATTTCAGTTCCTATGTCTTATGGTATTTTGAACTTTTTGTGTGCACCATCCAAATCCAAATCCCTGTATTGCTTTCATATTCTTGTGTCTACCTGAAAACCTTTTTAATTACACCAAACTACCTGCTTCCACCACCATCTACCACTCTCTGTGCAAAAAAAAGCGAACCTTCCCTGTCATGCTCCCCCTACCCAGCCTTAAAATCAATCCCTGCTCAAGCTCCCACTACCTATTAAATGATCCCAGTGGTGTTAGCCTCAAATAGCCTCCGACAACCAAGCCCAGCTCCTGGCCTTCATGTGTGGTTTAGCTACTGAGCCTGTGGTACCATTTCTACTGACAGAAGGGACAAAGCCACCTTAAATCCAGTTGCTCGGAGCAGATGAGGCTCGTCAGCCCTGGTTGGCAGCTCACTGAGGAGAAGGGAAACTCTGACCTCAAACCTCCGCTGCCTTGCGGCTGTACCCACTCATGGGGGAAGGCTTTGGGAGTAAACCCCGAGGAAAATTCAGGAGTCCCTGAGGCAGTCGCACGTTGAGTTCAACGTTGACCAGCAGCTCCTGTGATGCTGCTGGTGCCAAACGGTATTGGTCTCTGCCGTTCATCCGCTGCGTTGAGGGGGCAGCCTGCTGCATGGGCAACAGCCTGCTCTCCATATTGTACTGCCCAGATTTGTGTATCTAGACAGCTAAGATGCAACATCGATGGGTTGACGCTGACCAATAGAAGCCTCATTCTATTTATGCTTCTCAAAATTTAAAAAAAAACTTTTGTCCGGTATTGGGAGACCCTCACCCTCTGTTGCTCCCAGAGAAAACAACCCAAGTTAATCCAACCTCTCCTTATCGCTCATACCCTCTACCAGGATGCTGCCAAGATGCAGGTGGCGCGGTAGCATATAGTTAGCACAACGCTTTACAGTACAGGCATCCTGGGTTCGATTCCTGTCTCTTCTGTAAGAAGTTTGTACTTCTTCCCGTGACCATGTGGATTTCTTCCAGGTTCTTTGGTTTCCTCCCACTGTCCAAAGACTTACCAGCTGGTAGGCTAATTGGACCTTGCAAATTGTCCTGTGAGGTGCTAGGATTAAATCGGGGGATCGCTGGGCGGCGAGGACTTGTTCTACATTGTATCTCCAATTAAAAAATAACCACTTTCCATCCCACCGTTATAATATTATTGAACGGTCCCCTAGTACAATAAGATGGACTTTTGACCCAGCAGTTGACCTTGGGTGTTGTCTTTGTTAACTAACTTGGCAGAGGAGTGGGAAATGGAGTGATAGGGCTGAGGATGGGGCGGAGGGTGTGCAAATAGATGCCGTGCGGAGTGAGACTGTGAGGCAGATCATCATGCAAAATTACAGTCAGTGGGATGAGCTGAATTGTAACAGAGGGGCAAAAGTGATGATGAATACAGAACTGAAGATGTTATATTTCAATGCACGCAGTACACGGAAAAAGACAGATGATCTCATAACACTATTAGAGTTTGACGGGTGTCATGCACATCGCTGAGTCACGGCTGAAAGAAGATCATCGTTGGGAGCTCAACATCCAAGGATACACGTTGTATTGAAAAGGCAGGCAGGTAGGAAGAAGAGCTGGGGTAGCTCTATTTGGTTAAAAAAAAATAAAATCCTTAGAAAAGGTGACATAGGATCAGAAGATAGAGAATCCTTGTAGGTGGAGCTAAGAAACTTCAAGGGTAAAAAGACCCTGATGGGAGTTAAATACAGGCCTCCCTGACAGTAGTCAGGATGTGGGATATAAATTTCAATGGGAAATAGAAAAGGCATTTAAAAAGGACAAAGGATAGTCATGGGGGGTTTCAATTTGCAGGTAGATTGGGAAAATCTGGCTGGTGCAGGATACCAAGAGAGGGAATTTGTAGAAAGCCTATGAGATGGCTGCTTAGAGCAGTTTGTGGTCATGCCCATTAGGGCAGGGGTCCCCAACCTTTTTTGCACCGTAGACCGGTTTATTACTGACAATATTCTTGCGGTCCGGCCAACCCGGGCGGCGGGGGGAGGGGTAGGGTTGCCAACGGACAAGAGTAGCAGTCAAATACATTGTGTTTACCCCGAGAAAACTACCTTGACCATGAAGCCTTGCGTGGGCACCTGTGCGTATGCGTGACTTACGCATGCGTGTACGTGCCAACTTTTTTCTACAAATTGTTTTTGGCGATTCTGTTCGGGCAGAGGGGTGTTAATCACGACCGGAATATAGGTGATAAGTGTCTAATACACTCAATTTCCTTTCTAAAAGGGTTTAGCTAACGAATTTAGTATTAAATACACAGCGCATATTTTCCTTGCATGAATATAGTGATAAGTCACTTATAAGTCAATAGCATCATAACATTTTAAGTAACGTTTGGATATTAAACACACAGCACATATTTTCCCATATGAATATATAAAATCATTGCAACACACCACTATTGGTGAATCAGTGGGAGCACTGGGCTTGTTTTCCTGCAACAAGATGGTTCTATCGAGGGGTGATGGAAGACAGCGATACTCGAAGGGGGTTCTTTATGTCCAGTCTATTCCGTAGTTTAGTTTTAGTTGCATTCATTGCAGAGATATGTTGGAAATGGAAGCAACGTTTTCAGTGCTTTCGTGGCTATCTCAGAATATTTAGCCTTGACTTTGATCCAGAATGCCGGCAGAGATGTTATGTCAAACATACTTTTCAGCCCGCCGTCATTTGCAAGCTCGAGGAGTTGATCTCCTTCCCGCGCTGACATAGATGACGCGCGGGTAATAACCTCGCGTGCGTTCAAGCTCAACAGTGCGTGACAGGGAATAAGGAAAGGTGCAGCTGACTCATATCGTTTCCTCACGGCCCGGTAGCACATGCTTTGTGGCCCGGTGGTTGGGGACCGCTGCTCTGTAAGTACGGCTCCCTGCATAATGTCCCAACACACACTCCTAGGGTCAGGCACAGAGTAAAACTTCCTCTAGACCATACCATCCCACACTCCTGGGGTCAGACACAAAGTGAAGCTCCCTCCACACCGTCCCATCACACACTCCCGGGGTCAGGCACAGAGTGATGCTCCCTCCACACTGTCCCATCACACATTCCCAGGCTCAAACACAGAGTGAAGCTCCCTCTGCACCATCCCAACACACACTCCCAGGGTCAGACAGAGAGTGAAACTCCCTCCACACTGTCCCATCACACACTCCCAGGGTCAGACAGAGAGTGAAACTTCCTCCACACTGTCCCATCATACTGTCACAGGGGTCAGGTGGTTGGGGACCGCTGCATTAGGGGAAAGGCACTTCTAGATTGGGTATAGTGTAACGAACCAGATTTGATTTAAGGTAGAGGAGCCCTTAGGAGACAGTGATCATAATATGACAGAATTCACCTTGAAGATTGTGAGGATGTAGATAAAGTCAGATGTATCAGTATTACAGTGGAGTAAAATGAATTACAGAGGCATGAGAGAGGAGCTGGCCAAAGTTGATTGGAAGGGGACACTACCAGGGATGATGGTAGAACAGCAATGGCTGGAGTTTCTGGGCAAAAGGCGCAGGATGCCAAAGAGGAAGTAGCATTCTAAATGGAGGATGAGGGATACATGGCTAACACGGGAAGTCAAGGACAGCATAAAAGCAAACGAGAGGGCAAAATTAGTGGTATGTTCAATGATTGGAAACTTTTAAAAACCAACTAAAAAAGCCACTAGGAGAGTAAAGATGAAGTATAAAAGTAAGCTAGCCAATAATATAAAAGAGAATACCAAAAGATTTTTTCAGATATATATAGAGAGATAGAGTAAAAGAGAGGCAAGTGGATATCAGACCACTGGAAAATGACACTGGGGAGGTAGTAATGGGGGAACAAAGAAATGGCAGATGAAATTAAGTATTTTGTGTCAGTCTTCACTGTGTAAGCAGTGTGCAAGAACTTTGAGAGTGTCGGGGCAGAAGCAAATGTAGTTGCTATTACTAAGGAGAAGGTGCTTGGGAAGCTGAAAGGTCTATAGGTAGATAACTCACCTGGATGAGATGGACTACACTCCAGGGATCTGAAAGAGGTGGCTGAAAGAGTTTGTGGAAACATTAGTAATGATCTTTGAAGAATCACTAGATTCCGGAATGGAAAATACTGGATGACTGGAAAATTGCAAATGTCACTCCATTCTTTAAGAAGGAAGGGAGGCAGAAGAACGACCAGTTAGCCTGACCTTAGTGGCTGGGAAGATGTTGGAACCCCATTATTAAAGATGAAGTGTTGGGGTATTTGGAGGCACGTGGTAAAATAGGCCAAAGTCAGTATGATTTCCTAAAGGGAAAACCTCACTTGATAAATCTGTAGAAATTACTCGAGGAAGTAATACGCAGGATAGACCAAGGAGAATTGGCAGATGTTGCTTTCTTGGATTTTCGGAATGACTTTGACAAGGTGCCACAAATGAAGCTACTTAGCAAGATAAGGGCCCGTGGTATTACTAGAAAGATACTAGCATGTAACTCAGTGGCTGATTGTCAGGAAGCAAAGAGTGGAAACAAAGGGAACCTTTTCTGGTTGGCTGCCAGTGACTAATGTTGTTCCATAGATGACTGCTGTTGGGACCTCTTCTTTTTACATCATATGTCAATGATTTCGATGATCAGATGATATGTGGAGGGGCAGGTAGTGTTGAGGAAGCAGGGTATCTGTGAAAACATTCGGACAATGGGCAAAGAAGTGGCAGATGGAATATAGCAACAGACTCAAAATGTTGGAGGAACTCAGCAGGTCATCTATGGAAGTGAATAGATAGTGGATGTTTCATACCGAGACCCTTCTTCAGAATTCATTGGAGGATCAGAGGTGGAGAGGGGCAGCAACTTTAAATTTCTCAGTGTGATTATTTCTGAGGGTCTGTCCTGCAATTACAAAGCAAGTACGGAAGTGCCTCTACTTCCTCAGCAGTTTGCGAAGATTTGACATGACAGCTAAAACTTTGGGACAAACTTCTATAGAAGTTCTATATTGATTGGCTCCATCACAGCCTGCTACGGAAGCACATTGAACAGAAAAAGTATTGAATACAGCCCAGCCCATCAAAGTTCGATGTTTCAAAGGAACATTTAATGTCAGGGAAAGGTATACAATTTACATCCTGAAATGTTTTTTCTTCGCAACCATCCACGAAAGCAGAGGAGTGCCCTCAAAGGATGACAGTTAAGTATTAGAACCCCAAAGCTCCTCCCTTTTGCACATAAACAGCAGCGAAACAATGATTCCCCACCCCCCCACCAGCAAAAAAAAAGCATTGGTACCTGCCACTGAGCACCCAAGCATGCAGCAAAGCAACAGCAAAGACACAGACTTACAGTACCCCAAAGACTACTCGTTCACCCGGTATTCGACATACCACAGGCTCTCTCTCTCCCTAATAAGGGAGAAAGAGGTGTCTCCATTTTCACAGCGAGAGGGGAGACATAACAAGCAACTCACTGGTTTACGATGTTAAAAGTCCGTGATGTCGCTTTTTCTGAGCTCTGTGCCCAAAGGTCTCAGGTCTCTGGGCACACAGCCGTAGATCTTCCAAGTCCCACGACACACCAATCACCTGCCGGGACAGCAACCTTCGATCCGCCCATCTCCAGAGCCATGAGATCTCAGACCTCTGGAGGCGAGAGAAGCTCTTAGGCCACATCCTTGGCATGTTGAATAATGGCCAGTCGTGAAGCCCTGCGAGCGGTTCCCATTCTCGCAAAGAACCGAAGTCAGTGTATAACCCCAGGTCAGGGTCTTCAAAAGAACCCTGAAAGGGAAAAATAGAAGTATTAAAGATGGAAATAGAGCTGGTTCCAAAGATGCAAGTGAAGGAGTTGCCGTTTAGCGCCACCCTCACAGGAAAAGCTCTCCCTACCATCGAGCGCATCTACATGGAGCGCTGTCACAGGAAGGTAGCATCCATCATCAAGGACCCCACCACTCCTGGCCATGCTCTCCTCTCAGGAAGAAGGTACAGAAACATCAGGACCCACACCACCAGGTCTAGGAACGGTTATCACCCCTCAACCATCAGGCTGTTGAACCAAAGAGGATAACTTCACTTGTCCCCTCATTGAAATGTTCCCACAACGTATGGATTCACTTTCACGGACTCTTCATCTCATGTCATCAGTTTATTGCTTACTTACTTATTACTATTATCTATTTCTTTTTGTATTTGCAGTTTGTTGCCTTTTGCACATGAAATGGAAGCCCCAATTGGTGCAGGCTTTCATTGATTCTATTATGGTTATTATTCTATGATGGATTTATTGAGTATTCCTGCAAGAAAATGAATCTCAGTGTTGTACATTGTGACATATATATACTTTGATAATAAATTTACTTTGAACTTTGAACTGTCCCGTTTACTCTTGGAAAAGGAAATACGTGAAAAGTTTACAAAAGAGGACACTCTTCGATGTATTCTCCCCAAGCAAGTCGAAAGTCTCCCTGCACCAGCAGAGATGATCCAAAGGGAAACCAGAAAAGACCCCACACTGTCTACGTGGCCACTGAAAATGGCTGGATGTACTGCAGAAACTCCAGTCCCCCTATTTTTTACCTGCATTAAGATGAATTTGCCCGTATGTGGGGATTGAGAGCTGTTGTACCATCCAAGCTGAGAGCTAAAGTTTTGGGGGAACTGCATGCTGCCCGTCTAGGTGTGGTCAAAATGAAAGCATTGGCTCAAAGTTTTGCCTGGTGGCCCAGGATAGGTCATCAGATCGAGCAGCTTGCCATGCACTGTTCTGATGCCAACATGCCTAGCAGATGCTGATGATACTAAGATTGGAGGTGTAGTAGACAGTGAGGAAGGTTTTCAGAGCCTACAGGGGGAGTTGGACCAGCTGGAAAAATGGGCTGAAAGATGGCAGATGGAGTTTAATACAGACAAGTGTGAGGTATTGCATGTTGGAAGGACAAACCAAGGTAGAACATACAGAGTTAATGGTAAGGCACTGAGGAGTGCAGTGGAACAGAGGGATTTGGGAATACAGATACAAAATTCCCTAAAAGTGGCATCACAGGTAGATAGGGTCATAAAGAGAGCTTTTGGTACATTGGCCTTTATTAATCAAAGTATTGAGTATAAGAGCTGGAATGTTATGATGAGGTTGTATAAGGCATTGGTGAGGCCGAATCTGGAGTATTGTGTTCAGTTTTGGTCACCAAATTACAGGAAGGATATAAATAAGGTTGAAAGAGTGCAGAGAAGGTTTACAAGGAAGTTGCCAGGACTTGAGAAACTCAGTTACAGAGAAAGGTTGAATAGGTTAGGACTTTATTCCTTGGAGCATGGAAGAATGAGGGGAGATTTGATAGAGGTATATAAAATTATGATGGGTGTAGATAGAGTGAATGCAAGCAGGCTTTTTCCACTGAGGCAAGGGGAGTCAAAAACCAGAGGACATGGGTTAAGGGTGAGGGGGGAAAAGTTTAAAGGGAACATTAGGTGGGGCTTCTTCACACAGAGAGTGGTGGGAGTATGGAATGAGCTGCCAGACGAGGTGGTAAATGCGGGTTCTTTTTTAACATTTAAGAATAAATTGGACAGCTACATGGATGGGAGGTGTATGGAGGGATATGGTCCGTGTGCAGGTCAGTGGGACTAGGCAGAAAATGGTTCGGCACAGCCAAGTAGGGCCAAAAGGCCTGTTTCTGTGCTGTAGTTTCTATGGTTCTATGGTTCTATGCCAAGAGAAGCACCTCTCCATCCCTGGGAATAGCCTGCATTGCCCTGGCAGAGGATTCAGGTCAATCTTGCAGGGCCGTTCATGGGCACAAATTTCTTGTAAGGAGTGGGCGCAGCTGTAAAGCGGCCAAAAGTGTTCCCAATAGCCTCAGCTACAGCCTTGCACCCTGTTGATGTCTTGAGAAGCCTCTTCTCAAGGAGCAGTGTTCACAGTCAGTGACAGTGGACCAGAGTGTGATGCAGAATAGTTTCAGTCATTCCAGAAAATGAATGGACTGAGACATATTACAGCTGTACCCAGCTACAAATAACCTGGCAGAAAGGTTTGTCCAGAGTCCAAAGAATTCGCTGTGAGCAACGCTGCACCGACACTGAATCAGAAGCTCACCAACTTCCTCCTTGCATATTGCAGTGCAGCGCACTCCACAACCAACAACACACCCGCTGCACTGCTCCTGGGTCGTCCCTTGTGCTCAGGCTTGGATCTCCTCAAACCCAATCCCAGCAGGAGTCTGCGGGACAGACAGCTGAGACACATTGAGGTCTCCTCAAACAAAGAGGTTCGATGTTTCACTGCAGGACAAACAGTCGTCGCAAGGGACGGCAGAGGTGACCAAAAGCGGGTGCTCAGAAAGGTTGTTGACAGAACTGGACTACTCTTCTGCACAGTGGAGATGGCGTCTGATATCATCTTGAGATAACGCATCGATCAGCTGAGGAGAGCAGAGTCAATTGCTGGAGGAGAGAGGAGGCCAGAGGTGTCAGAACCACTTCCTACAGTCTCAGAGTCAACTCACCAAGGGGAAGGCCTTAGGCATAGATATATATAGCTGGGGTGCCTTAGAATTTCACACATTACTTTATTTGTCATTGCAGAGCAAAGAGTGAGTTTGTAAATCTCACAGGAGTGAAGGATGTTGGGAATGGCGAGGGTGGAGTGCCACGGGAGGGGTGTGGGACAGGCAGCAGAAAAGGAGAAGCAGGGACAGGGAGGCACGCATGAAGGCACACCCACCCCCAAGACACCAGACTAAGCCACTTGATTCCAAACAATTGGTTTATTGATCACTACAGAATGTCTCTCTGGTGCCTCCCGCTCCCTTCCCCTTTTCCCAGCCATGATTTCCCCCTCTCCGTGTCCCCTTCCCACTCTCAATCTATCACAGAGACCCAGATCAGAATCAGATTTATCATCACTCACATGTCATGAAATTTGTTTTTTTGTGGCAGCAGTACAGAGCAATACATAAAATCACTACAGCACTGTGCAAAAGTCTTAGGCACCTTAGCTAGAAAAATGTGCTTCAGACTTTAATGCAATAATATGTAAATAAATTATGTAAATAGAGAGAGAGAGATGCATTCTATATTAAGTTGGAGTCTATAGCTGAGCAGGGAGGAGTGTTGTGTATTTAATATTTCAGTAATATTTGAGTAATATTGTAAATACATTGTTTTTAAGCATTCTCTATTGTTTATGTTGGGGATTATATGTAAGAAGTACGTAAGTGACGTACGGTGTTATGCCACTGCGTCATGTGCAATTGTCTCACTTAAAATGAAAGTGAACGTATGCAAGTTATGGTGGACACTATAGAGAGAGTGCCGAGGATGTTGCCTGGACTGGAGGGCATACCTTATGAGAATAGGTTGAGTGAACTCGGCCTTTTCTCCTTGGAGCGACGGAGGATGAGAGGTGACCTGACAGAGGTGTGTAAGATGATGTGGGGCATTGATCGTGTGGATAGCCAGAGGCTTTCCCCCAGGGCTGAAATGGCTGACATGAGGGGGCATAGTTTTAAGGTGCTTGGAAACAGATAACGAGGGGATGTCAGAGGTAAGTTTTTCACATAGACAGTGATGGGTGCGTGGAACGCACTGCCAGTGGCGGTGGTGGAAGTGGATACAATAGGGTCTTTTAAAAGCCTCTTAGATAGGTACATGGAGTTCAGAAAATTAGAGGGCTGTGCAGTAGGGAAATTCTAGGCAGTCTCCGGAGTAGGTTACATGGTCGGCACAACATTGTGGGCCGAAGGGCCTGTAATGCGCTGTAAGTTTCTATGTATGATATTTCTTGACTCCATGTGTTTGCTTGTTATGTTTTGGTGTTACAACACATAACATTTCGTACATCTGACAATAACAAACCAATACCAATTTCAGTTCCAATAAGTAGACTGTAAACATGTACCTAGAGACTTCTGTTAGAAAGAATCCGCGATGGGGCCTTGAAAAAACCCGATGAGCCCATGTATAAAGAGAAAACTTGGAATGAAATATTGAAGGGAAACTTGGGAGGAAACTTCTTCGCTTGGAGGGTGCTGCGAGAGTGAAACGATCTGCCGGAGGAGGTGACAGATGTAGGTTCGATTGTAACATTTAGGAGAAGTACAGAATGGCAGAATATAGTATTAATGGAAAGACTCTTGGCAGTGTGGGGGATCAGAGAGATCTTGGGGTCCCAGTCCATAGGACACTCAAAGCAGCTGCGCAGGTTGACTCTGTGGTTAAGAAACCATTCGGTGTACTGGCCTTCATCAATTGTGGGATTGAGTTTAGGAGCTGAGAGGTAACATTGCAGCTATATAGGATCCTGGTCAGACCACACTTGGAGTACTGTGCTCAGTTCTGGTCGCCTCACTACAGGAAAGATGTGGAAGCCATAGAAAGGGTGCAGAGATTTACAAGGATGTTGCCTGGATTGGGGAGCATGCCTTATGAGAATAGATTGATTGAACTCGGCCTTTTCTCCTTGGAGCAACGGAGGATGAGAGGTGACCTGATAGAGGTGTATAAGATGATGAGAGGCATTGATCGTGTGGATAGTCAGAGGCTTTTTCCCAAGGTTGAAATGGTTGCCACAAGAGAACACAGGCTTAAGGTGCTGGGCAGCAGGTACAGAGATGTCAGGGGTAAGTTTCTTACTCAGAGAGTGGTGAGTGTGTGGAATGGGCTGCCGGTGACAGTGATGGAGGTGGAAATGATAGGGTCTTTTAAGAGACTTTTAGATAGGTACATGGAGCTTAGTAAAATAGAGGGCTATAGGTAAGTCTAGTAATTTCTAAGGTCGGGACATGTTCAGCACAACTTTGTGGGCTGGAGGGCCTGTATTGTGCTGTAGGTTTTCTATGTTTCTATGTTTCTACATGGATGAGTGGCGGGGTGGAGATACGTCTCTATCAAAAGGCGCTCCTTCCCTCCACTGGCCTTGGGCAAGGTGTAGCACCTGCTTAGCCCCCCCCCCCCCAGATCAGGATCATGTGAAGCTGCGTGACCAGGTGGCGGATGGTCATACCGGCAGCCGGAGCATATCGCAAGCCCTGGTTATACATCCCCTGACGCCACCTGTGATGAGTATTGACAATGGCTGGGGTGGGGGGGGTATGGTCACCCTTCTTGTAAAGCCGCTGCCCAGAAGAAGGCAATGGCAAACCACCTCTGTAGAAAAATTTGCCGAGAATAATCACGGTCGTGGGAGCATGATCACCCACGTCATATACATGACACGTAATGATGATGGCAGGGATTGTGGATAGATATGGTCTGGGTGCAGATTTATGGCACTGGGCAAAAGACCAGTCTGGCATGGACGAGATGGGCTGAACGACCCGTTCTGCGTGCTGTCTCCAGACAGATCCTTTACTCCCAGCTGCAGCGATCCCCCGGTGGGCAAAGGAAATGCTTCAAGGTCAACAGCAGAGTCAGCCTGAAGAAATCCCAACATTCCATACGAAATCTGGGAAGACATTACACTCAGTAGGTACACCTGGGGGAAATCTTTTCGACCACCGCCGTGCCGCAGGGAACGAGGGGCAGCTGTGAACGACCAAAAGACCCAAACACTAACCACAGGCTGTCACTCTCTGCACCAGAATATGTGGGTGACGGATCCATCAATAGGCAACCCCTTAGGACAGGGGTTCCCGATCTTTTTTATGCCATGGACCCCTACCATTAACCAAGGGGCCCCTGCGCCCGAGGTTGGGAACTCCTGCCTGAGGAGAACATAATCATCGACTCGAGTGATCGCACTATTATCAGCACTCTATGACTGTGATTCCGAATAAACTGAATGGAGCCCCATAATTAAGGTCGACCGCCCATTTTCCCCTCCATAGATGTTGGCTGACTTGCCGAGTTCCTCCGGCGTTTTGTGTGAGCTGCTCTTCATTTCCAGCATCTCGTGTGCCGATCACACACTAGATGGCGCTGTCTCACCGCATCTGAATGCCGCCACGGTTTGGCAGGGTTCAAGACGTCGCGCCGCAGAGCAGCTCAGTCCAGACCTGTCGACGTTTCTTTATAACCATATAACAATTACAGCACGGAAACAGGCCATCTCGGCCCTTCTAGTCCGTGCCGAGCGCTTACTCTCACCAAGTCCTACCGACCTGCACTCAGCCCATAACCCTCCATTCTTTTCCTCTCCGTTCAGCTGTCCAATTTAACTTTAAACGACAACATCGAACCTGCCTTAACCACTTCTGCTGGAAGCTCGTTCCACCCAGCTACCACTCTCTGAGTAAAGAAGTTCCCCCTCATGTTACCCTAAACTTTTGCCCTTTAACTCTCAACTCATGTCCTCTTGTTTGAATCTCCCCCACTCTCAAATGGAAAAAGCCTATCCACGACAACTCTATCTATCCCCCTCATAATTTTAAATTCCTCTATCAAGTCACCCCTCAACCTTCTACGCTCCAAAGAATAAAGACCCAAGTTGTTCAACCTTTCTCTGTAACTTAGGTGATGAAACCCAGGTAACATTCTCGTAAATCTTCACTGTACTTTCTCTCAATTTTGTTGACATCTTTCCTATAATTCGGTGACCAAAACTGTCCGAGCTGCAGTAATCTGACGTTCCCCTGGTTAGCTGGTTTAAACCCCTGCGCAGCCTCTGTCATGCCGGATACACCGCCGTTGTCGTGGGAGGGGTGCCAGTCCCCGTCGGCACGTCGTTAAGCTATTCTTGCTACTTCAGAAAGTGATGGATACTACGCACACCACAGGAAAGGCCCTCCCCACCACTGAATACATCTGCAAGGAGCGCTGGCACAAGAAAGGGCACCCCCACCATCCAGGCCGTGCCCTGTTCTCACTGCTGCCATTGGGCAGTAAGTACAGGAGCCTCAGGTCCCACCAGGTTCAGGAACAATTCAAGCTCCTGATAACTTCACTCACCCCAGTTCTGAACAATTCCAGAACCTACAGACTCACTTTTCAAGGGCTCTGCAATTCCTGTTCTTAGTATTATTCATTTACTTCCTTAATTATTTGCACAATTTACACATTCGTTATTTATCATTCTTGGTTATGTATAGATGTTCATGATTTTTTTTTTCAATTGTATTCCTTTATATTTATTCCTTGTCTCCAAATTTGAGGAAGGACATTCTAGCTATTGAGGGATTGCAGCGTAGGTTCACGAGGTTAATTCCCGGGATGGTGGGACTGTCATATGTTGAAAGATTGGAGCGACTGGGCTTGTATACACTGGAATTTAGAAGGATGAGAGGGGATCTGATTGAAAGATATAAGATTGTTAAGGGATTGGACATGCGAGAGGCAGGAAACATGTTCCCGATGTTGGGTGAGTCCAGAGCCAGAGGTCACAGTTTAAGAATAAGGGGTAGACCATTAGAATGGAGTTGAGGAAAAACTTTTTCACACAGAGAGTTGTGGTTCTGTGGAATGCTCTGCCTCAGAAGGCAGTGGAGGCCAATTCTCTGGATCCTTTCAAAAAAGAGTTAGATAGCGCTCTTAATGATAGCAGAGTGAAGGGATATGGGGAGAAGGCAGGAAAAGGGTACTGATTGTGAATGATCAGCCATGATCACAGTGAATGGTGGTGCTGGCTTGAAGGGCTGAATGGCCTACTCCTGCACCTATTGTCTATTGTCTATTTTCCTGTAAATGCCTGGAAGAAAGTGCATTTCAAGCCAGTATATCGTAACATCCTCCAAGAGGACCAGAACCTTGTCATGGGGTCTGAAGCTCTCAATGTCCTGGAGAGCTGCGTTGGCTGGAGTCCTCGCTCTTGGTAGGGTCACCCATGTCAAACAGGTCAAAGGGTTAGAGGCCAAGAGTGATCTACCCGTCATCCAAGTTCAGAGGTTCAGCTCAGGGGTGACAAGTCAAGTCAAGTTTATTGTCATTTCGACCATAAGTTGCTGGTACAGTACACAGTAAAAATGAAACAACATTCCTCCAAGACCATGGTGCTACATGAAACAACACAAAACTACACTAGACTATGTGAGACAGCACAAGGCTACACTAGACTATGCAAAACAACATAAAAACTGCACTAGACTACAGACATGCACAGGACTACATAAAGTGCACAAAACAGTGCAGGGCAGTACAATAATTAATAAACAAGGCAATAGGCACAGTAGAGGACAAACTACAATATAATAATAAATGATGTAGATGTCAGTCTAGACTCTGAGTATTGAGGAGTCTGATGGCTTGGGGGAAGAAACTGTTGCACAGTCTGGTCGTGAGAGCCCGAATGCTTCAGTACCTTTTGCCAGATGGCAGGAGGGAGAAGAGTTTGTATGAGGGGTGCGTGGGGTCCTTCACAATGCTGTTAGCTTTGCGGGTGTAGCGTGTGGTGTAAATGTCTGTAATGGCAACCCTGACTGGTCAAAGGAATCTGTTACGGAAACAGCAAATGAAAAATTTCTTCTGCATCTGTGTGTGGAGGATCTTCTTTGCTGCCCTAAATACCAACGGCGTATCGGGCAGTAAGTACACAGGTATATGGATAAGCACCACACATAAAAGTTGCTGGTGAACGCAGCAGGCCAGGCAGCATCTATAGGAAGAGGTACAGTCGACGTTTCGGGCCGAGACCCTTCGTCAGGACTAACTGAAAGAAGAGATACTATCTCTTACTATCTCTTAGATAGAGATGCTGCCTGGCCTGCTGCGTTCACCAGCAACTTTTATGTGTGTTGCTTGAAATTCCAGCATCTGCAGCTTTCCTTGTGTTTGAGGTATATGGACATATGCGTGCTTCCATAATAAATTTACTTTGAACTTTGACTTTGTCATTACTTGATTTGAGCAGAAGAAACTAAGGTTCAGGGTTGACCCCACAAGGGAGCAAGGGGCAGAGCAGGTGTGTCCTGTACGAGGCCATGCGAACAGCAGTAATGTCATGAGATTGGTTGGCAGCTGTAAGCTGATCCTGGTGTGCAGATAAGCATTAGGATATGCAGGGCATTCCGTGGGAAAGTGGGAAGAATTAAAACAGAGACTAATGTGGGATTATTGGAATAGGAAATGAGAGAGGGCATACAGGAGTGAGCTAAATCAGCCGGTTGAGTGGTGCACTCAACGTCAGTAAGACCAAAGAACTGATTTTGGACTTCAGAAAGAGTAAGACGAGGGAACACACACAATTCCTCATTGAGGGATCAGAAGCGTAAAGGGTGAGCAGTTTCAAGTTCCTGGGTGTCAAGATCTCAGAGGATCTGTCCTGGGTCCAACATACCAACACAGTTACAAAGAAGGCCTAACACCGACTATATCGCACAGGAGTTTAAGGAGATTTGGTACGTCACCAAAGACACTCGTAAATTTCTACAGGTGTACCATGGACAGCATTGCAATTGGCTACATCACCGTCTAGTATTGGTGGAGGGGTGGGGGGGGCACTGCACAGGGTCAAAATAAGCTGCAGAAAGTTGTAAATTCAGTCAGCTCCATCATGGGCAATAGCCTCCCCAGCATCCAGGATACCTTCAAGGAGCGATGCCTCAAAATCATCAAGGAACAACGCAGCGTCCATCATTAAGGACCCCCATCACCCAGGACATGCCCTCTTCTCATTGCTACCATCAAGGAGGAGGTACAGGAGCCTGAAGACAGACACTCTGTGATTCAGAAACATCTTCTTCCCCTCTGCCATCTGATTTCTGAATGAGCATCGAATCCATGAACACTGCCTCACTATTTCTTTTTCTCTCTTTTTGCACTACTTGTTTAATTTAACTTCCTTTTCAAAAAAAAAAATATATATATATACTTCTTACTGTGGGCATGTGGCCAAGTGGTTAAGGCATTGGACTAGCGACCTGAAGGTCGTGAGTTCGAGCCCCAGCCGAGGGAACATGTTGTGTCCTTGAGCAAGGCACTTAATCACACATTGCTCTGCGACGACACCGGTGCCAAGCTGTATGGGTCCTAATGCCCTTCCCTTGGACAACATTGATGTCGTGGAGAGGGGAGACTTGCAGCATGGGCAACTGCTAGTCTTCCATACAACCTTGCCCAGGCCTGCGCCCTGGAGAATGAAGAGTTTCCAGGCACAGATCCATGGTCTCGCAAGACTAATGGATGCCTTTAAATACTCCTTACTGTAATTTACGGATTCTATATTTTGTATTGCAATGTAGTGCCGCAAAACAACACATTTCAGGATTTCTGCCAGTGATATTAAACCTGATTCTGATTCTGATTATGGAGGTGGATGGACACTGGTGTGTGTTCTCTCGACTTCCTGTTCCTGAAGCCCGCAGTCAGTTCCTTTGCCTGGCTGACGTTGAGTGCATGGGTTGTTGCTCTGACACCGCTCCAACCTTTGTTGAAAGATTGGAGCGACTGGGCTTGTATACTCTGGAATTTAGAAGGATGAGAGGGGATCTGATTGAAACATATAAGGTTATTAAGGGATTGGACACGCTGGGGGCAGGAAGCATGTTCCGGCTGATGGGTGAGTCCAGAACCAGAGGCCACAGTTTAAGAATAAGCAGTAGGCCATTTAGAACGGAGTTGAGGAAAAACTTTTTCACCCAGAGAGTGGTGGATATATGGAATGCTCTGCCCCAGAAGGCTGTGGAGACCAAGTCTGTGGATGCTTTCAAGAAAGAGATGGATAGAGCTCTTAAAGATAGCAGAATCAAAGGTTATGCAGATAAGGCAGGAACTGGATACTGATTGTGGATGATCAGCCATGATCACAGTGAGGGGCGGTGCTGGCTCGAAGGGCTGAATGGCCTGCTCCTGCACCTATTGTCTATTGTCCACCGGCCTTCTATCAGACGCAATATCGGATGGCCAGATAGATCGGCTGCCTGAGTTGTGTCGCAACACCAAACTTGCACTTACTGTCAGCAAGACCGAGGAACTGGTTGCGGACTTCGGGAAGGGGAAGTTGGGAGAACACGCACCAGACCCCGACGAGATGTCAGCAGTGGAAAGAGTGAGCAGCTTCAAGTTCCTGGGCGTCAACATCTCAAAGGAACTCACCAGGGCCCAACACGTCGATGCAATCACGAAGAAGGCAACCCTGTGACTCTACTTCATGAGGAGTCTGAGGAGATCTGGTATGTCGGCAAAGACACTAGCAAATTCCTACATATTAGATTAGATTAGATTATGAGGACACGCAGTCCTCTTTTATTGTCATTTAGTGATGCATGCATTAAGAAATGATAGAATGTTTCTCCAGAATGATATCACAGAAACACAAGACAAACCAAGACTGAAAAAACTGACAAAAACCACATAATTATAACATATAGTTACAACAGTGCAAAGCAATACCATAATTTGATAAAGAACAGACCGTGGGCACGGTAAAAAAAGTCTCAAAGTCTCTCAAAAGTCCCATTATCTCACACAGACTCTCTTCCTGCCATGAACTTCCAGTGCCGCAAACTTGCCGATGCAGCACCCTGGAAGCACCCGACCACAAGTGATTTTTGAGTCTGTCCGAAAACTTCGAGCCTCTGACCAGCCTTCCAACACCGAGCACCGAGCACCATCTCTGCTGAGTGCTTCAACCCCGGCCCCAGCAACAGGCGATATGCAAAGCAGAGGATCTGGGACCTTCCCCTCCGGAGATTCTCGATCGCACAGTAGCAGCGGCAGCGAAGCGGGCATTTCAGAAGTTTCTCCAGATGTTCCTCTGCGCTTCTCAAGGCTGTCTCCATCAAATCAGGATTGTGCACGGCCCCTATTTAACAAATACAATATCATTTCAGAGCACCGCCATCTTCTCCTCCCCTCCAGTATGTACAGTAGACAGCATTCTAACCAGTTGCATCACTGACCGGTATAGAGGCTCCAACGTACAGAACTGAAAGAGGGTGCAGAGAGTTGTAAACTCAGGCTGCTCCATCCCTCCCCACCATGGAGGACATCTTCCAAAGACAACTTCTCAAGAAAGCAGCATCCATCACTAAGGACCCCCACCATCTGGGGCATATCCTCTCTTGCGGCAATTCACTCGTCTGAGTACTACTGGTATGTATCGGCGGGAGGAGAAGATGGCGGCGCGACACAGCTCGCAGTGGCCACTCCGGTGGTGATGTCTGTTATCTGTCAAGTAGGGTGCCGTGCACAGTCCTGATTTGATGGAGCCGGACATGAGAGCATGGAGGAACATCTGGTGAAACTTCTGAAATGCCTGCTTCGCTGCTGCTGCTACTGTGTGATCGAGAATCTCCGGAGTGGAAGGCCCCGAGTCCTCGGCTTTGCTTGTTGCTCGGTGGCTGGGGCGGGGTCTGAGCGCTTGGAGAGGCTGTGTCGGAGGGGCTGGTCGGAGGCTCGAAGTTTTCGGATGGACTCAGAGTCTGTTGCGGTCGGGTGCTTCCAATGGTGCTGCATCGGCAAGTTGGCGGCGCTTGGAGGTTCATGGCAGGGAGAGTTCCTCCCTTCTACCGCCTACGTGAGATGATGAGTCTATCGGGACTTTGGGACTTTTTTTTGCCGTGCCCATGGTCTGCTCTTTATCAAATTATGGTATTGCTTTGCACTGCTGTAACTATATGTTATAATTACGTGGTTTTGTCAGTTTTAGTCTTGGTTTGTCCTGTGTTTTTCTTGTGATATCATTCCGGAGGAACATTGTATCATTTTTAATGCATGCATTTCTAAATGACAATAAATGAGGACTGAGTGTCCTCATAATCTAATCTGATCGAACCATGTAACCCAGTGTTACCTGTCGCATGGTCGGGCGGTCGGCAACTAAACCGGCTCCCCTACCAGGCTTGCCTGGTGGGGAGGGTGGCTAGACACTCTGCAGGACGATAAACAAGACCTGTCAAAGGGCGAATGAACCCTCTCGTAGGGTCAACGGCCATCTCGCAGACACGTGCCGTGAAGCGCGGAAAGGGCATCCCTTGCGTCGAAGCTCGGTCTGGCCATTCACTGCAACAGAACTTCCCCCAGCCGTCTTGGACCCCACCATGCCGCTGGATCCGGGAGGGGATGTTGAGAGGGTGGGTCTGGACCTGTGCAACCCCCTACTCACCTAAAATCCACTCACGCACACGCTGTTCCTTTCTGAGGAGTGGGGTATCACCCCACTAACTGACTGAAAGGAACCATCATCATCCTATGGGATGGATGGATGGATGGGTAGGGGGGAGAGAGAGAGAGAGACTTTCTCCTCATTACTAACATCAGAGAGGAGATACAGAAGCCTGAAGACACACACTCAATGATCCAGGGACAGGTTCTTCCCCTCCACCATCAGATTTCTGAAAGGTCTGTGAACAGTACCTCACTATACCTCTTTTGCACTATCTATCTACTTATTTATTCATTTACTGTAACTTAAAGTAACATGGGCAGCGACCCAGGTTCAATTCCCACTGCTGCCTGTAAGGAGTTTGTAAGTTCTACCCATGACCGCGTGGGTTTCCTCTGGGTGCTCCAGTTTCCACCCGAATTCCAAAAATGTGTGGGTTGTAGGTTAATTGGTTACATGGGTGTATCCGACTGTACTTGTGCAGGGCATACAGCGCTGTGCAAAAATGTTTAGGCACATATATATAGCCAGGGTGCCTAAGACTTTAGCACAGTACTGTGTTTGTCAAGTTGGAGCGGAGAGGGAGTTGTAAATCTGGTGAGAGCAAAGGATGTTGGTAATGGTGAGGGAGGGGTGTGGGACAGGGGGCAGAGAGGGTGTGCAATGGGAAAGGGGGCAGGGTGGTGGGGGTGCAGACACGCCCAGCCCTGAGACACCAGGCAGGGTTATTTGGTTCCAAACAATTGGTTCATTGATCATTACAGAATGCCTCTCTGGTGCTTCTCGCTCCCTTCCCCTTTTCCCAACCACGACTCCCCTTCCCACTCTCAGTCCACAATAGAGACCCATATCAGAACCAGGTTTATCATCACTCACATGGGTCATGAAATTTGTTCGGTTTTTTTTTGTGGCAGCAGGACAGTGCAATACATAAAATCACTACAGAACTATGCAAAAGTTTTCGGGTCCCTAAATGTATATATGTGCCTGGAACTTTTGCACAGTACTGGATATGGTGACATATATGTACTTTGATAAATAAGTTTAGTTTGAACTTTGAACTTGAACTTTTAAAATAAAGAGCAAAAAGGGAGCAAAGAAAAACTGAAGGACAGCTTCTATCCCACTGCTATATGACTATTGAATGAACCCCTAGGATGATAAGATGGACTCTTGACCTCATAGTCTACGTCGTTACGATCTTGCATCTTATTGTCTGCCTGCACAGTGCTTTCTCTGTGGCTGTGATGCTTTATTCTGCATTCTTTTCTTTTCCCTTGTCTACCTCAGTGCGCAGTTGTGATGAAAACCTTCCAGATCAGATTTTTCGCTGAACCTCGGTTCAGTAACAAACCATTTGACTGGAGTGCCAAGTGTTGCAGCTGTATAAAACTCTGGGCAGGCCACATCTCGAGCTCCAAGGTCACATCTCCAAGGTTGCGGTGGCTTTGGAGAGGGTTCAATGGTATACAATATACAAGCTGAAATTCTTACTCTTCACAGACATCTCTGAAACAGAAAAACCCCAAAGAAGGAATGGCAGGAGAAAGCTGAGAACCCCAAAGCCCCATCTCCCCCCTGCCATGCACAAGCAGCAGAAAAGCATCAACCTTCCCCCCCCAACTTGATCCAACAAAAAACATCAGCCAGCACGCAAGTAATAGCAAAGGCCCCAAAGAGACGATGGTCCAGATGATGATGATGATGACGTCGACTCGGAACTGAGAGGCCAGCGTCGGGCATTTTCATGCCTTACAAGGCGCAGTTTGAAAAGCTGTGTGGGGCACCACTCCTCGCACAGATATTTCACGGTATTATTTTACCATCCAGGAGTCAAAAAGGTTGAGAAGAAATCTGGCTGTAGTTTGGTTTGATCTGGCAAATGCATATGGTTCTGTTCCCCATGTCCTGATTGAGTTTGCGATGGAATTCCTATGGATTCCTGCTAAGGTGAAGAACTTTGTTATGCAGTACTACAACGATTTCCGGATGAGGTTTTCCACTCAGCAGTTTACAACTAGGTGGCAGAGCTTGGATATTCGAATCCCAATGGGATGTGCAATTTCACCCATCCTTTTTGTGTTAGCCATGGAGTTCATTGTGAGGGCTGCAGAATCAATGGGACCAGGTGTCGCACTTGATGGCGGAGAGGAGTTACCACCAATTCGAGCGTTCATGGATGACCTTACCCTTTTAGGACCCAGCACAGACGCAGTGGAAAATGTACTATCTAGACTCGAGGAGCTAATGGTTTGGGGAAAAATGAAGTTCAAGACCAAGAAGTCAAGGAGCCTTGTTCTTAGGAGAGGAAAGCTGGTTGACTTTCATTTCACCCTTTGTGGAGAGGAGATTCCATCCATTCAGGACCAACCAGTTAAGAGCCTCGGGCAAACAACAGGAATTCTGCAGATGCTGGAAATTCAAGCAACACACACAAAAGTTGCTGGTGAACGCAGCAGGCCAGGCAGCATCTCTAGGAAGAGGTGCAATCGATGTTTCAGGCCGAGACCCTTCGTCGAGCCTTGGGCGATGGTACAAAGAGGAGCTGAGAGACACCAAGAGGGTTCAAGAGACAGGAGAACAGATCAGCAGAGGTCTGATGTCTGTTGACAAGTGTGGCTTGCCTGGCAAGTTGAAGTTGTGGTGCTTGCAGTACGTACTGATGCCATGGATAATGTGGCCACTAACTGTCTATGAAGCGGCAATGTCCCATGTTGAGGCAAAGGAACGGAAGATCAACAAGTATGTGAAGAAGTGGCTTGGAGTACCGAGCAGCCTCTCCAATGTTGCAATCCACAGTAGCCAGACAAAGCTACCATCCCAGTGCAATCCCTTGTGGAAGAGGTCAATGTTGCTACGGTAAGATCATTCTTGATACTTCGAGACTCGAAAGACCCTGTCATCAAGAATACCCAGCCGGATGTGAGATCAGGCAGGAAGTGGTCAGCCCGCGTAGCAGTTGATGAGGCAGAGTCCAGATTGAAGCACAAGGAGACGGTTGGGGCTATCCAGCTAGGCCGCCAGGGACTTGGATGGACAACCCACAAGTGGTGGTCATCTTCTACAGGTAAGGAGCGCCGTGAGCTTGTAACACAAGAAATACGAGAGGTAGAAGAGAAGAAGAGGTTAGCTAAAACAGCTGGCCTGGCCAAACAAGGGGCTTGGACCCAGTGGGAAAGTGTTGAACAATGACACCTATCTTGGAATGTTCTGTGGCAGATGGAACCGCTCCGTATTTCTTTTCTATGCAGAGCAGCGTACGATCTGCTCCCAACACCTGCCAACCTCAGCACCTGGTATGAAGATAAGACGGACAGGTGTGCTGCTTGTGGCGAGAAGGGAACACTTCAACATATCTTGAGTGCATGCAGAGTCAATCTTTCCAGCGGCATGTACACTTGGAGACATAACAATGTTCTCAAAGTTGTAACAGAAGCGGTTGAGCAGAGAGTACTGCAGCACAACTTATCTCATGCCCCATGCTGCACAGAACATCGCATATCATTTGTGAAAGAAGGCTCCAAGTCAAGGGTGTACAGCACAGGCTCACAATCAAGCAAACTTTCTTCCGCCAATGATTGGTGTGTCAAGGCTGACTTGGACGGGAAAGGCAGTTTCCCAGAGCAAATAGCTTTCACCACATTGCGTCCAGATATAATCGTATGGTCTGACACCAGTAGAGAAGTGGTTATTGGTGAACTCACAGTCCCCTGGGAAGACAACATCGAGGAAGCCCATGAGCGCAAGTTAACCAAGTATGCAGAGTTGAGATCAGAGTGCAGAGACAGAGGGTGGAAGGTCTCATGTTATCCATTCGAAGTAGGCTGCCGTGGGTTTATTGCGTTCACTCTCCAGAAGTGGCTGCGTGACCTTGGCTTCACTAGAAGAGAGATCAAGTCAACCAGCAGGGCTGTAGCTGAGGCAGCAGAGAAAGGATCAGCATGGGTGTGGACCAAGTATGTCCAGAGGGGCAGATAGTCAGACAGTGTCTACATCTTTTGCAAACCCTTCAGTAGTTGCATAGACACATAAAGAGCAGACTATCTGTTGAATGGAAGTGACCAACAACTCTGATAGAGGCAGATGCCAAGTTTTTAAGCTCACCAGTGGGAGTTGGTGCTTTAGCACTGCTGGCCCACCACCTCGAAGGAGTCTTGATCATAAGCGGGCCGAAACTCCTGAAGACAGGTGGCAGATCAACTGATGATCCCACTGGTGATAGCACAGGACAGTTAACATCTTAGTCCATGTGTATTTTGTAACTCTTACGAGGCCAAGTTGCGAGCTCGACATCAACCCGGCGCAGATGGAGAGCGTGTACAGGGGCGGTCTGTCACTGGATTGAACGCGGGAACCTCCGTTTTCGAGCCCAGCGCTGATCTCACTGCGCCACCAACCGACTATGGTCTAGAGTCCATCGAAATCAACTGTTCACACAATAGTCCAACGTGCCACTGGCTCTCTCCCTCTTATTAACAAGGGAGAGAGAAATATCGCTCCTGCCACAACTCTTACCATATATTCCTGTTTGGATGTTACAGTCTGCAGCTTTTATTTCGAGTCCCCCGACCCGAGAATCGGCAGCAAACCTCCCCCCTCCCCCCCGCTACTGAGAGAAAAAGAGAGAAAGTGATCACTCGAGTGCTGAGGCCCCCAACAGCTGCACCCGCCGTCGCAATGTTCCGACCTCTTGTGACACTTCAGTTGGCAACACCGGTGAGAAATCAGGTCTAAGGCTGCACCCCGGAGATATCTAAAATGGCCACTCAGTGCAGAGGAGGTTCACCAGGATGCTGCCCGGATTAGAGGGCCTGAGCTATAAGGAGAGTTTGGACAAATTTGGGTTGTTTTCTCTGGAGTGGCAGAAGCTGAAGGGAGAACTGATAGACACTTATAAAATTATGAGAAGCATGGATACACCCAATGTCACGTGCTCATGAATGCAGGTATCTAATCAGCCAATCACATGGCAGCAACCTAACGCATGTAGGCATGGTCAAGAGGTTCATTTGTTGTTCAGACCGAACATTAGAATGGGAAAGAAATGTGATCTGAGTGACTTTGACTGTGGAATCATTGTTGGTGCCAGACGGGGTGGTTTGAGTATCTCAGATGCTGCTGATCTCCTGGGATTTTGCATTCAATGCTCTCTAGCTTACTAAGAATGGTGCGCCAAACCTTAATCCCCACGGCATCCATAATAAAGTACCTCAATTGCAACGCACCTCCTTTTCCACAAACACTAGTTTAAACATTGCTTTAAAAACACAAATAAAGCACTTAATCAATCCTTAAACAGCATTCACACAGCATCCAATTCCCAGATGAGCCCCCATAAATGTAACCCTCTCACAAGTGGCTAGCCAACTCAGATCATTAGGCAACTCTGCTAACAGCCATGTGACTCGGTGGTGAGAAAGCCGCCTTTCAAAAGCGATACATCTAGGGTTGCCATGGTTTGGTGTTCAACCAAACAGGAATGTCGTGATGCTCTGATTAAGGAAACTTCAATTTAAGCGCATGCTATGTAAATACTGCTCACATATAATTTTCAGTCGCCAGGAAATGACAGATTGTACACTAGCATAAAATTATTAAGAGAGTATATTTACCAATTTTTCAACTTTATCAAACAATTAACGGGAAAGGAAAAGAAATAAAAGGGCCCATTACAGTTAAACCCTTCCAATGTGCACATAAACATTAGAGTTTGGTTTCTGGAGTAGTTGGGTGTATCGATTTACTCATGTGCTGAATCCGCGATCTGCACAAAAGACCCCAGTCAGTCGCAGTTCGAACTTCCCTTGAAGACCATCTTAAACGAAGGAGTATGGGCACTTTGTCCTTGGAGCCATTTGTCTGAACAGAGCACGTCTTACAACATGGCCTTTCCTTCGAATGTCCTCTTCCCTTGTGTCCCACTCTGCAGCTCCTGCCAAAAGACCCAAAACCAGGCTACTTCCTTCAGAAACCTGATCCCGCCCAGCTCTCTAGAATCCTCCCATCGCATCCCACTGGACAGAAAGTTACATCACGTACCTCACTATAGGAAGGATGTGGAAACCATAGAAAGGGTGCAGAGGAGATTTACAAGGATGTTGCCTGGACTGGGGAGCATGACGTATGAGAATAGGTTGAGTGAACTCTGCCTTTTTTCCTTGGAGCGACAGAGGATGAGAGGTGACCTGATAGAGGTGTATAAGATGATGAGAGGCATTGATCATGTGGATAGTCAGAGGCTTTTTCCCAGGGTTGAAATGGCAAGCATGAGAGGGCACAGTTTTAAGGTGCTTAGAAGTAGGTACAGAGGAGATGTCAGGGGTAAGTTTTTTACGCAGAGAGCGGTGAGTGCGTGGAATGGGCTGCCGGCAATGGTGGCAGAGGTGGAAATGATAGGGTCTTTGAAGAGATTCCTGAACAGGTACATGGAGCTCAGAAAAATAGGGGGCTATGGGTAACCCTAGGTAATTTCTAAGGTAAGGATATGTTCAGCACAGCTTTGTGGGCTGAAGGGCCTGTATTGTGCTGTAGGTTTTCTATATACCAAGACAATCCTGATCGGCTGACACTACATTCCTAAGTTGGACAAAATGGCTCCTTTAGCCAGAGTCAAAACAATCTGACTAGCAGGACATACGGCTTTTGCAGAAAACTGCTGAAATAAAAATACTTCACCGGATAGCAGTAGAGATCTTAACCAGGGCGTTACATGTATTTTATTTTTACTTAGAAATACAGTGCTTTCCAGCCCAGTGAGACACACTGCCCAGCAACCCACCAGCCTAACCACAAGACAATTTACAATAACTAATTGACCTACTCCTCCAGGGGGACCACGGCCTTGTGGTTTGGAGGCTTGCCTGTCTCGATGACCCAGAGGGCTACGTTGGCTGGAGTCAGGGCTTTATGCTTTGGCTGTTGGCTCCTTGACCCAAGCCAAACAGGTCAAAGGGTTAGAGGCCAGACTAAGAGTGGTCCACTGGTCCTCCAGGTTCGGGGTGAGGGTTGGGTTTCAGCTCAGGTAAAACAAAACATTGTGGGCCAAAGGGCCTGTAATGTGCTGTAGATTTCTATGCTACAGAGATAGCAATAAAGAATCCTTCTAGATCTCAGTGGCCAACGACAGACAGAGATCTTCATTGCTACCCTAAATGCCAGTGGCGTAATGGACAAATAAGTAAGGAATTATTTTTAGATTATGAGAGCACTCAGTCCTCTTTTATTGTCATTTAGAAATGCATACATGCATTAAGAAATGATACAGTGTTTCTCTGGAGTGATATCACAGAAAACAGGACAGACAAAAGACTAACACTGACGGAACCACATAATTATAACATATAGTTACAGCAATGCAAAGCAATACCATAATTTGATGAAGAACAGACCATGGGCACTGTAAAAAAAAGTCTCAAAGTCCCGAGTCGATCGACTCCCGAGTCTCCAATAGCAGGCGGCAAAAGGGAGAAACTCCCTGCCATAATCCTCCAGGCACCGACATCTTGCCGATGCCTTGGAAGCAGCCGACCACAGCCGACACTGAGTCCATCCGTCCAAAAACTTCGAGCTTCCAACCAGCCTCTCCGATACAGCCCAGAGCGCCGTCCTCTGCCGAGCGCCTTCGACCTAGTCCCAGCCACTGAAACACGCAAAGCCGAGGATTCGGGGCCTTCTGCTCCGGAGATTCCGGTTACCACACAGTAGCAGCGGCAGCGAAGCGGGCATCTCAGAAGTTTTCCAGATGTTCCTCCATACTCTCACGTCCTTCTCCATCAAATCAGAATTGTGCACGGTCCCCTACTTGACAGATAACAGATATTCATCACCAAAGTGGCCGCGCGTACTGCCGTCGTGCTGTCATTTTTCCCCCCTCCCGGGAGGATTCTTACTCCAAACCACAGGGTTGTGGTCCTCCTGTCCTCCTGGAGGAGTAGGTCAATTAGTTATTGTAATTACTATTACTAAATGTACATCCTTGAGCTGTAGCACCAGGAGGAAACCCATGCGCTTACGGGAAGTATGTACAAACTTCTCACAGACGCCATTAGAACAGAGTTCTGAACTCCAATACCCCGGGCTGTAACAGCATTGTGCTAACCACTACACTACCTTGGCACCCCCACTCAAAAAACTGATGCAGTATGCAGTACGGTGCAAAAGTTAGCCACATACGTGCAGCTAGCTTGCTGGCCGGTGGTACAGTGGCATCAGCGCTGGACTTTGAGGTGAATGGTCCCGGGTTCGAATCCGGCCGGCCCCTTTCCGCACTGTGCTGAGTTGAGCTAGCAACTTGGCCAAGTCTGTCTGTCTAGGAACCATATCCAATGTGGACTTTGGTGACCATGGTTTTCCATATAGATCTATCCTTCGTTTTTTGAATGACTTCCATTTCCTCAATGTGTAACCACCAGGCTATGCTTTTAATGTACATAAGCTGAAATCTTCCTCTAAGTTTACTCCCCTCGATCTTTCCAGAGAGCATGAGTTTTTCTAGTTCATCTTTCCGCATGATGTATCCTAGGAATCTGAGTTGTCTTTCTCTTATTGTTGGTATGAGTGATCGAACTGCTTGTGCTCTTCTGAGAACTTCTTCATTTGATGTGTGTGTGGTCCATGATATTTTTAACACTCTCCTGTAGAACCAGAATTCAGCTGCTTCTAGTCTCTTTTCCATTGCTGGGGAAATGGTCCAGCATTCACTTCCATAAGTCAGGATAGAATAAATGTAGCAATGCAGTATTCTGTTTTTAGTGTACGTGCTCATCTTTCTGTCTGTTAATATGGTCTTCATTTTTTGGAAAGCTTCTTTCGTCATTGCTGTTCTGTATTTGATATCTGTGTCACACCTGCCTAGTAAAAAAAACGCAGGCAAATGTTAAGGAAGCAGCAAAAATGCCGCCCAATGTGCCACAAGGAACAACAAAACACTCTATATATAGCGAGAGTGCCTGGGACTTTTGCAGAGCACTGTAGTAATTTTATGTATTGCACTGTACTGCTGCTGCAAAAAAAAAATCCTAATTTCATGACATATGTGGGTTATGATAGACCTGATTCTGACCTATTGTGGTCTGACAGTGGGACAGGGAGAAGCGACAGGGGACAGGAAGGGGGCAGGGAGAGGGGAATCATGGTTGGGAAAAGGAGAAGGGAGGTCACAGTTCTGTAATGTTTGATTAATTTGTGGGGTGGAGTGTATGGGGTGTTCAGGGACAGGTAGCAGCTCTGGCGATGGGGCTTGTCGTGCCCATTCTGGGGCAGTTCGCTCACCGTCGGTCCCCACCGGACAACTCAGCTCTCACCTGTGGTTGCGTGAGACAGCGGCCACGCCCCGGTACAACGCTTCGACAGGCAAGGGTAGCCGACGCCCTCATCCCCGGTGAGACAGGGGCACGCCTGTCCTAGAATGCCAA
The DNA here is from genome assembly GCF_963921235.1 of Mobula hypostoma. NCBI lineage: Eukaryota > Metazoa > Chordata > Chondrichthyes > Myliobatiformes > Myliobatidae > Mobula > Mobula hypostoma. Next base: position 22,262,761 of record NC_086124.1, on the reverse strand, counting down.
GTCAGCTCCTGCAGACTGCCGGGTGAGATCCAGTGGCCAGGGAGGCTCGGAGTGCTCCGTAGAGGGCAAAAGGCCTGACAAGGCACAGAGGACTTCATGGCCATCCACTGCAACCACGGAAGACCCCAGTCTGTGACGCTTGTTCATACCTCTGGACCCGGACTTCCAAGGCCAAGAAAGTGGAACCGCCCCAGTGCAATGGCTTTTCAACTTTAAAAGCTCTCCCACATGGGTTTCCTGTCATCATCGGACACAGCGGACACCACCACTTCGTGGACTGCAGGCTTTGCACTTTGCAAGCATTGTCAGTGTGGCAAGAGAGCAGTATGTAAATCAGGGGGATATGACAAGCTCGCAAACCACCCTCACCACAGGGCAGGCTCAACCAACACCCCAGAGAAAGGAAACATGGCCCTTGGCCAACCGACTTCACTCCAGTTATTGTAGACATTCTCCCCACGTCGCAGTCAACCCCCCCATGGTTTCTCCCCCTCCCCTCACCACATACAGGGGTGGGGGGGAATGGTTAATCGTGAGAGGAAAGCAGAGCAAGCAGGGAAACCCATGGGGACACAGGGAGAAGGTGCAAGTTCCACATACAGAGTCACACAATATAGACACATACAGTCACACACACACACACACACATAGACACATACAGTCTCTCTCACACACACACACACACACACACAGAGTCACATAAACACAGACACACACACACACACACACATAGACACATACAGTCTCTCTCACACACACACAGTCACATAAACACAGACACATACACACACATACAGTCACACAGAGTCACATAAACACACATACACACAGTCACACACATACAGTCACACAGAGTCACATAAACACAGACACATACACACACAGTCACACACATACAGTCACACAGAGTCACATAAACACAGACACATACACACACGCAATTACAGACACAGTCACAGTCACACAATACAGACATGTACAGTCACACACACACACAGCCACACAAATACACATACAGTCACACACAAAGTGCAGGCACATACAGTCAGACACACACAGTCACACAGATAAACACATACAGTCACACACACAGAGTCACACAAACACAGACACACACTCACACACACACATACAGAGTCACACAATACAGACACATAGTCACACACACACAGTCACACAAATGCACACACATACAGTCACATACACAAGTACGGGCACATACAGTCTCTCACACACAGTCACACAAATAAACTCAGTCACACACAGAGTCACACAGACACATACACTCTCACACACACACAGAGTCACACAATACACACACACACACACACACACACAGAGTCACACAATACACACAGTCACACAATACACACACACACACACACACACACACAGGGGCAGTAGTTGGGATGGAACCGGGGTCTCTGGAATCCTGGGGCAGTGACTGAGATACCGAGTGTGTTTAATCACAGCCGCCGAATGGTGAAGTGAGGGTGTGTGAACAAGAGCAGCCTGGGGGATCTGCATTACTGAGAGTTGCTAGTGGCCCAGAGCCGAGAGAAACATGTTAAAACACACACAAGCATCCCTCACTCATTCTGTGCTCACGGGCTTTATTCTTGCTGTGTGCAGTGAATTCAATCTTCACGTGTCAGGGTTGGCGCAGCGAGGAGTGCTGCTACCTCTCTGCTCAGGAGAGCCAGGTTCGATCCCACCGACCTCCACCACTGTGTGTGTGTGTGTGTGTGTGTGTGTGTGTGTGTGTGTGTGTGTGTGGAGTCTGCCCTCCCACGTCCTGAAGAATGTGCAGGGTTGTTGCTGGTACCACCACCAGGTTCAGGAATAGTTATTACCCCTCATCCATCAGGCCCTTAAACCAGAGGGGTTAACTTCACTCAACTTCACTTGTCTCTTCACTGAAATGTTCCCACAGCCTATGGACTCACTTTCAAAGAATCTTCATCTCATGTTCTCAATATTTATTGTTTTTTTTTTCTTTGTGCTTGCACAGTTTGTTGTCTCTTGCACACTGGTTGTTTGTCTCTCTTGCTGGGTGTGGTCTTTCATTGATTCTATTGTATATCTTGGATTTACTTTGTATGCTCACAAGAAAATGAATCTTAAGGTTGTATGTGATGATATTCTGTCCCCCTTGGTTCAGTCTCTTCCCGCCTGCATCCGCTTGCTTCCACTTGCTCTCGACCTTCTCAACAACTTTCAATTCGATGGCCCCGACCGCCTCATTTTCACCAAGGATGTCTGATCCCCGTACGCTTCTATCCCCCATCAAGAAGGCCTTAAAGCTCTGTGCCTGTTTCTCAACAGAAGTCACAGTCAGTTCCCTTCCACCACCACCTTCCTCCATCTGGCAGAACTGGTTCCCACCCTCTACAAGTTTTCCTTCATCTCCTCCCACTTTTCCCAGACTCGAGGGGAAGCCTTGGGCGCCCGCATGGGCCCCAGCAATGCCTGCCTTTTCCTTGGCTGTGTAGAATGGTCCATCTCCCAAGCCTTCCCTGCTAAAGGTCCCCAACTCTTCCTGTGCTGCATTAATGACTGCATTGGCGCTGCTTCCTGCACCCATGCTGCGCTTGTCAATTTCATCAACTTTGCCTCCAACTAACACTGCCCTTAAATTCATCTGGCCGCTTCTGACAACCTCTCTCCCCTTTCTCAGTCTCTCTGTCTCCATCCTGTAAAAATGCTATTCCTTTCCCTTAGTTCCTTTGTCTCTACCACATCTGTTCCCAGGAAGAGGTTTCCCTTCCTCTACCACTGATGCTTCCCTCAACCCACATCTCGGGCATTTCCCGGATATCCAACCTTCCTGCCTGTCATAAGGGTGTGGCTGGTAATTGACCCAAGTGCAAGACACAGACACTGAAGTACTAGGGACAGCACTAGGATACAGGGTGAGGGGTAGGACATGGACACGAAAACCGGGAACCCAGAACAGGACTGTACGAAAGAGAGAGCTAGAAGCCAGGGCTTGGACGCCAAGCCAGAGACTGGACAAGGACCCAGAACCTGGGTCTTGCCTCTGGCTCGGACCCCAGAACTAGGCAAGGACATGGCTTGGCTGGCAGGCAGGACGAGGCTGGAGTCTTCAGGCGAGGCTCGAGACCAGAGACTTGAAGCAAGGCTCGAGACCAGAGACTTGAGGCGAGGCTTGGGGGCTTGAAGCTCCTCCTGGGCAGGGTGCAGATCTCCACCTGATGCAGGCAAGGGACAGGAGGGGACAGAACCCACTGCAGGGTAACGGCAGTCAGGCCTGGCTTACCCGACAGAGGCAAGGGACAGGAAGGGAGCTAGGTACAGGGTGGCTCCAAGACAAGACTTCAGACGAGACGAGGCAAGAGTTACCGGAAAGACAAGGCAAGGCTTCAGGTAATGCAAGGCGAGTCAAGAACTTAAGGCAAGGCAAGAGTTACCGGCAAGACAGGGCAAGGCTTCAAGCCAGGAAACAGAAGGCAGGGGAAGGGATACGAGGAGTAAGGACAAGAACAATCCAGCACCCCACCCTGGTCTCTGGAGGTATTTATGCAGCAGCCCCAATGAGAGTCAGCTGCCTCAATTAGTGCTGAACAGGAACAGAAACAGGATAGACAGGAAAACCTGCGGACTTCACGGACCGGACCATGACACCACCAGCTTAACAGGGATAGAGTTCCTCTTGTTCTCACCTATTCCCCCATTAGCCTCCACATACAACACATCATTCTCCATGGATGGTCCATATTCTCCATTTTTTCCATAGATGCTGCCTGGCCTGCTGAGTTCCTCCAGCATTTTGCCTGTGTTGCTCAGATTTCCAGCAACTGCACAGATTTTCTTTTGTATATCATGCTCTGCAACTTTCGCCACCTTCAATAGGATCGTTCCACCAAACGCATCCTTACCTCCCTCCCCACCTGCTTTCTGTAGGGATAGCTCCCTCCATGATTCCCTTGTCCCTCTCCACTCAGCTCCCACCTGGCACCTGAGGCTCTATAAGGCACTCGTGAGACCACACTGAGAGTATTTTGTGTGCAGTTTTGGTCTCCTTATTTTAGAAAGGATATACTGACATTGGGGAGGGTTCAGAGAAGATTCACGAGAATGATTTCAGGAATGAAAGGGTTACTGTATGAGGAACGTCTGGCAGCTCTTGGGCTGTATTCCCTGGAGTTCAGAAGCATGAGGGGGTATCTCATAGAAACATTCCGAATGTTAAAAGGCCTGAACGGGTTAGATATGGCAAAGTTATTTCCCATGGTAGGGGAATCCAGGACAAGAGGGCATGACTTCAGGAGTGAAGGACGTCCAGTTAGAACAGAGATGTGGAGAAATTACTTTAGTCAGAGGGTGGTAAATTTGTGGAATTTGTCGCCATGAGTGGCTGTGGAGCCCAAGTCATTGGGTGCATTTAAGGCAGAGATGGAGAGGTTCTTGATTTAGCCAGGACATCAAAGGGAATGGGGAGAAGGCAAGGGAGTGGGGATCACTAGAAGAATTGGATTAGCCCATGATTGAATGGCAGAGCAGACTCGATGGGCTGACTGGCCTACTTCTGCTCCTATGTCTTATGGTTTTATGTCCTTATCCCTGTAAGTGACAGAAATGCTTTACCTGCCTGTTGACCTCTTCCCTCACCTCCCTTCAGGGCCCGAAACAGTCCTTCCAGGTGAGGCAACACTTCACCTGCAAATTTGCTGCAGTCATCTATTGCATCCGGTGCTCCCAAAGCGAAGTCCTCCACGTTGGTAAGACCCATCGTAAACTGGGGGAAAGCTTGCTCAAGCACCTCGGTTCCATCTGCCGTGAGTGGAATTGCCCGCTGGCCAGCCATTTTAATTTCTTTCCCCATACCCATTCCAACATGTCAGTCCACGGCCTCCTCCTTTGCTACGATGAGCCCACTTTCCGGTTTGAGGGGCAACACCTTCTATTCCATCTGGGTAGCTTCCAAGCTGATGGCATGAACATCAATTTCTTCTTATGGAATTCTTTCCTTCCGCCTTCCCTCTTCTTCCATTACCCTCTCTGGCCTCTTACCACTTCTCCTCACATGCCTATCACCACCCCTAGTGTCCCCCCTCCTTTCCTTTCCCCTATCAGATTCCTCTCCTCTCCTGTCAGATTCCTTGAATACAAAATACTCTGCAGATGCTAGAGTCAAAGCAACACTCACAACACACTGGAGGAACTCAGCAGGTCAGGCAGCATCCGTGGAAATGATCAGTCAACGTTTCGGGCCGGAACAACTCTGCTTCCCATTTCCATTCGGATATGTCCATACATGGCCTCCTCTACTGCCATGATGAGGCTAAACTCAGGTTGGAGGATCAACACCTCATATACCGTCTAGGTAGTCTCCAGCCCCTTGGTATGAACATAGAATTCTCCAACTTCCGGTAATTCCCTCCCCCTCCCTTCCCCTATCCCTATTTCACTCTGCCCCCTCCCCCAGCTGCCTATCACCTCCCTCATGGTTCCGCCTCCTTCTACTACCCATTGTGTTTTCCCCTATTCCTTCTTCACCTTTCCTGCCTATCACCTCCCTGCTTCCCCTCCCCCACCCCTTTATCTTTCCCCTTATTGGTTTTTCACCTGGAACCTACCAGCCTTCTCCTTCCCACCCTCCCCCCACCTTCTTTATAGGGCCTCTGCTCCCTCCCTCTTCAGTCCTGACAAAGGGTTCCGGCCCGAAACGTTGACTGATCGTTTCCACCGATGCTGCCCGACCTGCTGAGTTCCTCCAGCGTGTTGTGACTGTCAGATTCCTTCCTCTCCAGCCCTTTACTTTTTCCACCCACCTGGTTTCACCTTTTAACTCTCCTCCTTCCCCTCCCTCCACCTTTTTTATCCTGGCATCTTCCCCTTTCCTTTCCAGTCCTGGTGAAGGGGCTTGGCCTGAAATGTTGACTGTCACCGACTTCATTAAAACCTGTGTGGATGAGGGTGTGCCTACAAAGACTTACTGTACATTCCCAAACCAAAAGCCTTGGATGAACTGAGAGGTACGTCGTCTGGTGAAGGCTAGATCTGTGGCATTCAAGTCTGGTGACCCAGGCCTGTACCAGAAAACCAGGTATGACTTGCGGATGGCTAATTCAAGACCAAAGAGACAATTCCGAGTGAGGTTGAAGGCCACATCGGACGCACGACAACTCTGGCGTGGTTTGCAAGACATTACTTCCTACAAATCGAAACCCAATAGCATGAATGGCAGCGATGCTTCACTACCAGATGAACTCAATGCCTTCTATGCACGCTTTGAAAGGGAGAACACATCTACAGCTGTGAAGATCCCTGCTGCTCCTGGTGACCCTGTGATCTCCGTTTCAGAGGCCGATGTTAGACTGTCTTTAAAAAGGTTGAACCCTTGCAAGGCAGAAGGCCCCAATGGAGTACCTGGTAAGGCTCTGAAAACTTGTGCCAGCCAACTGGCAGGAGATTTCAAGGACATTTTCAACCCCTCACTGCTATGGGTGGAAGTCCCCACTTGCTTCAAAAAGGCATCAATTATACCAATGCTTAAGAAGAATAATGTGGGCTGCCTTAATGACTATCACCCGGTAGCACTCACATCGACAGTGATGAAATGCTTTGAGAGGTTGGTCATGACTAGACTAAACTCCTGCCTCAGTAAGGACCTGGACCCACTGCAACTTGTCGATCACCACAATAGGTCAACAGCAGACGCAATCTCAATGGCTCTTCACAAGGCTTTAGACCACCTGGACAATACAAACACCTATGTCAGGATGCTGTTCATCGATTACAGCTCAGCATTTAAAACTATCATTCCTACAATCCTGATTGAGAAGTTGCAGAACCTGGGCCTCTGCAATTGGATCCTCAACTTCCTAACCAGAAGACCACAATCTCTGTGGATTGGTGATAACATCTCCTCCTTGCTGACAATCAACACTGGTTCACCTCAGAGGTGTGTACTTAGCCCATTGCTCTACTCCCTCTGGACCTGTGACTGTGGTTATGTATAGCTCAATTACCATCTATAAATTTGCTGATGATACAATCATTGTTAGTAGAATCTCAGTTGGTTACGAGAGGGCGTACAGGAGCAACTAGTGGAGTGGTGTCGCAGCAACAACCTGGCACTCAATATCGGTAAGACGAAAGAGTTGATTGTGGACTTCAGGAAGGGTGAGATGAAGGAACACATACCAATCCTCGTAGAGGGATCAGAAGTGGGGAGAGTGAGCAGCTTCAAGTTCCTGGGTGTCAAGATCTCTGAGGATCTAACCTGGTCTCAACATATCGATGCAGTTATAAAGAAGGCAAGACAGCAGCTATACTTCATGAGGAGTTTGAAGAGATTTGGTATGTCAACAAAAGCACTCGTAAACTCCTATAGATGTACCATGGAGAGTGTTCTGACATGCTGCATCACTGTCTGGTATGGGGCGGGGGGGTGTGGAGGCTACTGCACAGGATCGAAAGAAACTGCAGAAGGTTGTAAATCTAGTCAGCTCCATCTTGGGTACTAGCCTACAAAGTACCCAGGACATCTTTAAGAAGCGGTGTCCTAGAAAGACAGCATCCAGTATTAAGGACCCCAGCACCCTTTTGTCACTGTTACCATCAGGCAGGAGGTACAGAAGCCTGAAGACACACACTCAGCGATTCAGGAACAGCTTCTTCCCCTTTGCCGTCCCATTCCTAAATAGACATTGCACCCATGAACACTACCTCGCTTTTTTAATATATATTATTTCTGTTTTTGCACAATTTTTAATCTATTCAATATAGGTATACTGTAATTGATTTATTTATTTATTTATCTATATTATGTATTGCATTGAACTGCTGCTGCTAAGTTAACAAATTTCTCAACACATGCCGGTGATAATAAACCTGATTCTCATTTCTATAGATGCTGCCTGACCCGTTGAGTTCCTCCAACATTTTGTGTGTTTTGCTATGGTGACATACGGTGACATACTTTGATAGTAAATTTACTCTGATTTTAATTTGGTTTCTAAACCTTTCCTATTCGTGCAGATGACTCCAAGATTGGGGGGCATAATGGACAGCGAGGAAGGGTATAAAAGTTGACAGCCGGAACTGGACCTGCTGGAAAAATGGGCTGAAAAACGGCAGATGGAATTTAATGGAGCCAAGTGTGAGGTGTTGCAATTTGGGAGAACAAACCAGGGTAGGTCTTACACACACAAGGATATGGGAATTCAGATCCATAATTCCTTGAAAGTGGTGTTGTGAAGAGAGCTTTTGGAACATTGGCCTTCATAAATCAACATGTTGAGTGCAGGAAATGGGATGTTATGTTAAAGTTGTGTAAGACATTAGTGAGGCCTAATTTGGATTATTGTGTGTTGTTTTGGTCATCTACATACAGGAAAGATGCAAATAACATTGAAAAAGTATAGAGAAATTTTACAAGAATGTGACCAGGACTTGAGTTATAAGGAAAGATTGAATAGTTTATTTATTCCCTGGAGCGAAAATGAATGAGGGGAGATTTGATGGAGGTATAGATGGCGGAAGATGGCAGCGCGACGCAGCTCACAGCGGCCACTCCGGTGGTGATGTCTGTTATTTGTCAAGTAGGGTGCCGTGCACAATCCTGATTTGATGGAGACGGACGTGAGAGCACGGAGGAACATCTGGTGAAATTTCTGAAATGCCTGCTTCACTGTTGCTGCTACTGTGTGGTCTAGGATCTCCGGAGGGGAAGGCCCCGAGTCCTCGGCTTTGCTTGTTGCTCGGCGGCCAGGGCGGGGTCGAAGCGCTCGGCAGAGGATGGTGCTCGGAGGGGCTGTGTCGGAGGGGCTGGTCGGAGGCTCGAAGTTTTTGGACGGACTCAGAGTCCACTGCGGTCGGGTGCTTCCAATCGTGCTGCATCGGCAAGTTGGCGGCGCTTGGAGGTTCATGGCAAGGAGAGTTCCTCCCTTTTACCATCTGCATGAGATGATGGGGCTATGGGAACTTTGAGACTTTTTTTTTACCGTGCCCATGGTCTGCTCTTTATCAAATTATGGTATTTCTTTTGCACTGTTGTAACTATATGTTATAATTATGTGGTTTTGTCAGTTTTAGTCTTGGTTTGTCCTGTGTTTTTCTTGTGATATCATTCTGGAGGAACATTGTATCATTTTTAATGCATGCATTTCTAAATGACAATAAACAGAAACTGAACTGAACTGAAAATTATGAGGGGTATAGATAGGATAAATGCAAGCAGCCTCTTTTTTTCCACCGAGGTTGGGGGAGACTGGAGCTTGAGGTCATGGGTTAAGGGTGAAAGGTGAAATGTCTAATCTCCATCATGGGCACCAGCCTCCGTAGTATCTAGGACATCTTCAAGGAGCGATGCCATCATGGGCACACGGCTGATCCGTCGTTAAGGACACCCATCACCCAGGCCATGCTACCATCAGAAGCCTGAAGGCAGACACTCAGCAATTCAGGAACAGCTTCTTCCCCTCTGATATCCAATTTCCAAATGGACTTTGAACCCACGAACAGTATCTCACTCATTTTTTATTTCTGCTTTTGCACTACTTAGTTAATTTAACCTTTAAAAATATAAATATACCCTTACTGTAATCCACATTTTTCTCTATTATTGTGATATTACACTGTACTGCAGTCGCAAAGACAACAAATTTCACAACGTATGTCAGTGATATCAAACCTGATTCTGATCAGGAGGGGCATGAAAGGGAACTTCTTCACTCAAAGGGTGGTGAGAATGTGAATCAAACTGCAAGCAAAAGTGGTGGATCCTGGTTTGATTTTAATTTTTGGATCGGTACATGGACGGGAGGGGTATGGAGAGCCGTGGTCTGGGGTCAGGTTGAAGGGACTAGGTGGGGTAATAATTTGGCATGGACTACATGGTCTGTGTGCTCCAGTTCACTACGACTCAACGACTCTACTTTCTCCAACTCAATGCCTCTTAAATATTGTTATTTAACCACCTCTACCACTTCCTCTGGCAACTCGTTCCACACGCGCGCCACCCTCTCGTAACATAAAACTTTCCCTTTTAAATCCCTCCCCTGTGCCCTTCAATTTTAGACTCCCCAACCTGGAGACGACCTCCAAGCGGACCACAACCTTGTCGCCGGGTTTGGAGGCTTGCTTGCTTCAATGACCTGGGGAGCTAGGTTGGCTGGAGTCAGGGCCTTGTGCTTTACTCTTGGTATGGTCACCCATGCCAAACAGGTCAAAGGGCTAGAAGGCCAGACTAAGAGTGGTCCGCTGGTCCTCCAGGTTCGGGGATCAGCTCAGGGCCAATAACCCTAACTGGTCAAAACAGAATTGTTATGGAAGCAGCAATTTAATATCTGTATGCAATGGTATTCCCAAGACTCCACCTGGGGTTTGCATTACTAAAAGCCAAGATGAAGTACAATAGAGAAGATGGCCAAGAAAGAGATGGAGGACCTTCGTTGCTGCCCTAATAATTAATTTAGTAAGTAGTTAGTAAAAGGGGTTAGTAAATTTGCTGATGGACACAAAGGTTGGGGGTGTTGTGGATAGTGTGGAAGGCTGTCGGAGGTTACAGCGGGACATCGATAGGGTGCAAAACTGGGCTGAGAAGTGGCAGATGGAGTTCAACCCAGATAAGTGTGAGCTGGTTCATTTTGGTAGGTCAAATATGATGGCAGAATCTAGTTTTATGGTAAGACTCTTGGCAGTGTAAAGGATCAGAGGGATCTTGGGGTGAGTCCATAGGACACTCAAAGCTGCTGTGCAGGTTGACTGTGTGGTTAAGAAGGCATACGGTGCACTGGCCTTCATTAACCATGGGATTGAGTTTAAGAGCCGAGAGGTAATAATAAGATTCTGGTCAGGCCCCATTTAGAGTACTGTGTTCAGTTCTGGTCACCTCAATACAGGAAGAATGTGGAAACTATAGAAAGGGTGCAGAGGAGACTTACAAGGAAGTTGCCGAGATTTTCTCCTTGGAGCGGTGGAGCATGAGAGGTGACCTGACAGAGATGTATAAGATGATGAAAGGCATTGATCGTGTGGATAGTCAGAGGCTTTTTCCCAGGGCTGAAATGGCATAGTTTTAAGGTGCTTGGAAGTAGGTGCAGAGGAGATGTCAGGGGTAAGTTTTTTACGCAGAGAGTGGTGAGTGCGTGGAATGGGCTGCCGGTGACTGTAGTGGAGGCAGATACAATAGGGTCTTTTAAGAGATTCCTCGATAGATACATGGAAAGCTTAGAAAAATGGAGGGCTATGGGTAACCCTAGGTAATTTCTAAAGTAAGTACATGTTCAGCACAGCATTGTGGGCTGTATTGTGCTGTAGGTTTTCTATGTTTCTATGGGGAAGAGGACTGTGCAAGTGGTTAGTACTCACCTTGACCCCGAGACGCCTGCCAAATACTTAACATAACTCAACAACGTCACTTCTCGTCCATCTAAAAATAGAAGTCCACCCTCCTAGAACTTTCCTTAAATGACTGAACTGGCAATGCCAGAACCAGTACAGCAAGTGCACCTGATTTCCTGGTACTGCTGGGTGTGGACCCGTCAGGGACCTTGCCTTAGTGTTGGAGACTCCCTGCTCTCAAACCCCCTTTGGATCAGAATCAGGTTTAATATCACCAGCACACCTTGTGAGATTTGTTAACTTTCTGCTGCAGTACAGTGTAGTTAGGTGGTGATCATGGGTTCAATGTCAGAGATCTGATGGCAGGGGGGAAGAAGCTGTTCCTGAATCATTGAGTGTGTGCCTTCAGGCTCCTGTATCTCCTTCCAGATGATAAGAGGGCACGTCTTTGGTGATGGGGGTCCTTGATGACGGACGCTGCCTTTATGAGGCATCGCTCCTTGAAGGTGTCCTGGATACTATGGAGAATAATGTCCATGATGGACCCAACTGAGCTTAAACTCTCTGCAGCCTGCTTCGATCCTGTACAGTAGTTCCCCCCTCTCCCATACCAGACGGTGATGCAGCCAGTTCAAACGCTTTCCACCGTACATCTGTAGAAATTTGCGAGTGTTTTCGGTGACAAACCAAGTTTCCTCAAACTCCGAATCTCTTTGTATCTGCATCGATGTGCATGGCAATGTGCACTCAGTGTCCATTTTATTAGTGTAGGAGCCTTACATCTGTTCTCCACCTGCAATGTCTTCTGCACTACGTGTACCATGGTAACAAATCACATGAGTGGGGGCTGTGGTAAAAAAGAAAGGTATAAGTTACGTCTTAAATCGGTTTCAACTACTACTACTACTACGTCGACTCAGGTCTCGGGGGCCAGCGTCAGGCATGATGACGGACTCTCCACTTCTCCCTCTCCCTCATCAGTGTGTTCAGTTCATCTACATTAGCTGCGCCGCTGTCTTCTAGGAGCGTGTTGACCATAGTCTTGGGAGGGTGCCCAGGGTTCATTCTCCCGTGCTTGGGCTCCCATATGATGACTAGGCTGGCAGGTAGCTCGGGGCGGCGTAGACAGTGCCCCGCTAGTTGCAGTCTTCTCGCCTCGATTTTAGTGGTGAGCATCGGTAGGTTGTTATAGAGCTCGACGTTCGTCATGTGCTGTTGCCAACACACGTCAAGAGCCATCCGGAGCACTCGTGTATAGCAACCATCCAGAGACTTTCGCATCGTGTTGATGAGTCTCCACGTCTCGCATCCATAAGTGAGAATAGACAGAATACATGGCGTTTAACTGCGATGAAGGTACTCTCAAGACCGTACAGAATGATACCATTAAGAAAGTCTTTGACTACAAGTACCTAGGATCAAGAATGATGAGTTCGGAGAAGGACATAAAGATACGGAAGACGCTGGTGTGGAGGGCTATGGGCGACATGAAGGAAATCTGGAAGTCGAATCTGACCAGAGGGCTTAAAAAGAGGATTTTCAGAACAGTCATAGACTCCACTGTCACGTACGGATGCGAGACGTGGACACTCACCAAGACGATGCGAAAGTCTCTAGATGGTTGCTATAGGTTTCAAAGATACATTTAATGGCAGAGAAATGTATGCAATATACATCCTGAAATTCCTTTTCTTCGCAAACATCCACGAAAACAGTGGAGTGCCCCAAAGAATGGACAACAGTTAAATGTTAGAACAAAGCACCCCCCAGCTCCCCCCTCCCACGCATAAGCAGCAGCAAAAACAACGACCCCCACCCTAGCATCAAAAAAGCATCAGCGTCCTCCGCCAAGCACTCAAGCATGCAGCAAAGCATCATTAAAGACATAGGCTTGCAGTACCCCAATGACTACTGGTTCACCTGGTAATTCGACTTACAACAGGCTCTTTCTCTCCCTAATAAGGGAAAAAGAGGTGTCCCCATTTCACATCAAGAGGGGAGACGTAACAAAACAACTCATTGTTTTATAGTGTTAAAGGTCTGTTGCGTCGCTTTTTCCGAGCTCTGTGCCCAGACAGCAACCAGCTCGCTGCTTTTGATCTTCCGTGTACTCCCACAGCACATCGGGCAGCAGCACCGGCCTCGAATCAGCCCGTCTCCAGATCCACAAAAATCCGGCACCCTGAAGGCGCGCTAGGCTTCCAGGCCGTGTCCTCGGCATATCGAAAAGCGGCCGGTCGTGAGGCCCTGAGAGCGGGTCCCATTTCCACAAAGAACCAAAGTCAGCATGTAACTCCACATTGGGGTCTTCAAAGTTTCTTCATGGAAGTTTGCAGCTGGGGGCCAATGGATGTCATATTTTTGTTGAACATTCAATTATGCTTAACATGTTTAAGTTTCATCACTTCAAGTTTGTATGCTTGCTAATTGCTAATAAAGGATCGAATACATATCCTCAACTTTGGAACAATCATTACTGGACTGAGGGCGCATGATACAGGTATAAAAAATCTGTGGGGGATTGCCAGCAGCGACAATTTGGTTTGGCTCAAAATGGCCCCTACAATTAGGTACACCTACTCATTAGCGCATATATCTAATCAGCCAATCATGTGGCAGCGACTCTACAGCGCTAAGCAGTATTGCATCCGTATTGTACTGTCTCAGTACTTTTATATTTGTGTGCTGTAGCACTTGTTTTATTCGCAGTTATTTTGTAAATAACACTATTCTTTGCATTTCTGGTCAGATGCTAAATGCATTTCATTGGCTTTGTTTCTGTACTCGGCGCAATGACAATAAAGTTGAATCTAATCTAATCTAATAAGAGCATGCAGACATGGTCAAGAGGTTCAGTTGTTGTTCAGACCAAACATCAGAATGGGGAAGAAATGTGATCTAAGTGACTTTGACCCTGGAATGATAGGTAGTGCCCGGTGGAGTAATTAGAGTATCTCAGAAACTCAAAATAAATTTATTATCAAAGTACATATATGTCACCATACATAACTCGGAGATTTATTTTCTTGTGGGAATACTTAATGAATCCATAATTGAATAATAACCTTTATAGAATCAATGAAAGATCGTGCCAACATGGGCATTCAACCATTGTGCAAAAGACAACAAACTGTAAATGTAGAAAAATAAATGAGCAATCAATATTGACAACAGGAAATGAAGAGACTTTGAAAGTGAGTCCATAGGTTGTGGGAACAGTTCAGTGACAGGGCAAGTAAAGTTGAGTGAGTCTCTTACCATCTCTTCTTTCAGTTAGTCCTGATGAAGGGTCTCGGCCCAAAACATCGACTGTACCTCTTCCTAGAGACGCTGCCTGGCCTGCTGCTTTCACCAGCAACTTTTATGTGTGTAGCTTGAAATTCCAGCATCTGCAGATTTCTTCATGTTGAAGTTACCCCCTCTAGTTCAAGAGCCTGATGGTTTAGGGGCAATAACTGTTCCTAAACCTCCTGGTGTGGGTCCTAAGGCTCCTGCACCTACTTTCTAATGGCAGAACATCTTTTGTCGTGGGATTTTCACACAGTACAGTCTCCAGAGCAGGGCTTGCGACTTTGAGGGTTGAGGCCTGCGTTGATCAAAGTTGGCCTTGGATACTGCATCCCAGCTGTCTAGATACGCAAGCCGGGGCAGTACGATATGGAGAGCAAGCTGTTGCTCATGTAGCAAGCTCCCCCTCTCCACGCAGCTGATGAACCCAAAGGAATGGCAGACACCAATACAGTTTGGTACCAGAGCGTTACTGGAGTTGCCAGTCAGCATTGAACCAAATGCATGACTGCTTTTTCCCTCAGGGTTTACTCCCGAAGCCTTTTCCATGAGTGGGTATGGACGCAAGGCTGCGGAGGTTTGAGATCAGAGTTTTCCTTCTCCTAGATGAGCTGCCAACCACAGCTGATGAGCCCCATCTGCACCAAGCGACTGGTTTTAAGGTACTAGTAGCCTACCTTTGCCCTTTCTCCTGTCCATTCCACCAGGCTTAGTAGCTAAGCCAAACATGAAGACGAGGAGCTGGACTGTGGTAAACCATGTATATAGGTTGTAACCGGGTTACTTGTCTGGACACGCCCCTCTGCTGACTGCTCCTGTGGCTCCTCCCACAGACCCCTGAATAGAGGTGATGTGTCACTGCTCCTCTCTTAGTCCAGCACAGATACTCAGCATGGATGTTGGTCCATTTACTGTTCATAAAAGCCCTTCAGTATTTACTTTACTTCCAGTCTTTTCGAGTAATTGATCATGGACATGGTTGTCAGAGATGCACACCATTGACAGCATTTAACAGGTAGTGGGAGAATGTTGCCATTACCACCCCGCCCCCGGCTATAAAACCCTCAAGGAATGCCCTTCCCACTCGAGATCAATAAATTATTATTATTAACTGAGAGGCCCATGGACCCCAGGCTGGAAACCACTGTTCTAAAGTTTACAGAGAATAAAAAAGGAGAGGTGCATTGCATCCGGAGTTTCTCCGGTTAGCGGACGATTTCCCTCCACGCCTCTCTGACGTAGTGGGGAACCGCGTACGAGGCAAGTTACAGCAGTGGTTTGCCATTGCCTTCTGCCGGGTGAGTTTCCAAAGAGATCACCCACTCGTAACCCAGCACGGGTTGAAAGCGTGCAGGGGAGCCGGCTGGATTCGAACTCGGGACCTTTCGTCCCGAAGTCCCGCACTGATGCCACTACGCCACCAGCTGGGTCTTACAGAGAATAGGATGAGAAAATAAATTCCAGTGAGCGGCAGTTCTGTGGGTGAAAACTCCTAGTTAATGAGGTCGGGCAGAGAATGGCCAGACTGGTTCAAGCTGACTGGAAGGGCGACGGTAACTCAAACGACGACGCGTTAGAACGGTGGCATGCAGGAGAGCGTCTCCGAATGTACAACGCATCGAAGCTTGTCGTGGGCGGGCTACTGCATCAGAAGACCACGACCGTACGCCCGGTGGCCACTTTATTAGGTGCAGGGCATACCTAATATACCCTGCACTCACTGGCCACGGAGTGTGCGTTGGTTTGCTGACTGCTCCAGAGTGCAAGGTCACCCAGTCCCCTTTTAACGTGGCGCTTCACGGCGCCAGCAACGGGGGTTCCTTCCCAGCCTCAGTCTGTGAGGGGTTTGCACGCTCTCCCCGGGTCCATATGGATTTTCCTCCAGGTGCTCCGGTTTCCTCCCACATTCCAAAGACGTACCGGTTGGGTTTAGTGAGTTGCAGGCGTGCCCCGGAAGCTGGGTGGCACTGGCAGGCTACCCGCGCCCCTCCACCCCTGCAACACGTCACGTCCTCAGATCATCCCGGTTGGTGAAGCATACGGCACATTTCACCCTATGCTTCCTCCCTCCTGATACTTACCCCTGCAAGCACCTGCCCATTCACCTGCGTCCAGGGCCTTCAAAGTCCTTCCAGCGGGTGCGGCACCTCACCCGCGAATCTGCTGGGGCCGCCCGTTACAGTGCTCCCAATGCGGCCTCCCCCACACCGGTGAGACCCATTGTAAGCTCCCCCAGCATCCTTGGTCCATCTGCCACAAGAAGCCGAACTTCCTGATGGCCAAACGTTTTAATTCCCATTCCCATTCCGTCATGTCAGTCCTCAGGGTGGAGCAGCAACACCTCATATTCCATCCTCATGACATAAATATCGATTTCTCCTTCAGGTGAAAATAATTTTCCTTCCCCCCCACCTCCCTGTTCTTCTATTCCCCACTCTGGATTCATACCTCTTCTCACCTGCCTATCACCTCTCCCTTTCTCCTCTGGTCCACTCTCCTCTCCCATCAGATTCCTTCCTCTCCAGCCCTTTACCTTTCCCACCCACCTGGCTTCACCTCTCACCTTCTAGGTTGTCCCCCTTCCCCTCAACCCCCAGCCCACCCCCACCTTTCTATTCTGGCAATGTCCTATCCAGCCCTGAAGAGGGGTCGCGGCCGAAACGTCCACTGTTGACCCATTTCCCTGGATGCTGCCTGACCTGCTGAGTTCCTTCAACTTTGTGTGTGCGTTGCTCTGGATTTTCAGCATCTGCAGACTTCTTTCGCATTTATAATTTAGTTTACCTATATATGCCAGGATGAGGGGGGTGAACAGGGTCTGGGCTGGGCTGGATGGGGTCCAGGGCGGCGTGATTAGTTTCCTTATACAGTATATTAATATTACTTACATATTTACTTAGGGTTCTCCGGGCCTGTGCAAGCGAGCTAGTTGGAGTGTTTGCTGACATCTTCAACTGCTCCTTGCTTCAGTCTCAGATCCCCTCGTGTTTTAAGAAGGCAACGATAATCCCAGTGCCGAAGAAGAGCAAGGTGGCATGCCTGAATGACAATCGACCTGTGGCTCTGACATCAATTGCAATGAAGTGCTTCGAGAGATTGGTTATGGCATGCATCAACCACAGCCTACCGGTCAACCTTGACACTTTTCAATTCGCCTACCGGAGCAACAGGTCAACGGCAGATGCCATCTCTCTGGCCCTACATCCCTCCTTAGAACACCCGGAGAATAAAGACACATACGTAAGGCTCCCTTTCATTGACTACAGCTCTGCCTTTAATACCATCATTCCAAATAAACTGATTCCTGAGCTCCAGAACCTGGGCCTTAGCACTCAGATCTGCAGCTGGATCTTCAACTTCCTTACAGACAGGACCCGGGCTGTAAAAATAGGGGACAAGCTCTCCTCTACAATCACTCTGAGCACCGGTGCCCCACAAGGCTGCGTACTCAGCCCCCTGCTGTACTCACTGTACACCCATGATTGTGTAGCCAAGTTTCCATCAAACTCAATATATAAGTTTGCTGATGACGCAACAATTGTAGGCCGTATCTCGGGTAATGATGAGTTTGAGTACAGAGAGGAAATTAAGAACCTGGTGGCATGGTGCGAAGACAATAACCTATCCCTCAAAGTCAGCAAGACGAAGGAATTGGTTGTTGACTTCAGAAGGAGTAGCGGACTGCACAACCCAAATTTACATCAGTGGTGCGCAAGTGGAACAGGTCAAAAGCTTAAAGTTCCTCGGGGTCAATATCACAAATGACCTGACTTGGTCCAACCAAGCAGAGTTGGCTGCCAAGAAGGCCGACCAGCACCTTCCTGAGAAAACTAAAGAAATTTGGCCTGTCCCCTAAAACCCTCACTAATTTTTATATATGCACCGTAGAAAGCATTCTTCTAGGGTGCATCACAACCTGGTATGGAAGTTGTCCTGTCCAAGCCAAAAGAAGCTGCAGAAGATCGTGAACACAAACCAATCTTCCGTCCGTGGACTCACTTTACACCGCATGCTGTCGGAGCAGTGCTGCCAGGATAATCAAGGACACGACCCACCCAGCCAACACACTTTTCATCCCTCTTCCCTCCGGGAGAAGGTTCAGGAGCTTGAAGA
Source organism: Mobula hypostoma (assembly GCF_963921235.1). Lineage (NCBI taxonomy): Eukaryota > Metazoa > Chordata > Chondrichthyes > Myliobatiformes > Myliobatidae > Mobula > Mobula hypostoma. The sequence continues at coordinate 22,244,047 of NC_086124.1, read as the reverse complement.
CTCATACCGCCAGATTTGGGAACAGCTTCTTTCCAACTGTGATAAGACTGCTGAACGGATCCTGACCCGGATCTGGGCCGTACCCTCCAAATATCCGGACCTACCTCTCAGTTTTTTTGCACTATCTTACTTTCCATTATTCCATTTTCTATTTATGATTTATAATTTAAATTTTTAATATTTACTAATTTTAAATATTTTTAATATTTAATATTTGTAATCCAGGGAGTGTGAAGCGCAGAATCAAATATCGCTCTGATGATTGTACGTTCTAGTACCAATTGTTTGGTGACAATAAAGTATAAAGTATAAATATATAATTAATCATTGTAACTTGCAGTAATTTCTTATGTCTTGCTCTGCATCGCTTACTCAAAACAACAAATTTCACGACATACGTCAAACCTCATAAGAGGTTCTGCAGACGCTGGAAATCCAGACCAACACACGCACACAAAATGCTGGAGGATTTCACCAGGTCACCTCATTTTGTGTGTGTTGCTCGGTAATAACAAACCAGATTCTGGCTGATACATTGGCCACGGCCGTCTTTCTTTGCAAAGGTATTTTGGGGCCGGTTTGAACCCGCGAGCTGCAGGAGGAATGCACCCCCGTGGGGAGAGGACGGTCTCAGTGCTGCACAGAAGTTGACCTCCAGCACCTGGAGTGGAGGCAGCGGCCTCTCCGCTGAGAGTTGCGTGCACGGCGCTGCAAATGTCAGCCTGAGGTTCCCATTCAAGCCTGGGCAGTTGCCCTCAACCCAAGGCACATCCGCGTCCATTGCGAGGTGAAAGGGGCTTCTGCCCGGGTGATTGACAGGTTCGTCCACCCCCGACTTTCCCTGGAAGTGCGCAGGCGCATTGGCTGAAGCGACACAGCTGCTCCCCGATATCGGGGCGGAAGGGCGAACGTCACCGCCCTCCCGGAGTGACGGCGGCACTGACCAATGGTGATGGAGAATACCGACCGGTGGAGGAGGGGCCGAGGGGGCACTTTGGCCGGCAGCCAATGGGCGGGCGCGGGGGGCGGGAATCTAAGGCAGCCGACAGGAGAGCAAGATGGCGCCAGAGGAGTAGGTGAGCGAAGAGGGAGTGGGGGGAAGAGGAGTTCCAGGCCGGGGAGGGGTTGATGGGGTTGAACGGGGTCCGGGGCGGGGTGAACAAGGTATGGGCCGTGCTGGAGGGAGGCAAATAAGGCTCGGGCCGGAGTGATGGGGGTGAACAAGATCTGGGTCGGGTTGTCGGGGATGACCAGGGTTCGGACTGAGGTGAACAATCTTCGGGCCGTGTTGAAGGGGGTGAACAGGGTCCGGGCCGGGGTGAACTGGGACTGGGCCAGGGTGAATAGGGTTTCGGCCGTGTTGAAGGGGGTGAACAGGGTCCGGGCCGGGGTGAACTGGGACTGGGCCAGGGTGAATAGGGTTTCGGCCGGGTTGAAGGGGGTGAACAGGGTCCCTGTGGGATTGAAAGGAGAGAGCAGTATCTGGGCCAGGATGAAGAAGGTGAACAGCGTCCGGGCCAGGGTGCTGGGGGTGTATAGGGTCCTTTGTGGGGTTGAACAGGGGTCTGGATGGCGGTGAACAGGATCCGTCCAGGTGAAGGGGGTGAACAGGGTCTGGGCCAGGGTAAAGGGAGTGAATGGGGTCTAGGCAGAGGTGAAATTGGGTGAACATGGTCCAGGCCAAGGTGAAAGGGGTGAATCAGGTCTGGGCCGAGGTAAAGGGGGTGAACAGGGTCCGGGGAAAAGAGAAAACTTGGGGATGGGAGTGGGTAGATGGAACAAGGCCTGGAAAGTGAAGAAGGGGAGAGGAGTGGTTAGGACACAAGGCCCTGAAGGGGAAGGGAGCAGGGAGAAGTCTGTGGATAGGGCCCGGGGAGATGGCAGATGATGACGGGGGTGGTGGGGAGGAGAAAGGGCCCAGGAAGACAGGAGACAATGGGAACATGTCCCAGGGAGACAGGAGATGACAAGGGACAAGGCTCGGTGTTGGGGTTGGGAGAAGACAGGATAGGATCCTGGAGAGGGAGGTGGGGGTGGAGAGGACAAGTCCCGAGGAGTGGGAGAGGACAGGGTGTGGGGGTGGATGGGTGGGAGAGACAGGACCGTTGGACAATGGATGGGGTGTAGCTGGGGAACAGGACCCAGAGGGGAGGAAGATCAGAGGAATGGAAGAGAGTTTGGGGAAGGAGGGAGGAAAGAGCAGGGGGGACGGGGTAGGTAACTGATAGAGAGGAAAGGAGCAGGATAGTCAGTCAGCCACTGAGTCTGTCACTGTATAACACTTGGGTACAGTGCATGTCGGGATAGGTCTGTCATCACCTAATACGATCATATCTTATTTGTGGGGATGGATCTATTGCTGTATAACACTGGGGTACAGTACAGATGGGGATGGGTCTGTCACGGTATAACACTGGGGTACGGTACTGGTGGGGACGGACTATCACTGTATAACACTGGGGTAAGGTACAAGTGGAGATGGACTGTCAGTGTATAACACCGGGGTACGGTACTGGTGGGGACGGGTCTGTCACTGTGTAACACTGGGGTATGGTACCGGTGGGGACGGGTCTGTCACTGTATAACACCGGGATACGGTACCAGTGGGGACGATCTGTCACTGTGTAACACCAGGGTACAGTACCGGTGGGAATGGGTCTGTCACTGTATCACACTGGGATACGATACCGGTGGGGACGGGTCTGTCACTGTGTAACACCGGGGTACGGTACCGGTGGGGACGGGTCTGTCACTGTATCACACCGGGATACGGTACCGGTGGGGACGGGTCTGTCACTGTATAACACCGGGATACGGTACCAGTGGGGACGATCTGTCACTGTGTAACACCAGGGTACGGTACCGGTGGGGACGGGTCTGTCACTGTATCACACTGGGATACGATACCGGTGGGGACGGGTCTGTCACTGTGTAACACCGGGGTACGGTACCGGTGGGGACGGGTCTGTCACTGTATAACACCGGGATACGATACCGGTGGGGACGGGTCTGTCACTGTGTAACACCGGGGTACGGTACCGGTGGGGACGGGTCTGTCACTGTATAACACCGGGGTACGGTACCGGTGGGGACGGGTCTGTCACTGTGTAACACCGGGGTACGGTACCGGTGGGGACGGGTCTGTCACTGTGTAACACTGGGATACGGTACCGGTGGGGACGGGTCTGTCACTGTGTAACACCGGGGTACGGTACCGGTGGGGACGAGTCTGTCACTGTATAACACCGGGATACGGTACCGGTGGGGACGAGTCTGTCACTGTATAACACCGGGGTACGGTACCGGTGGGGACGGGTCTGTCACTGTATAACACCGGGATACGATACCGGTGGGGACGGGTCTGTCACTGTGTAACACCGGGGTACGGTACCGGTGGGGATGGGTCTGTCACTGTATAACACCGGGATACATTACCAGTGGGGACAGGTCTGTCACTGTGTAACACTGGGATACGGTACCAGTGGGGATAGGCTTGAGATACAGTGCCGTTGTGGATGGAACTGTTACTGTGTAACACAGTGTTCTGTATGTGGACGGCTTCAAGTTCCTTGGTGTCATTGCCTTTGCTGACCAAGGTAATCGGCTGGTTTCAAGTGTCACAGCAAAAATCTTGCCGAGGAGTTGACTGTGGAAGTCGGGAGAACACACACCAGTCCACGTCGCGTGCTCAGCGGTGGAAAAGGCGAGCAGCGTCAAGTTCTCGACGTCTCAGAAGATCAACCCTGAACTCAGTGTATTGGTGCAGTCAGGAAGGAAAACCGCCAGCGTCATTCAGAGCTTGAGGAGACGCGGTGTTCGGCGGAGCGCCCTCTGGTTGCATCACCGCCTGCTCCAGAGACTCCAATACACTGCATCACAAGAGGCCGCAGAGGGTCGTAGACTCAACCAGGCCTATCACAGGCACAAGCCTTCCCACAATCAAGGGCATCTTCAGCGGATGGTGCCTCGAGAAAGTGGCATCCGTCACCCTGGACCCAGAGCACGCTGTCTTCACATTACCTCCATCGGGGAGCAGATACAGGAGCCTGAAGATCCACACTCAGCGATCCCAGGGGCATGAAAACCTTGTTTGTTTTTGCGCTGCTCATTAATTTTTACAATTTGTAAAACGTTTTGTCTTTGCAAGCCAACAACTTTCACGTCATCATTCAGCGATAATGAACCTAATTCTGATCCAGGCCTCTCTTGACTGACACACACAGATGTGACCATTAAGAAGTCAACGTCAGCACTCTGCTTCGTCAGGCGGAGGTTCAGCAGGAAGCAGGAGGAATCTGATAAACTTGGACAGATGGACGGCGCAGAGCATTCTGTCTAGTTGTGGCACTGCTTGGTCTGGGAACTCCAAAGCAATGGATCAAAAGAGGCTCAGAACAATGATGGGCCTCAGTCAGCTCTCCGCACCATCCAGAGACACCTACTGGAGGCGATTTCTCCAGAGGACAACATTCATCATCAGGGACAACCCCACCAACTCTATTCTCATTGCTGCCGTGGGACTGGAAGGCAGGAAGGGTGTGAATCTGCTGGGGTCATCTGTTGCTGGGATTCCCAACCTTCTTTAAGCCATGGACCAATAATATTAAGCAAGGTGCCCATGGACTCCAGGTTGGGAGCTCCTGGTCTATTGTGTCCAGTGCTTCTGACACGGGTTCCTGTATATCCGTGAGATCCATCGTAAATTGGCGGACTGCTTCGCAAGAGTGGAACTTTCCCAATGGCCAAACATTTTAACTTCAATTCCCACACCCATTCTGACATGTTGGTCCATGGCCTCCTTGTGCCCAGAGGAAGTCACCCTCATGATGAAGGAGTAAACCTTATATTCTATCTGGGTAGCCTCCAACCTGATGGCACGAATGTCAATCTCTCCTTCCAGTTAAAGTATATTTTCCCTTCCCCTCTTCTATTCCCCACTCTGGCCTCTTACCTCTAAGCACCTGCCTAGGACCTTCCCCGGATCCACTCCTCCTTCCCTTTCTCCTAAGATCCACTCTCCTCTCCAATCAGATTCCTTCCTCTCCAGCCCTTCACCTTTCCTACTGATCTGGCACCTTCGAGCTATCCTTCTTCCCCTCTCCCTCACCTTTTTTATCCTGGTGTCTTCACCACTTCCTTTCCAGTCCTGAAGAAGGGTCTCGGCGTGAAATGTCAACTGTTTGTGTATTTCCATGGATGCTGCCAGGCCCGCTGAGTTTTGTGCTGTATAGGAGGTACAGGAGCCTGAAGACCCACACCTCAACGTTCTTCCTCACCAGCCTGAGGTTCCTTATCCCAACGGAAGCACCCTAACACCAGCTGGGGCCACATTTTCCTCATGTTGAACTGAAGTTATGTTCATGTTGTCTATGTTACGTACAGTTGATGTTTGTTTGTATCTGTCATATTTGTATTGCAGCTGTAAAAGCAAATTTTCATGCCATTTATACCCTAGGGGTATATACACCCATGACAACAAACTTGAAGTTGTACTTGAAGCACGGTGCAGGTGGGAGCAGGTTTGTGATCTCATAAAACTGGACTACTATCCTAGAAGTGACGGGTCTCTAACTGTATAATGCTGACGTACGTACCGGTGGGGACAGGTCTGTCACTGTATTACACCAAGGTGCAGTATGTAGCTGTCACTGTGTAGCTTCGTAGTACAGTACCAGTATGGACGGGTCTATCGCTGAAGAACACCGGGGTTACGACATTGATGGGGACGTGTCTGTCACTATGTAACACTGGGGTACCGAAGAAGTGGGGTGAGACTGTCACCGTATAACACCGGGGGACAGTAGAAGTGCAGGCAGGCCTGTCACTGTACAGCACTGTGGTACGGTACTGCTGGGGATGGTCTGTAACTGTTTAACACTGGGCTACACTACTGGTGGGGATGGGGCTGTCGCTCTATAACTGGGGTGCTTAACAGTCTGGATGGGTCTGTCAGTATATAACACCAAAGTCAGTACCAGTGGGAACGGGTATGTCACTGTATAGCACCAGGGTACAGTACGGTGGACGTGTCTGTGACTGTATAACACTGGAGTACAGTACCAGTGCAGATGGGAATGTCACTGTATCACACCAGGGTACAGTACCTGAGGGGATGGGTTTGTCAGTGTGTAAGACTGGGGTACACACAGATCTGTTACTGTATTCAGCTGTGGTACGGTACAGGTGGAAACGGCTCGGTCACTGTATAATACCAGGGTAAGATACCAAGGGGAATGAGTCTGCCACAGTCTAGCACCGGGGTACAGTACCTGTTGGGGTAGCTCTGTCGGTGTATAACATTGTGGTACGGTTCCGGTGGGAATCGGTACATCACTGTATAATGCCGGGTTATGCTACCTGGTGGAACCGGTCTGTCACAGGATAATATTGAGGTGTGTTACCACTGGGGATTTGTCTGTCGCTGTAAAACACCAAGGTACAGTGCCAGTGGGACAGGTCTGCAACTGCCTAACGCTGGGTTATGGTGCTGGTGGGGATGTGTCTATCACTGTATGACACCAGGGTACAGCACTGATGGGAAGGATCTGTGGCAGTATAACACTGGGGACCATACTGATGGGGACAGGTCTGTAATTGTGTAACATTGTGGTACAGTCCCTTTGGCGAAGCATCTATCACTGTATAATACTGGGGTACAGTATAGCTGGGGGCAGGCCTGTCACTGTATAACGCTGGGGTATGATACCAGTGGGTACAGGTCTGTTACAGTATAATACCGGGGTACAGTATAGCTGGGGGCAGGTCTGTCACTGTATAATACCGGGGTACAGTATCTGAGGATAGGTCTATCATCTGTATAACATTGGCGTACATTGGGACGAATCTGTCACTGTATCACACCACTTTTATGGTGCCACACACTAAATGCTGGAGGAGTTCAGGCCTTTCCTCTGCTAATTGACAACTGCATCAGTGCTGCTCCCTGCAACCATGCTGAGCTTGTAAACTTCATCAAAATTGCCTCCAAATTTCACCCTGCCCTCACCAGCATCTCTTCCATTTCGCGTACATCTGACCTCACCCCGTCCTCCCGCCACCCCACCGGGGATAGGCTTCCTCTTGTCCTCACCTACCACCCCATTAGCCTCCGCATCCAGCACATAATTCTCCGTTAGCTTCCGCCATCTCCAACGGGATCCCACCGCAAAGCTCATCTTCCTCTCCCTGCCACTTCCTGCTTTCAGCAGGGATCCCTTGTCCCTGTGGATGTATAACACTGGGTACAGTATCAGTGGGGACAGGTCTGTCACTCTGTGACACCGGGGTGGGGACGGGTCTGTCACTGCATAACTCTGGGGTTCACTCCCAATGGGGACAGGACTGTTGCTCTGTATAACATCGGGGTGCAGTACTATCATTCTGTAATGCCAGGGTACAGTACTGTTAAGGGCGAGTCTGTCACTGTCTTGCACCAGGCTACAAGTACAGTGGAGACTGGTCTGCTCTGCTGTTGTTTTGATATTGTTAACCATCACTTAAGCGTGTTAATCTTTAGAGAGATCTGTTGTGTTTGCTCTCTGGAATGACATTGGCCTGGGGATCTCTGGTTCTCAATCACGTTTGGCTATTACAACTGAACAGTCACCTTCTCCCGGCCGGACTCCTGCTAAGGGAGTTTTGTAAACACAGTCTGCACTCCATTACCACGGAGGAATGCCGTCCAACCAATCCCATCTCATCTAGCTTCTCTGGAGGTTGACCTGCCCCTGATCTCACCTTGGCTCTCGGTTACATTTACCTGGCTGCGTTCAGGAATAAATTGGAGCTATATTTCGTCAGTGCTCTCCAAGGCAGAGTGTGACTGACATGTTTTAATTCATGTCTGAACTCCTGTAGTTGCTGAGTGTTACAGAGGTGACAAGAAACTGTTCACACCTCTGTGCTTTGGGTGAGTGTTCAGTCGCTTAGTTCACACATCCTTTTGGGATATTAATAAAGTATTTTAGACTTTTTGTAACTTTTATTTTGTTTTATTTTAGATTCAGGATTCTCCTCTTTGTCCTTTGCTTAACAGTTATGTCACTTAAACATTAAAAATCCTTAATTTAAAGAGCTGTGTTTGTTCTGGGAGAGTTGACAGAGAAAGAGAAAAAAAGAGAGAGAGAGAGAGAGTATGTGTGTGTGTGTCTGTCTTTCTTTGTAAATAACCTATTTCCTAGAAGTGTGTGATAGGACAATATTGAGACATCTTCACTCTGTGTCTGACCCCGGGAGTCTGTGATAGGACAATATTGAGACATCTTCACTCTGTGTCTGACCCCAGGAGTCTGTGATAGGACAATATTGAGACGTCTTCACTCTGTGTCTGACCCCGGGAGTCTGTGATGGGACGGTGCGGAGGGAGTGTCACTCAGTGTCTGACCCTGGGAGTGTGTGATGGGACAGTGTGGAGGGAGTGTCACTCTGTGTCTGACCCCGGAAGTGTGTGATGGGACGATGTGGAGGGAGTTTCACTCTGTGTCTGACCCCAGGAGTGTGTGATGGGACGATGTGGAGGGAGTTTCACTCTGTGTCTGACCCCGGGAGTGTGTGATGGGATGGTGTGGAAGGAGCTTCACACTGTGTCTGACCCTGGGAGTGTGTGATGGGACGGTGTGGAGGGAGCTTCACACTGTGTCTGACCCTGGGAGTGTGTGATGGGACGGTGTGGAGGGAGCTTCACTCTGTGTCTGACCCCGGGAGTGTGTGATGGGATGGTGTGGAAGGAGCTTCACACTGTGTCTGACCCTGGGAGTGTGTGATGGGACGGTGTGGAGGGAGCTTCACACTGTGTCTGACCCCGGGAGTGTGTGATGGGACGGTGTGGAGGGAGCTTCACTCTGTGTCTGACCCCGGGAGTGTGTGATGGGACGGTGTGGAGGGAGCTTCACACTGTGTCTGACCCCGGGAGTGTGTGATGGGACAGTGTGGAGGGAGCTTCACTCTGTGTCTGACCCCGGAAGTGTGTGATGGGATGGTGTAGAAGGAGCTTCACTCTGTGTCTGACCCCAGGACTCCCTTTCAAGGACTCTTCATCTCACATTCTTGATATATCTTAGTTATTTATTAGCATTATTATTTCTTTTTGTATTTGCACAGTTTGTTGCCTTTTGCACACCGTTGTGGTCTTTCGTTGATTCTATTATGGTTATTGGATTCATTGAGTATACCCAAAAGAGAACGTTGCATATGGTGATATATGTCGATACTGAATTTACTTTAAACTTTGATGGGACGGTGTAGAGAGATCCTAAGTCTCTTTCCAACCCACCCTGTTTTATTGGTGACAGATGACCTACATAGTACCAAAGTTACTCAGCACCCACACACCTCCCTCCCCAGCACCCTCTTCTATGGTTGGGACCTGGTCTATTGCAGTTTTGGTGTCCCTGAGGCTCTGTTGATCGCGGAGTTGTGCTGGTTTCTGAGGCTAAGCCTTGAAGCCTGTGTCTTTTCCTCCACCATAAACTGTCTCAAAACTCATCAGTGGAACACTTCACCTCCTGCTTTGACCCCCTTCGTGGAGCAGAGTAGGAAACCACCTACATTTTACTGCAGGTAAAATGTTGGGAGAGCCAATAACTGACTTAATCATTTTTCTGTTTGCCCTTCTAGTCGAAACATCTGCCTCTGATGTGGTTGTCCTGAACACGTCAAAATGCCCAGGTTTCTGGAGTCAACAATTACAAGCCTCTGAGGTAAGTCATGATGGCCTTGAAACCCTGAATTGGTCCCAAGCTATACCATTATGTGTGTGTCTCTCTCTCCCCCCCCTCCCCCTCCCTTCTCTCCCCCCCCTTCTCTCCCCCCCTCCCTTCTCTCCCCCCCTCCCTTCTCCCTTCTCTCCCCCTCCCTTCTCTCCCCCTCCCTTCTCTCCCCCTCCCTTCTCTCCCCCTCTCCCCCCTCCCTTCTCTCCCCCCTCCTTTCTCTCCCCCCTCCCTTCTCTCCCCCTCTCTCCCCCCTCCCTTCTCTCCCCCTCTCTCCTCCCTCTCTCTCCCTTCCACCTCTTCCCCCCACCCCACTTCCCCTCCTTGTACTTAAGCCTGTCATAGACTACGACAAAATAGAAATGTCATCAGAGACATTTTTAAAATTGTTTTTGGGAGGGGTGCAGGTGTGTAGAGTAAAGGTGAGGCGAGAGGCAAATGTAGCAGAGAGTGGTAGGTTCCCGGAATGGGTGACCGGGGTGGAGACAGGCATTTGAGCAGGCTTTTAAATCAACTCATGAATATGAAGCTGTGGTGCACAGGAGGAAGATATTTAGTACTTTATACTTTATTGTCGCCAAGCAATTGGTACTAGAACATACAATCATCACAGCGATATTTGATTCTGCGCTTCACACTCCCTGGATTACAAATATTAAATATTTAAAATATTAAAACTAGTTAAAATTAGTAAATATTAAAAATTTAAATTATAAATAATAAATAGAAAAATGGGAAGTAAGGTAGTGCAAAAAAACCGGAGAGGCAGGTAGTAGATATTGTCGCCAGGATTGACACAATACCATGCACGCCGGTCCTCCAAGAGGGCCTCAACCTTGTCGTGGTTTGGAGGCTCGTGTGTCTCAATTACCGGAGGCCTATGTCGGCTGGAGTCAGAGCGTTGGAACACCCATTCTAAGTAGGTCAAAGGGTAGAGTCCAGACTAAGAGTGGTCCACTGGTCCTCTAAGTTCGGGAGTTCAGCTCAGGGCTAACAACCCTGACAGATCAAAACAAAATTGTTATGGAAGCAGCAGTGAATAATCCTTCTACATCTGTGTGGTGAAGGACAGACAAGATATGGAGGATCTTCATTGCCGCCCTAAACACCAGCGGCATAACGGGCAGTAAGTAATTAACCTACTAACCAGTACGGTTTTTGGACTGTGGGAGGAAACTGGAGCACCCGGAGGAAACCTGCACGTTCACGGGAAAAACATACAGGCGGCATCAGAATCGAAGTCCGAACGCCAACTCCCCGTGGATCAGTACTTGGTTCTATGATGTGGTGGCCATTACAGAGACTTGGATGGCCCAGGGACAGGAATGGTTACTTCAGATGTTTGGTTTTAGATGTTTCAGAAAGGACAGGGAGGGAAGCAAAAGAGATGGGGGCGTGGCACTGTTGATCAGAGATAGTGTCACAGCTGCAGAAAAGATGGACGTCATGGAGGGATTGTCTGCGGAGTCTCTGTGGGTGGGGGTTAGGAACAGGAAGGGGTCAATAACTTTACTGGATGTTTTTTTAAAGGCCACCCAATAGTAACAGGGATATCGAGGAGCAGATAGGGAAACAGATCCTAGAAAGGTAATAATAACAGAGTTGTTGTGATGGGAGATTTTAATTTCCCAAATATTGATTGGCATCTCCATAGAGCAAGGGGTTTAGATGGGTTGGAGTTTGTTAGGTGTGTTCAGGAAGGTTTCTTGACACAATATGTAGATAAGTCTACAAGAGGAGAGACTATGCTTGATTTGGTATTGGGAAATGAACCTGGTCAGGTGTCAGATCTCTCAGTGGGAGAGCATTTTGGAGATAGTGATCATAATTCTATCTCCTTTACAATAGCATTGGAGAGAGATAGAAACAGACAAGTTAGAAAAGCATTTAATTGGAGTAAGGGGAATTATGAGGCTATCAGGCAGGAAATTGGATGCTTAAACTGGGAACAGATTTCTCAGGGAAAAGTACGGAAGAAATGTGGGAAATGTTCAGGGGATATTTGTGTGGAGTTCTGCATAGGTACATTCCAATGAGACAGGGAAGTTATGGTAGGACACAGGAACCATGATGTACAAAGGCTGTAATAAATCTAGTCAAGAGGAAACGAAAAGCTTACAAAAGGTTCAGAGAGCTAAGTAATGTTAGAGATCTGGAAGATTATAAGGAAGGAGCTTAAGGAGGAAATTAGGAGAGACAGGAGGGGCCATGAGAAGGCCTTGGCAGGCAGGATTAAGGAAAACTCCAAGGCATTCTACAAGTATGTGAAGAGCAAGAGGATAAGACGTGAAAGAATAGGACCTATCAAGTGTGACAGTGGGAAAGAGTGTATAGAACCTGAGGAAATAGCAGAGGTACTTAATAAATACTTCACTTCAGTATTCACTATGGAAAAGGATCTTGGTGATTGTAGTGATGCCTTGCAGCAGACTGAAAAGCTTGAGCATGTAGATATTAAGAAAGAGGATGTGCTGGAGCTTTTGGAAAGCATCAAGTTGGATAAGTCACCAGGACCGGATGAGATGTACCCCAGTCTACTGTGGGAGGTGAGGGAGGAGATTGCTGAGCCTCTAGCGATGATCTTTGCATCGTCAATGGAGACGGGAGAGGTTCCGGGGGATTGGAGGGTTGCGAATGTTGTTCCTTTATTCAAGAAAGGGAGTAGAGATAGCCCAGGAAATTATAGACCAGTGAGTCTTTCTTCAGTAGTTGGTAAGTTGATGGAGAAGATCCTGAGATGCCGGAGTTATGAACATTTGGAGAGGTATAATATGATTAGGAATAGTCAGCATGGCTTTGTCAAGGGCAGGTCGTGCCTTACAAGCCTAATTGAATTTTTGAGGATGTGACTAAACACATTGATGAAGGAAGAGCAGTAGATGTAGTGTATATGGATTTCAGCGAGGCATTTGATAAGGTACCCAATGCAAGGCTTATTGAAAAAGTAAGGAGGCATGGGATCCAAGGGGACATTGCTTTGTGGATCCAGAACTGGCTTGCCCACGGAAGGCAAAGAGTGGTTGTAGATAGGTCATATTCTGTCTGGAGGTTAGTGACCAGTGGTGTGCCTCAGGGACCCTTACTCTTCGTGACTTTTTAAAATTACCTGGATGAGGAAGTGGAGGGATGGGTTAGTAAGTTTGCTGATAACACAAAGGTTGGAGGTGTTGTGGATAGTGTGGAGGGCTGTCAGAGGTTACAGCGGGACATTGATAGGATGCAAAACTGAGCTGAGAAGTGGCAGATGAAGTTCAACCCAGATAAGTGTGAAGTTGTTCATTTTGGTAGGTAAAATATGATGGTAGAATATAGTATTAATGGTAAGACTCTTGGCAGTGTGGAGTATCAGAGAGATCTTGGGGTCTGAGTCCATAGGACGCTCAAAGCAGCTGCGCAGGTTGACTCTGTGGTTAAGAAGGCATATGGTGTATTGACCTTCATTAATCGTGGAATTGAATTTAGGAGCCGAGAGGTAATATTGCAGCTATAGGACCCTGGTCAGACCCAGCTTGGAGTACTGTGCTCAGTTCTGGTTGCCTCAGGAAGAATGTGGAATCCACAGAAAGAGTGCAGAGGAGATTTACAAAGATGTTGCCTGGATTGGGGAGCATGCCTTGTGAAGACAGGTTGAGTGAACTCGGCCTTTTTTCCTTGGAGCGACGGAGGAGGAGAGGTGACCTGATAGAGGTGTATGAGACAATGAGAGGCATTGATCGTGTGGATAGTCAGAGGCTTTTCCCAGGGCTGAAATGGTTGCCACAAGAGGACACAGGTTTAAGGTGCTGGGGAGTAGGTACAGAGGAGATGTCAGGGGCAAGTTTTTTACACAGAGAGTGGTGAGTGCGTGGAATGGGCTGCCGGCAATAGTGATGGAGGTGAATACAGTACAGTCTTTTAAGAGACTTTTGGATAGGTATATGGAGCTTAGAAAAATAGGGGGCTTTGGGTAAGCCTAGTAATTTCTACGGTCGGGACATGATTGGCAGAACTTTGTGGACCGAAGGGCCTGTATTGTGCTGTAGGTTTTCTACGTTACCCCGAGCTATAATAGGGTCATGGTAACCACTACCTTGACACCCCCCCCCAATGAAAATCTGATACGGTACATCCCCTGTACAACCAACTATCTCCGTGCTTTATCCGAATCAGGTTTACGGTCACAGACATAAGTTGTGATTTCTTCTTTCATTTTGTGGCAGCAGTACAGTGCAGGTTCAGCAAATTACTGCAAGTGACAGTAAATAAAATATGACTGGATAACAGCTTTTTTCAGAAGTGTTGCTTCCCCAGAATTTGTTAAATTTATGATAGACCACTTGAAGCTGAACACAAATATAATTTCTGACTACTTACATCATGTAGGAATTTTAAGAAACAATAAATTAACTTTTATGAATATAATGCGTTTAATTGCACAACGGTGCTAACCCTTTGCAATAGTTCAACTAAGTTAAAAGTGTCCTGTTGGTGATTTTCATTTGGACTCAGTGACTGAGCCTCCTTACTTAAGTGTCCAGCAATAATCAGGCAGCATTGATGGATTCCGGTTGCCCTGATACTCCACGACCGCAATGACGTGGTGAAACCTTTCACCATGCTCATCACCGACAGCACCAAGATTGGCAGGGAAGAAGTCTGAATAGGAATGCGGGAAATGAATCTTTAGTGACATGTTGCACTTGATGGTTTTGTATGCTTGAAGCATGTTGTCAATCAGCTGCACATAGTTTGGTGCTCTGTCGTTGCCAAGAAAATTTTCAACAGCATCCTTGAAAGTCTTCCATGCTATTTTCTTCAGTCCTACTAGTTATTCTTCGAATTGCCTGTCATTGATGAACTATTTGATTCGTAGACCAACAAAAATGCCTTCCTTAATCTTGGCATCAGTTATTCTGACTTGAATTTATCAATTGGAGTAACAAATATAAGTGACTTTTAAACCATGACGCTTGATGGGGAAATTTCATGGTGATTTTCATGATCGGCAGCCCAAAGTCCATAAGGTACACACAGAAGTTTTCAGGAAGCAAAATCTTTGTTGTCCAAGTGCATTAAGTAAGTAATTGAAAAGTGGAAAGGGAAGGTAGTGTTCGTGAGTTCATGGACCATTTAGAGATCTGATGAGGGAGGGCCAGAAGCTGTTCCTAATACAGTGTATGGGTCCTCGGGCTACTCTACCTCCTCCCGGGTAGTGGTTATAAAAAGGGGGCATGCCCTGGAGGTGCAGACCCCTCGTAGAAGATGTGGCATCGAGGCACCGTCATTTGAATATGTCATCAGTGTCGGGAAGAGGACCACGACCTTGCCATGGTTTGGAGGTTTGCATGCTTTGCTGGCTGGAGTCGGGGCTTTGTGGGTCACCCATGCCAAACAGGTCGAAGCATAGAGGACAGACTAAGAGTAACCCGCCTGTTGTCCGGATCTGGGCGTTCAGCCGAGGGCTAACAACCCAGACTGGTCAAATGGAACTGTCGCAGAAACAGCAATGGAAACTCTGAATGCGACGGTATTGCTGCGTCTCCGTGTGGGACAGTAGTGAAAACTGAAAGAAAGCCGGCACGATGCGAGAAGCCGTGAACACCGCCGGACAGAGATGGAGGACCTTTACTGCAGCTCTACAACACCAGCGGCATAACAGGCAGTTAAACATAGGACCCACTCCAGTGCCATACTGCCCTGTGTAGGGGTTGAGAAGGAAAGACGGGGCAGGTGACGTGTTGCAACTGCAGTGTGTGGTAGTTGGTGACAATCAGGGGTGGGAGAGGGCGTTGTCAGCTGCAAGTCTACTCCTGGAAGCGGGGTGGGGGCATCACTTCCTGTGGATGGATGGTCTCGTCCAGCAAATCATGGGAGGCCGTTCGGCCTATCGAGTTTCTGGTAGCTCACACCCCCCACTAATTTTCATCCATAATCTTACTATTTCCCCACTGTGAGATAATGCTGCAGTGTAGGTACTCTGTGTATGTTCTACATCATGGGAACAGGCCCTTCGGCCCATCCTGTCTGTGCTGAACACAATGCCGCATTAAAGACCTGCGTGCTTCATTATAAGACATAGGAGCAGAATTAGGCTTTTTGGCCCATTGATTCAGTTCTGCCATTCCTTCAAGGCTGATTTATTATCTCCCACAACTCCATTTTCCTGCCTTCTCCCAGAAACTTCTGACGGGGCAGGTGACATGTGGTAACTGCAGTGCTTGAAAGCCAGTGACAGTCGGGGGGATTGCCAGCTGCCAGTCTGTCCCAGGTCGTGGATCGGGGCAGTGATTCCAGCAGATGAGACTGCTGTGTCCAGTAAGTTACGGGAGGCCATTTGCCCCTTTGAGTATCTGCTAGCTCACATCCCTCACTAACTGTCATCTAGAACCTTACTCTCTCCCCACAAGTTTGTACATTCTCCTCACATAGGTTTCCTCCAGGTGCTCTGGTTTCCTCCCACATTCCACAAACGTGCGGTTAGGGTGAGAGAGTTGTGGATGTACCATGTTGGCACTGGAAGCAAGACGACACTTGTGGACTGCCCAGCCCAATCCTTAATGATTTGATTCAATGCAGACGATACACTGGACTATATACTCTGGTGTATATCTAACAAATAAAGCAAATCTTCAATATTCCAACTGCGGAGCCACTGAAGTTTTATATATCTGCTATGCAGCTTCCTGAATTTGTGCATTGACATACGATGGGATCGCTGTGTTCTGCACTATGCTGCATACAGACCACAGGCATAACTATGTATTGTGTGTGCACATACAGGGCTCACTGTAATTGTGCTGGGTGTACAGACAGGGCTCACAGTAACTGCACTGTGTGTATAGACAGGGCTCACTGTAACTGCACTGTGTACAGACAGGGCTCACTGTAACTGCACTGTGTACAGACAGGGCTCACAGTAACTCAACTGTGTACAGACAGCTCACTGTAACTGCATTGTGCGTATAGACAGGGCTCACTGTAACTGCACTGTGTACAGACAAAGCTCACTGTAACTGCACTGTGTACAGACAGGGCTCACTGTAACTGCACTGTGTGTACAGACAGGGCTCACTGTAACTGCATTGTGTGTATAGACAGGGCTCACTGTAATTGCACTGTGTGTATAGACAGGGCTCACTGTAACTGCACTGTGTACAGACAGGGCTCACTGTAACTGCACTGTGCGTATAGACAGGGCTCACTGTAACTGCACTGTGTACAGACAAAGCTCACTGTAACTGCACTGTGTACAGACAGGGCTCACTGTAACTGCACTGTGTGTACAGACAGGGCTCCCTGTAACTGCTTTGTGTGTATAGACAGGGCTCACTGTAATTGCACTGTGTGTATAGACAGGGCTCACTGTAACTGCACTGTGTACAGACAGGGCTCACTGTAACTGCACTGTGTGTATAGACAGGGCTCACTGTAACTGCACTGTGTACAGACAGGGCTCACTGTAACTGCATTGTGTGTACAGACAGGGCTCACAGTAACTGCACTGTGTACAGACGGCTCACTGTAACTGCACTGTGTACAGACAGGGCTCACTGTAACTGCACTGTGTACAGACAAAGCTCACTGTAACTGCACTGTGCGTATAGACAGGGCTCACTGTAACTGCACTGTGTGTATAGACAGGCCTCACTGTAACTGCACTGTGTGTATAGACAGGGCTCACTGTAACTGCACTGTGTACAGACAGGGCTCACTGTAACTGCACTGTGTGTATAGACAGGGCTCACTGTAACTGCACTGTGTGTATAGACAGGGCTCACAGTAACTGCACTGTGTGTATAGACAGGGCTCACTGTAACTGCACTGTGTGTATAGACAGGGCTCACTGTAACTGCACTGTGTGTACAGACAGGGCTCACAGTAACTGCATTGTGTGTATAGACAGGGCTCACAGTAACTGCACTGTGTGTATAGACAGGGCTCTCAGTAACTGCATTGTGTGTATAGACAGGGCTCACAGTAACTGCACTGTGTGTATAGACAGGGCTCACAGTAACTGCATTGTGTGTATAGACAGGGCTCACAGTAACTGCACTGTGTGTATAGACAGGGCTCACTGTAACTGCACTGTGTACAGACGGCTCACTGTAACTGCACTGTGTACAGACAAAGCTCACTGTAACTGCACTGTGTGTATAGACAGGGCTCACTGTAACTGCACTGTGTACAGACAAAGCTCACTGTAACTGCATTGTGCGTATAGACAGGGCTCACTGTAACTGCACTGTGTGTGTAGACAGGGCTCACTGTAACTGCACTGTGTGTATAGACAGGCCTCACTGTAACTGCACTGTGTACAGACAGGGCTCACTGTAACTGCACAGTGTGTATAGACAGGGCTCACTGTAACTGCACTGTGTGTATAGACAGGGCTCACTGTAACTGCACTGTGTACAGACAAAGCTTACTGTAACTGCACTGTGTACAGACAGGGCTCACTGTAACTGCATTGTGTGTATAGACAGGGCTCACTGTAACTGCACTGTGTACAGACAGGGCTCACTGTAACTGCACTGTGTGTATAGACGGGCTCACTGTAACTGCACTGTGTACAGACGGCTCACTGTAATTGCACTGTGTGTATAGACAGGGCTCACTGTAACTGCACTGTGTACAGACAGGGCTCACTGTAACTGCACTGTGTGTATAGACAGGGCTCACTGTAACTGCATTGTGTGTATAGACAGGGCTCACTGTAATTGCATTGTGTGTATAGACAGGGCTCACTGTAACTGCACTGTGTACAGACAGGGCTCACTGTAACTGCACTGTGTGTATAGACAGGGCTCACTGTAACTGCACTGTGTGTATAGACAGGGCTCACTGTAACTGCACTGTGTACAGACAGGGCTCACTGTAACTGCACTGTGTACAGACAAAGCTCACTGTAACTGCACTGTGTGTATAGACAGGACTCACTGTAACTGCACTGTGTACAGACAAAGCTCACTGTAACTGCATTGTGCATATAGACAGGGCTCACTGTAACTGCACTGTGTGTGTAGACAGGGCTCACTGTAACTGCACTGTGTGTATAGACAGGCCTCACTGTAACTGCACTGTGTACAGACAGGGCTCACTGTAACTGCACAGTGTGTATAGACAGGGCTCACTGTAACTGCACTGTGTGTATAGACAGGGCTCACTGTAACTGCACTGTGTACAGACAAAGCTTACTGTAACTGCACTGTGTACAGACAGGGCTCACTGTAACTGCATTGTGTGTATAGACAGGGCTCACTGTAACTGCACTGTGTACAGACAGGGCTCACTGTAACTGCACTGTGTACAGACAGGGCTCACTGTAACTGCACTGTGTGTATAGACAGGGCTCACTGTAACTGCACTGTGTACAGACAGGGCTCACTGTAATTGCACTGTGTGTATAGACAGGGCTCACTGTAACTGCACTGTGTACAGACAGGGCTCACTGTAACTGCACTGTGTGTATAGACAGGGCTCACTGTAACTGCATTGTGTGTATAGACAGGGCTCACTGTAATTGCATTGTGTGTATAGACAGGGCTCACTGTAACTGCACTGTGTACAGACAGGTCTCACTGTAACTGCACTGTGTGTATAGACAGGGCTCACTGTAACTGCACTGTGTACAGACAGGGCTCACTGTAACTGCACTGTGTGTATAGACAGGGCTCACTGTAACTGCACTGTGTACAGACAAGGCTCACTGTAACTGCACTGTGTATAGACAGGCCTCACTGTAACTGCATTGTGTGTATAGACAGGGCTCACTGTAACTGCACTGTGTGTATAGACAGGGCTCACTGTAACTGCACTGTGTGTACAGACAGGGCTCACTGTAACTGCACTGTGTACAGACAGGGCTCACTGTAACTGCACTGTGTACAGACAGGGCTCACTGTAACTGCACTGTGTGTATAGACAGGGCTCACTGTAACTGCACTGTGTGTATAGACAGGGCTCACTGTAACTGCACTGTGTACAGACAGGGCTCACTGTAACTGCACTGTGTGTATAGACAGGGCTCACTGTAACTGCACTGTGTACAGATAAGGCTCACTGTAACTGCATTGTGTGTATAGACAGGGCTCACTAGCTGCACTGTGTACAGACAAGGCTCACTGTAACTGCACTGTGTGTATAGACAGGGCTCACTGTAGCTGCACTGTGTACAGACAAGGCTCACTGTAACTGCACTGTGTACAGACAAGGCTCACTGTAACTGCATTGTGTGTATAGACAGGGCTCACTGTAACTGCACTGTGTGTTAACTGCATTGTGTGTGCAGATGGGTCACTGTAACAACACTGTGTGTACAGACAATAGTCGCTGTAACCGCACTGTGTGCAGATAGGGGTCGTTGTAATACCACTATATGCAGACAGGTCACTGTGACTGCACTGTGTACAGTCTGGTCACTGTAACTGCACTGTGTGTGCAGGCAGGGATCACAGTAGCTGCACTGTCTCTGCAGATGGGGCAATCGCTGTAGCAGCACTGTGTGTACAGATGAGTCACTGACGGCACTGTGTGCAAACAGGGTGCCCTGTAACTGCACTGTGTGTGCAGGCAGGGCTCACTGAAACTGCATTCTGTTGTGTGCAAACAGGTCAGTGTGCAGACAGTGGTCGCTGTAACCGCACTGTGTGTGTGCAGACAGGGGTCACTGTACTGACACTGTATGTACAGACGGGTCACTGTAACCACACTGTGTGTACAGATAGGTGTCAGTGTAGCTGCACAGCATTAACAGATGGGACAGAGGTCACTGTAACAGCACTGTGTGTACAGACAGGGCTCACTGTAACCACACTGTGTGTACAGACAAGGGTTACTGTAACTGCACTGTGTGCAGACAGGGATCCTGACAACTGCACTGGCTGTGCAGATGGAGGTGTTCACTGTAGCTGCACAGCATGCACAAACGAGACAGGGGTCACTGTAACTGCACTGTCTGCAGACAGCTCACTGTAATGACACTGTATGTACACGGGTCACTAACTGCAATGTATGTGCAGACAAAGGTCACTGTAATGACACCATATGTACAGTCAGGGGTCACTGATCATGTCACTGTTGTGTGCAGACAGGGGTCAGTATATGCTATACCGTGCCGTGCTCTGTGTAAACACAGTTCATTAGCCCCGCCTGTTCGTATTTGGTTATCCAGTACAGAGAGGTGATGCGAGCAGACAGGACGATATCAGAATCAGATGTCGCCAGCATGTGACGTGAAATTTGTTCCCTCAGCCTGTACGCCTGCACTTGAGGCTGACCAAGGCACTCATACCCACCCATGTCCTGGAAGCAGGTAGTGCAGAGCTCTATCCGGCCGACTGTCTGGTTATGTTCTGGTGTTATGTCCATGCCAGGGTAACCATGGAGAGGGAACACGCGGTATCCATACGTACCATGGAGGTTTTCCGGAACCTTTGGGCAACACAGGGCACAGTCATCCAAGATCATGATGGGAACGTTTTAATTTAGTCTTGTGTTCTTGGGTCTGTTTTTTTTGTAGTATTGTAAAGTTGCAATAAATGTATTTTTGTAAAGAAAAGGGATAGGTTAGCCACTGCAGAGATGTGTGTAGCGACAGCGGCCCTAATACACAGCTCTGTGTTCTGCTGGCCAGGGTCGTTTTCAGTAAGCCAGGAGCCATAAAGGTCAAGAGATCTCACCTTCCCCAACATGCTTGGAATCACCAACGGTGATCATCCCCTGACCTCGCTGTGCCTGAATTTCTCAGGTGCTCTGAGCTCCTGGCCCGCCCCACGGAGCTGTTACAGCCCCAGCCAGTGTCCTCAGCACTGTCCAGCACTTCCTGCATTCAGCAAGGTCACACGCAGACACTTCCTGTGGGTGGATTGGCTGGGAGGGGCACGTGACGGCTGGAGGGTGATTGCCCGTGTTTGCTCAGCCTGTTCTGACCTTAGCTCCCCGAGCCCTGAGAACAGGGAACACAGAACAGGGCCTGCTTTACCTGTGCTGATCACGACGTGAAACCGCTTCTCCTGGCACGCGTTCCAGCTCTCTCCATTCCCTGGACATTCATGAGTCTGTCTAATGGCCTCTTAAACACCTTTATTGTATCTGCACCCATCACCATCTCTGGCAGGACATTCCAGGCACTCGGCTCTGTGTAAAAAAATAAATAAATTCTCCCCCAACGCATTTTCTTTGAACTACATCCTCTCACCTTAAACCCATATTATCTGGTATTTGACCTGACCATACAGGGGGAAAAAAAGACAGTCTACTTTATCTACAAACGTTTGTACATCTCACATGGTATTATGACTCCCCTCAGTCTCTGCCGCTCCAGAGAAAGCAACTCAAGTTTGTCCAACCTCTCCTTATAGCTCACACCCTCTGATCCAGGCAGTATCCTGGTGACCCTCTCCAAAACCTCCAGAACACTCCACACTCCCTCACCCTTCCCTCCGATCCCGGCCTAACCCTCTGTGGTCTTCCCCGTCCTTCCCTACTCATCTCCTCTCCCCCCCAACACTTCCCTTCCCATCACCCTACCACCCCTCTTCTCGCCCCCCCGCCCTTCCCCACCCCTCTCCTTCCCCTTGCCCTTCCCTACCCCTCCTCTCACCCCCCCCGCCCTTCCCTACCCCTCTTCTCACCTCCACCCTTCTCCACCTATTTTTCCCCTCAGGGGTTTAGCAGTATATGGTACAGGTGAGACTGGTTAGGTGACCAGCCTGGCAAGAAGTAGATGTGCTGACTGGTGTGTTTCTGTGCCGTTGTGCTCTATAGTGGGGGGAAACGAGATTGGTGTAGGTTAGTACAGAGGTGCTAGGCCCAAAGAGGTAGTCTCTCTGCCTTAGGACTCTATGTCTCTTTAATAGGGGTAATGGAGAGTATGGGTCAGTATTGAAAAGATGGATCAAAGGCCTGCTTCTGTACTGTAGTTCTTGATGACTATATGGAAACGGGACAGAAGTGGGTCAGTATGGATTAGACAGATCAAAGGGTCTGCTTCTGTGCTTTATTGCTCTATGACATAATAGAAAGAGGATTGGTGTGGGTAGCATGGACTAGATGGGCCAAAGGGCCTTTCTCTATATCGTCGTGCTCCAGGATTCTCTGGTGGAAAGAGTGTTGGTGTGGGCCAGTGGACTAGATGGGCCAAAGGGCCTGTTTCTATGCTGTACAATGGAAATGGGATTGCTGTGGGTCAGCATGGACTTAACTGGTCAAAAGGTCTGTTTCTTTGCTGTATTGCTCTATGACGGGCCAAATGGGATTAGTGTGGGTCGCTTTCAAAAGGATGGACCAAACTGCCTATTTCTATGCTATAATTCTCTGGAATGTGGGCAAAAGTTTGGGTCCGTAATGACTTGATGGACTGAAGAGACTATTTACATGTTGTATATCTCTCTGACAGTGGACATCTCCCTCCCACCCACAGCAGGTGCCTCTCGGGTGAGCGGACCTCCTCCACCCCCACCGACACCGCCCCGGGATGAAGCGGGTCTCGGCCTCCTCGCCCGCGCTCAGCAATGGCTTTGGACTGACGACGGGGAGCGGGCCAGGCCCCAGCCCCGGGGCCGAGCAGACCCACGACCACTGCCACCAGGGCTCCCCACGCGAGATGCACAGGGCCTCCGCCACCGTCCGCGTCTACCTGCCCAATAAGCAGCGCACTGTGGTGAGTAGTCCACGGGGAATGGTGGTTTGGTGTTTGGATATTACAGGCAACCACGAGAGAGGAGGAAAAACGGTTTCAACCTTGGGCCTAATGCTGCTCAGCCACAGCTCACTGTAGAGACAGACACTCATTCCAAACGTGTGTGGTGGCAGTCTGTCTCACATCACGATCCCAGGGTCAGACACAGGGTGAAGCTCCCTCCACACTGTCCCATCACACACTCCCAGGGTCAGACACAGAGTGAAGCTCCCTCCACACCGTCCCATCACACACTCCCGGGGTCAGACACAGAGTGAAACTCCCTCCACACTGTCCCATCACACACTCCCGGGGTCAGACAAAGAGTGAAACTCCATCTACACCATCCTGCCATGTAGAAGTATTCGTCAAGCTTTGCTCGTATTACGATTTGACAGGTGAACGTGCGTGCAGGGATGACGGTGTACGACAGCCTGGACAAGGCACTCAAAGTGCGCGGACTGTCACAGAAGTGTTGCGCAGTCTACAGATTTATTGATGGGTAAGTCAGTCGTGGGTTCCCCCCTCCCTATCAAGGGATTGGGAGAAGTGTGTTAGACACATGGTGCAGTGTGAGAGGCCTGTGGTGAACGAATGGCTGTGGGTGTGTGTGGGGGGGGGAAGGAGGGAAGGGCACACACAGTATAGTGTGTTTTGTGCTTAAATACACAAATTTACAGCTGATCTATTAGACTGTAGGATTTGTGGATAATTAAGAAGGTTGTCAAAACGATAAAGGTTGATGAAGGAAAAGTGATGGATGTTGTCTACATGGACTTTAGCAAGGCCTTTGACAAGGATCCACATGGGAGGCTAGTCAAGGAGGTTCAGTCACTCACTGTTCAGTAGAGGTTCGTGATGGAAGATCTTGATTCCTTGGAATGTAGGAGAATGATTGATAAGATTGAAAGGTTTGTCATATGAAGTCAGTTTGATGGCTCTGGGCCTCAACTCACTGGAATTCAGAAGAATGAGGGGTGACCTCATTGAAACCTATCGAACGTTGAAAAGCCTCAATAGAGTGGATGTGGAGAGGATGTTTCCTATGCTGGGAGAGTCTCAGACCAGAGGACGCAGCCTCAGAATAGAGGGGTGTCCTTTTGGAACAAGATTGGGAGGAATTTCTTTAGCCGGAGGGTGGCGAATCTGTGG
This sequence comes from Mobula hypostoma, assembly GCF_963921235.1. NCBI lineage: Eukaryota > Metazoa > Chordata > Chondrichthyes > Myliobatiformes > Myliobatidae > Mobula > Mobula hypostoma. The sequence goes on along the minus strand of NC_086124.1, from coordinate 22,219,531 downwards.
AATTCATTGCCACAGGCAGCTGTGGAGGCCAAGTCATTGGGTATACTAAGGCAGAGATTGACAGATTCCTGATTAGTCAAGGCATGAAGGGGTACGGGGAGAAGGCAGGAGATTTGGGGCTGAGAGGAAAATTGGATCAGCCATGATGAAATGGTAGAGCAGACTCGATGGGCCAAATGGCCCAGTTCTACTCCTATATCTTACAGTCTTATGATCAGTGAATTTAGAGAGATACTTAAAAATGTAAGAGGCGTTGAAAAGGGGATGGTAACAGTCTTTTCCCTGAGGTAGGAGAATCCATAACTGGGGCCGATAGATTTACAGCAGCAGTCCCCAACCACTGGGCCCGGACCGGTACTGGGCCGCAGAGCATGTGCTACCGGGCCGCGAGGAAACGCCATGAGTCAGCTGCACCTTTCCTCATTCCCTGTCACGCACTGTTGAGCCATTACGTGTGCGTCGTCCATGTCAGCGCGGGAAGGAGATCAACTCCTCGAGCTTGTAAATGACGGTGGGCTGAAAAGTATGTGTGACGTAACATCTCTGCCGGCATTCTGGATCAAAGTCAAGGCTCAATATCCTGAGATAGCCACGAAAGCACTGAAAACGTTGCTTCCATTTCCAAAATATCTCTGCGAAGCGGGCTTTTCTGCGATGAATATAACAAAAACTAAATTGCGGAATAGACTGGACATAAGGAACCCATTCGAGTATCGCTGTCTCCCATCACCCCTCGATAGGACCGTCTTGTTGCAGGGAAACAAGCCCAGGGCTCCCACTGATTCAGCGATATTGGAGTGTTACAATGATTTTATATGTTCATACGGGGAAAATATGCGCTGTGTGTTTAATATCCAAACGTTACTTAAACTGTTATGATGCTATTGACTTATATAACCACATAACAATTACAGCACAGAAACAGGCCATCTCTCCCCTTCTAGTCCGTGCCGAACGCTACTCTCACCTCGTCCCACCGACCTGCACTCAGCCCATAACCCCCCCATTCCTTTCCTGTCCATATACCTATCCAGTTTAACTTTAAATGATAATATCGAACCTGCTTCTGCCACTTCTACTGGAAGTTCATTCAACACTTACTTCAAGCTCCCTTGACTTCCCCTGATAATTGACTTATCGATATATTCATGCGAGGAAAATATGCTCTGTGTGTTTAATATTAAATTCGTTAGATAAACCCTGTTAGAAACGAAATTGAGTGTATTAGCCACTTATCACCGATATTCCGGTCGTCATTAACATCTCCCCCCCACCCCCGGGGAGAATCGCCAAAAACGATTTGTAGAAAAATAATCAGCACGTGCACGCATGCGCAAGTCACACATGCACACAGGTGCCCGCGCAAGGCTTCATGGTCATTGTAGTCTTTCTCTGGTAAACACAACGTATCTGACTGCTACTCTTGTCCGTTGGCAACCATCCTCCCCGCCCCTGCCCCCCGGCCAGGTTGGCCGGTCCGGAAGAATATTGTCAATATGAAACCGGTCCGCAGTGCAAAAAAGGGTTGGGGACCCCTGGCTTACAGAGAGGGTGGCAAAAGAAGGCATACGGTGTGCTTGTTCATGCTCGGTCAGGGCGCTGAGTACAAGAGACGGGAAGCCAGGCAGCAGCTGTAGAAAACTTCGGCCAGTCCGCACGTGGAATATTGTTTGCAGTTGTGGTTGCCCCATTCCAGGAAGGATTTGGAAGCTTTGGAGAGGGTGCTGAAGAGGTTCACCAGGATTCGGCAGTTTGAGCTTTAAGGAGCGGTCGGACAAACTTGGGCTGTTTTCTATGGATGGTAGAGGCTGAGGGGAGACTTGATGAGCATTGATAAAATTATGAGAGGCAGAGATAGAGTGGACGGTCATAATTTTTTTTTTCCCAGAGTAGAAATATCTAATACCAGAGGGCATGAATAGAAGGTGAGAGGGGGAATGTTGAAAGGAGAGGTGTGGGCAAAGCTTTACACACAGTGGCTACCTGTAACCTGACGCCAGGGATGGTAATAGAGGCAGAGATGATCAGAGTCTTGTAGATAGATATATGAACGTGCAGGGATTGTTGTACGAGGTTGAGTTTTATTTGGCATAGTGTTTGGCACAGATCTGATGGGCCGAAAGGCCTTACCCTCCCGGCACAGATCTGATGGGCCGAAAGGCCTTACCCTCCCATGCTTTGTGACACGCAGGCTGTGCTCTCTGGTCACTGACCTCTGTCTCTCTACTCTCTCACCCGTATCCCAGCCACAAGAAGCTGACGGACTGGTCAACGGACATCACGCCCCTGGTGGGTGAAGAGCTGATGGTAGAGGTGCTGGACGAGGTGCCACTGTCAATGCACAACTTCGTAAGTCCCGACCTGAGACTGGTCCTGTGGGGGTTTCAGTAAGGCCAAGGGTTAAAGACAATGTCCAGGCAAGGACAAGTGTGGGCAGTGTGTAATCACCCCAGACGAGTCGGGTGTCTGAAGTGAGAGCTTTCTCTAAAAGCTTTTTGAAGAACGTAGAGTTGTCTACAGTATCCGGTGCTCCGGATGTGGCCTCCTCTACATTGGTGAAACCCGGAGTACATTGGGGGAATGCTTGTCAAACACCTTCACCGAGAGCAGAACTTCCCACTGAGCAGCCCTTTTATATTCCTAGCTCCTTCCCCATTCTGACATCGTCTTTTGACACAATGAGTCCACTCTCAGGGTGGAGGAGTGAACTCCTCATATTCCGTCAGAGCAGCCTCCAACCTGATAGCATGAACATTGATTTCCCTTGGTTAAAAAAAATCCTTCCCCCTTCCCTCTTTTTCTATTCCCCACTCTGGCCTCTTACGTCTTCTCGCCTACCTATCACCTTCCCCATGATACCCCTCCTTCTTCCCTTTCTTCTATGGTCTACTCTCCTCTCCTCTCAGATTCCTCGATTCCCAGCCACCTAGTTTCACCTATCACCTTGCAGCTGGTCTGCACCTTTTTCATTCTGGCATCTTCCCTCTTCCAGTGCTGATGAAGGGTCTCAGCCGGGAATGTCAGCTGTTTATTCATTTCCATAGTTGCTGCCTGACTTGCTGAGTTCCTCCAGCATTTTCTCTGTGTGTGTGTGTGTGTGTGTGTGTGTGTGTGTGGCTCTTGACAAACATAGTTTACCTTTACACTGTGGGGGTGCCGGAGACAGATGAGATAGGAATAATGGAAGGATGTGAAATACACCCAACTGAGGGACAATCGCTTTACAAATTTCAGAGTATCATCGGTTGTCAACCTGTAGTTTCTGTGGACTTTTAACACCTGTATTGTGAATGCTGACTGATTCTGTAAGGAATTCAAACGTGCACAGACATAGAGTCATAGAAAAGTACAGCACAGAAACAGGCCACTCAGCCCATCTAGTCTGTGCCAAACCATTTAAACTCCCTACTCCCATCGATCTGCACTGGGACTGTAGCCCTCCATACTTCATACCCCTACCATCCATGTACATATCCAAGCTTCTCTTAAACATTGAAATTGAGCTCGCATGCACCTCTAGTGCTGTCAGCTCAGTCCACACTCTCATGACCTTCTGAGTGAAGAATTTTTCCCTCATGTTCTGCTTAAACTTTTCACCTTTCACTGTTAACCCATGACCTCTGGTTGTAGTCCCACCCAAACTCAGTGGAAAAAGCCTGCTTGCATTTACCCTATCTATAACCTTCATATTTTGTATACTCCTATCATGGTCTGAGTCAACGTTCCCCTCCCCACTATCAAATCTCCTCTCAGTCTTCTAAGTTTCAAGGAATAAAGTTCTAACCTATTTAATCTTTCCTTATAACTCAGGTCCTCCAGACCCTGCAACGTTCTTATAAATTTTCTCTTCACTCTTTCAACCTTGTTTACATCTCTCCTGTATGTAGGTGACCAAAGCTGGCATAATACTTTAAATTAGGCTTCACCAATGTCTGAAAGAATTTCAGTATAACACCCCATCTCCTGTACTCAGTACTTTGATTTATGATTGCCAATGTGCCAAAAGCTATCTAGCTATTTAACCCTATCTAACGGTGATGCCAATTATGGACCTGTATTCCCAGAGTCCTACCACACTCCTCAGTGCCCTACCCTTCACTGTGTAAGACCTACCTGGCTGGTCCTACCAAAACGCAACACCTTATCACTGTCCCACTGTCCCCCTCTCCCTACCCTTAATACACTTTCTCCTACCCTCCCCACTCCTAATCACCCCTCTTCATCCCCACTCCCCCTCATCCCCACTCCCCCTCATCCCCACTCCCCCTCATCCCCACTCCCCCTCACCCCCACTCCCCCCATCCCCTCATCCCCCCCATCCCCCCATCCCCTCTCCCCTCACCCCCTTCCCTCTCTCCTCCTGCTCCCTGATGGGTGACAGTGGTGCTAATCTCTCTCCCTCACTCTCTCACAGGTTCGGAAGACCTTCTTTAACCTGGCCTTCTGTGACTTCTGCCTGAAGTTCCTGTTCCAGGGTTTCCGGTGCCAGACGTGTGGGCACAAATTCCACGAGCACTGCAGCAGCAAGGTGCCCACCGTCTGCCTCGACCTCGGCAAATAGTGAGTCACAGGGCAGAGCGGGGGGGGGCGGGGAGAGAAGGGGAAAGAGTGAGTGGGTGTGGGGAAGCAGGAGGGTGAGGGAGGAATGGAGGAGAGGATGTTAAGGGGTATGAGTGAACAGAGAGGACATGGAGGTGGAAGTGAAAGGGTAGAGGCAGGAATGGGGAGGGGAGATGAAAGGGAAGAGGACAAAAGTGGGAGTGTGAGGGAGGGGAGGGAATAGGAATGGATAATGATGGGGAAGTGGGAGGGAGACGCGGGAGGGGTGTAAAGACAAGATGAGGGTTGGTGAGGTCGGACCTGGGAAGGTGATTTCAGGGTGTGCTGTGAGTTTGGGCTGAAAGGGGTGGTTCATGCAATAAGGGGCTATGGGGTGGGGTCTGATGAACAGTGTTCGGGGCACGTGTGGGTGCAGGCACTTACAGGACTGATCCACACCATCATTGCACTGTCTCTTCCCGCTCCGGATCCAGCCCTGCCTCACCGGAACTGTGTGATGAGCCGTCTCTGTCTCCGCTGCCTGCTGATGCGATCCACGGAGCCCTCACCCCTCAGCCCAGGTGAGGAATGCATGTGGGGTCCATCGTCTCCATATGGCCCCTCCCGACTGCTACATCTCCGCCCCTGCCCCTCCCGCCGGCTCCGTCTCTGCCTGACCCTTCCCACCCACTCTGTCTCCATCCGGCCCCTCCCCACCCACTCCGTCTTCGCCCACACCCCTCTCACCGGCTCCATCTCTGCCTGACCCTTCCCGCCCACTGTCTCCATCCGGCCCCTCCCCACCCACTCCGTCTTCGCCCACGCCCCTCTCACCGGCTCCGTCTCTGCCTGACCCTTCCCGCCCACTCTGTCTCCATCCGGCCCCCCCCACCCGCTCTGTCTCCGCCCGGCCCCTTCCTGCCTCCCCCCCAGTCTCTGTCCAGTCCCTCTTGCCATGCCTCAACCATCTCACTCCCTTGCACCATGGGCTACTGTGGTTTGTGGGGTGTGGTATTTATTGGGCACGGATTGTGTGGGAGGCGGCTAAAGGGTACAGATTTAAAGGGGTGAATTCAGATGGACGCCGACACCAGCAATGGGGGGTTGGTGCACAGACCGTCCCAGGTGACGAATGGATTCTGTGTTTGCAGATATCCTGTCGTCCTGTGTCCACAAAGTACACCAGATCCACAGCGTACCTCCACAGTGTGGTAACAAACATCGTCTAAGGGTAAACGGTCCCTTAAAGCAGAGGCAGAAAAGGATGGGGGGGGGGCGGGAACCAGATCCACCATTAGTGTGCACGTCCATCAGACTTCCGAATGTTTCAGGAGCCCCTTTGTGCATCCCTAAGTCAGGATGGGATCAGATTTATAATCGCTGGTTTAGTGACACGAGAGATGCTCTTTTGCAGCAGCAGTGCTTTACAAAGACATAAATTACTAAAAGTTACAAAAATATATAATGCAGAAAAATGAATAATGCAATAGTGTTCATGGGTTCATTGTCCATTCAGAAATCTGATGGAAGGGGGGAAGAACCTTGAGTGTGTGTCTTCACACTTCTGTACCTCCTCCTTGATGATAGCAAAGAGTAGAGGGCATGTCATGGTGGTGAGGGTCCCAAATGATAGGTGCTGCCTTCTTGAGGCACCAACTTTTGAAGATGTCCTGGACGGTCGGGAGTGTGTGCCTTTGATGGAGGTCGCTGAGTCTAGAACCCTCTCTCGGGATTGTGTTTCCTGAGGACGGACTGTGTTCTGTGTGTGTATGTCTGTGATTTTGGGCTGTGGTTGCGGTGAGAGCGGAGGAAGGGTGGGGTTGAGGGACCCTTTCGGGGCGGACGAGAGGGACGTTCGGCAGCACTGGGCACTGACCCACCCCATTTTCTGTTTGCATCTCAGCAGGCTGGCCGCGCCCACCTTCACCTTCCCGCCGCCCTGCCAGCCCGCTGATGGACAGCTGCAGCGACAGCGCTCCACCTCCACGCCCAACGTCCACATGTCGAGCACCGTCGCGCCGGTCAACGCAGCACTCATAGAGGTGAGGAGCATGCCGAGCTGCCGCCATCTCGGGGTGATGGATTCCATTCTGAACTTCGTCACTGTGTGTGTGTGTGTGTGTGTGTGTGTGTGTCTCTCTATCTGTCCATCCCTCTGTGTGTGTGGAGTCTGCAAGCTCTGTGACCCCTGTGACCTCTTTTTCCGGCGAACATGCACAGTTATGGATTAATCAGCTCTACGGTGAGTGCATGTGGGGGTGAGCAGGAGTACCTGGGGGCAGTAGGTGGGACTGTGCTGAGAACAGAGTGACAGGAAAATTAGTGTGGGGCATGAGCTAGCAGAAAATAAATGGGCCGAATCATTGGTTCACAGAACCATCGAGCAGGAGGGCACCTGGTCACAATTCACCCATACTAATCATGACGATTGTCTGTGCTAATCCCATTTAGAACATAGAACAGTACAGCACAGGGCAGACCATTGGGTCCACAATGTTGTGCCAAAACAGCTAAAAAGCAAATGAAAACTACCCAAACACTAATTCCTCCTACCTGCACCATATCTCTCCATCTTCCTTATCTCCATGTCCCTATCCAAGCTTCTCTTAAAACCCTTGAATGTATTTGCTGCTCCCACCATACCAGGTAGCGCATTCCTGGCATTCATGATTTTCTGAGTAAAGAGCTTATGAATATGATTATGAAGACACGTAGTCCTCTTTTATTGTCATTTAGTAATGCATGCATTAAGAAATGATACAATATTTCCTCCGGTGTGATATCACAAAACACAGGACAAACCAAGACTGAAAAAACTGACAAAACCACATCATTATAACATATAGTTACAAACAGTGTAACAATACCATAACTTGATGAAGAAGTCCGTGAGCACAGTAAAGTTCAAAGTTTCTCAAATGTCCCACATCTCACGCAGACGGGAGAAGGAAGATAAACTCTTGCTGCCATGCCAACCACAGTCCGACTCTGAGTCATCCGAAAACTTCGAGCTCTGATCAGCTCTCTGACACCAAGTACTGAGCGCCATCTCTGTCCGAGCTATTCGACGTCCTTCCCGGTCACCAAAAGCAGGCAAGGCCGGGGATTTTGAGGCCTACCCTCTGAAAGATTCACGACCACACAGTAACGACAGCAGCAAACGGGCGTTTCAGAAATTTCTCCAGATGTTCCTCTGTGCTTTCATGTCCATTCTCCATCAAATCAGAGTTGTCCACGGCCCCTATTTAACGAATACGATATCATTTTCACCGGAGAGCTGCGCACGCGCGCTGCCATCTTCTCCTCCCGCCCGAATACCCCTCACTTACCCCTCACATCACCCTTTGAACCTACCCCCTCATAAATGCATGCCCTCTGGTTTAGTCATTTCAACCGTGGGAAACAGATGCTCTCAGTGCTCTCCATCTGTGCCTCTCAAAATCTTGTAAACTCTATCAGATCTCCCCTCAGCCTCCAGCACTCCAGAGAAAGCAACCCAGGTTTATCCAGCCTCTCATGATAGCACATTCCCTCTAAACCAGGCAGCATCCTGGTAAACCTCTTCTGCACCCTCTCCAAAGCCTCAACTATAGCCTCCTTCCTCTCGTGGGGCGACCAGAACCGTATGTAGTACTCCAGTTGTGGCCTAACCGGAGTTTTATTAAGTTGCAACATCACCTCTTGAACTCAAGCTCTCGACTGATAAGCATTCCATAAGCCTTCTTAACCACCTTATCGACTTGTTAGCCACTTTCAGGGAGGTATGAACTTTGCTGCCTAGATCTCTCTGCTCAGCAACACTGTGTAGGATCTTCCCTTTAACAGTCTGCGTGCTTTTGCCCTACTGAGGTGCAACACCTCATATTTATCTGGGTTAAACGCCATCTGCTATTTCTCTGTCAATATCTGCAACTGATCTATACCATGTTGTATTCTTTACCTGTCTTCTACGCTATCCACAACTCCACCAGTCTTGGTATCATCCATAAATTTACTAACCCACCCATCTACATTTACATCCATGTCGTAGATATATATCACAAACAGCAGAGGTCCCTACAGAACACCACTAATTACAGACCTCCAGCTCGAATAAGACCCATCAACCACTACCCTCCGTCTTCTATGCAAACAAGTTCTGAAACCAAACAGCCAATTCAGTGTGGATCCCAAGTGTCTTAATCTTTTGGAATAGGCCCCTATCAGGGACTTTGTCAAACACCTTACTAAAATCCATGTCAGCAATATCCACTGCCCACTGTTATCAATCTGTCTCGTCACTTTATCAAAACACTCAGTCGTCGTTAAGACACAACCTGCCCCGCACAAAGCCATGCTGGCTCTCCATAATTTGGCCACGGGTTTTCAGATGGTCATATATCCTATCCCTGAAAATTTTCTCCAGCAATTTCCCTACAAATGATGGAGACTCGGCTATCTATAGTTCCCTTGTTCCCTACCTAAATAGAGGTATAACATTAGCCACTCGCCAGTCTTCCAGGACCTCGCCTGTGGCTACAGAGGAGATGAAGATACTGGTCAAGGATCCGGAATCTCATCTCTTGCCTCCGTCAATAACCTGAAGTAAATCCTATCAGGCCTTGGGGACTTACCCACCTTAATACTCATTAGGAGGCCCAACACTTCTTCCTCCTTGACCTCTAAACATCCTAATATATTTATGCACTCAGCACTGATCTCCTGGTCCTCCATATCCTCTTCATTGATAAATACTGAAGCAAAGTGCTCATTAAGTACCTCACTCACATTCTCACATTCTCCTCATCCAAGCAGGTGCCTCCCCCTTTATTCTTGAGTGGTCCCTCCTCTCCCTAATTATCCTCTTGTTCTTGATGTATAGAATGCGTTGGGATTCACCTTCATCCAACTCAACAAGGGCCCCTCCTTGGCTTTCCTAATTAGCTTCTTTAGATCTTTCTTGGTTTCTTTATGCTCCTCATGTGCTTCGTTTGATCGTAACTTCTGAAGCTTTACAGACTTTTCCTTTTGACCACATTTGGTCCGTACCCCACTAAATCTTTCCTATCCGTGTAACTGTCCAAGTGTCTTTTAAAAGTGGTTCATGTACCTACCTCAACTACTTCCTCTGGCAGCTCGTTCTGCATACGGATCACCCTTTGGGTGACAAAGTTGCTCCTCATGTACCCATTAAATCTTTCTCCTGTTCTGTATTCAGTAGTATATTTTATTCCGAGATGTAATGCAGAACAGGCCCTTCTGGCCCAACGAGTCACGCCGCTCAGCAACCCAGCTTAGCCTAATCACAGGACAATTTACAGTGACCAATTAACCTACTAACTGGTACTTCTCTGGACCGTGGGAGGAAACCGGAGCACCCAGAGGAAACCCACACAGTCGCGGGTGGAGAATGTGCAAGCTTTTTACAGAGGACACTGGAACTGAGCTCCAGACTCTGACGCCCCGCACTGTAGCAGCGTCACAGTGATCGCTTCGCTCCCGCGTCTCCCGGTTGAGGGTATAAGGGTCTGGTAGGCAGCTGCAGAGGCAAGCAGAGCTAGATGTGGACGTTCCCCAACAGGAACTGTCGGCGAAATGGGCAGAACATCCCTGAGAAACGCAGGCAGACAAGCGTTCACCAAATCTTGCAGTCATACAGTGCAGACACAGCCCAACCCGTCCGTGCATGCCTGAGCTTACTTCGTTTGGCCCATATCCCTCAAACCTTTCCTATGCAAATACCCTTCCACTTAAATGTCGTCGTTGTACCCACCTCTTCCACTTCCTCTGGTAGCTCATCCCACCACCCTCCGTGTGAGGACGTTTAAATCTCTCCCCCCTCACCTTAAACCTGTGCCCTCTAGTCTAAGACCCCTCTGCCCTGGGGAAAACAACCCTTAACTGTCTATCCTTAAACATTTGTACTGTCACCCTCAGCCTCCAATGTGCCAGTGATGGAGAGAGAACAGAAGAGACTCCCCTGGATGTTATTAACCCTCAACCGTCAGGCTCTTGAGCCAAAGGGGATAACTTCAGTCACCCCATAACTGTTCCCATAGCTTATGGGTTCTTTTTATCTCATTTCCTCGAGACTTTATACTTTATTGTCGCCAAACAATTGATACTAGAACGTACAATCATCATAGTGATATTTGATTCTGCGCTTCCCGCTCCCTGGATTACAAATCGATAGTAAATATTAAAATTTTAAATTAGAAATCATAAATAGAAAAATTAGAAAAATGGAAAATAAGGTAGTAAAAAACCGAGATGCAGGTTCAGGTATTTGGAGGGTACGGCCCACATCCAGGCCGTACCTCTTGTTTGTTTATTCATTTATTTTTTTACTTCACAGATTGCTGTGTCTTGGACATTGGCTGTTTGTCCATCCTGTTGGATGTTGTTTTTCAGTGCTTCTATTGTGGTTTTTTTGTATTGACTGTGAATACCTGCAAGAAAATTAATCTCAGCATTGTACAGTACTGTGCAAAATATATATATATATATATATAGCTAGGTTCCTGAGGCTTTTGTAGTGTACTGTACTTTGTCAACGTGGAGCAGAGAGCGAGTTTGCAAGTCTGGCGGGAGCACAGGCTGTTGCGAATGGCGAGGGTGGAGCGCCGCGGGAGGGGTGTGGGACGGGCGGCAGACAGTGAGTGCCAGGGGTGCGGGTGCAAACACACCCAGCCCTGAGACACCAGGCAAGGTCATTTGATTCCGAACAACCGGTTTATTGGTTCATTGCAGAATGTCCCTCTGGTGCTTCCTGCTCCCTCCCCTCTCCCTTCCCCTTCTCACAACCCTGGTTCCCCTTCTCCCTGCCCCCCCTTCCCACTCTCAGTCCACAATGGAGAACCATACCAGAATCAGGTTTATCATCACTCACACGTGTCATGAAGTGAGAGTAAACACAGCCTATCCAGTCTGTCCTTATAAAGACAGCTCTCCACTCCAGACAACATCCTGACAAGTCTCTTCTCCCTCTCTCTGTCACCACCACACCAACAGTAGATTCAGCAGCCACTAAATTGACCCCCCACCTCCCTCCAACCCACCCACTGTGAGTCGGTGAGGTGTAGAATCTGAGGCAAAAGAATGTTGGGCTGGGGGGTAGAATTAGTGGCAAGAAATGGGTCAACTTCTGTGAGCCAGTATGGCTACAACAGGCCAAATGGCCTCATTAAGAAATCCAATCTGATTGTAATCTCACCTCCACATTCTTACTCACTTCCTGGTCACCTCTCACCCCCCCCCCTCGCTGATTGAGTCTCTCCCTCTCCCTCCCTTCCCCCTCACCCTCTGCCTCCCTCCCACCCCTTCCCCTCTCCTCCCTCCTTTCCTCCTTCCCTCTGCCTCCCTCACATCCTCTCCCCTCTCCCTCTCCTCCCTCCTTTCCTCCTTCCCTCTCCCTCCCTTCCTCCTTCCCTCTCCCTCCCTTCCTCCTTCCCTCTCCCTCCCTTCCTCCTTCCCTCTCCCTCCCTTCCTCCTTCCCTCTCCCTCCCTTCCTCTTTCCATCCCCCTCTCCCCCTCCCTCTCTTCCCACCAGAGCCTCAGAATAGAGGAATGTCCCCTTAGAATAGAGCTGAGGAGGAATGTCTTTAACCAGAGGGTGGTGAATCTGTGGAATTCATTGCCAGACAGCTGTGGAGGCAGTCACTGCAAATATTTAAAGCAGAGGTTGTTATGTTCTTGATTAGTCAGTGTGTTAAAGGTTACGTGGAGAAGGCAGGAGAAAGGATTTGAGAGGGATAATAAATCAGCCATGATGGAATAGTAGAGTAGACTCAATGGGCCAAATGGCCTGATTACGCTCCTCTATCTTATTGACAACCCACCCATCGGTTCAGTGAACTTCCATTCTGCCCCCAACGTCTTCCCATAAATAAGAAGACATTAATTTCTCATTAACTTCTGGCTACTACCCCCTTCCCTTCCACTCCTGAAGCAGGATCTCTGCCCGAAACCTACTGAATTCCTCCAGCGTTTTGTGTCTTGCTGTGGAATTCCAGCATCTGCGAATCACTTGGGTTTATTAACTTCTCCAGGGTGTAAGGAGCCCCAAGAATGACAGAAGCAGAAGTATTTCCAAAGGACAGCAAGTATGGGTCTAGTTAGACCCTGAACTGTCCCCAACGCTTTAATAAGGCTTTAATCACAACTGGTCCAGATGAGGGCACAAAAAAACAGCTGCAGACACACATCTGTAATAAAACCAGAAGATGCCTCGAGGTGTTTTCCTGATCGTGCAGCATGTGCTACACCTCCTCCCTCACCACCACTCAGGGCCCCAAACACTCCTTCCAGGTGAGGCGACACTTCGCACTCTCGAGCCTGTCAGAGTGGTCCACTGTATCCGGTGCTGCCAGTATAGTCTCCTCTACGTTTGGGGACCGCCCTCCTCAAGCACCTTCGCTCCGTCCGCCACAGAAGGCGGGATTTCCCGCTGGCCAACCATGTCAGTTCAACTCCTCAGTCCCATTCTGACACATTGGTCCACAGCCTCCTCTACCACCACATTGAGGCCAAACTCAGGCTGGGGGAGCAACGCCTCATACACCCTCTGGGTGGCCTCCAATGAGACTGCATGAACATCGATTTCTCAAACTTAGAGTACTTCCTCACCCTCTTCCACCTATCACCTCCCAGTTTCTCACTTCAACCCCCACCTCTGCCAACCCACCTTACCCCTCACCTGGTCTCACCTATCACCTGCCAGTGTGTACTCCACCACCACTCCCCCCCACCCCCCCGCACCTTCTTATTCTGGCTTCTACCCCGTTCCTTTCCAGTCCTGATGACTTTTCTCAGCCTGAAATGTCAACTGCCTGACCTGCTGAGTTCCTTCAGCACTTTGTGGGTGTTGCTCTGGATTTCCTGCGTCTGCAAAGTCTCTTGTGTTCGTGCAATTTCCGGAGGGTCAGGCAGCTTTAGAGGAGGGAGAGGAACAGTGGTGATGTTAGGAAGGCCGGAACAGAGTCAGGCAGGTGGCATGTCAGCCCTCACTGGGGATGGAGCGGAGAGGAGGGGACTTGCTCCAATTCACTGATCCCCGGGAAGAGCGTACCTCGAGCATTGCAGGCCCCCGTGCTCCGGGAAGGATGGCGGGAGCAGGTTTATTGGATCGACTCCTGAGAGGGAGGGAAGTCCCCCTCCAGCTGGGGAGTCTGCAGAGCAAGTTGACCATTCGGGACAGAGGTGGAGGGGAGATGCCTTCAGTCCGAGGGCAGGAAGTGATTCAGTTATTTCGAGATACGGAGGGGGTGGGAGAGGTTTGATGCAGAGGGAGGGGACAGTAGGTTTGGGTCTGTATCAGGGTTCAGGGTGGGAGCGGGGGTCACTATTGGGGTCAAGGGAGGGGAGGGATGTCCACGTGTGTCTGGGTTATTTCCTGTTCTAACAAGCTTAATCCCCTTCCTTTGCAGGATGTATTAAAATCCCAGGCCAGTCCGGGTGAGTTTAACCTTCCTGCCCCCTTCTCACTTCCAGCCACCCCCACCCTCTCTTCCCCCCCCCACCCCCCGATCGGGTGTTGTGGAGGGAGGGTGGCAGATCAGCACATTGGGGAGGGAGGGAGGGGTGGTTGCTTGAGATGATTCTGCAGACCGGGCAGTGTGGAGCTGACTGACTGAGTCTCCTCACCACCCCACAGGACATTCACCCAGCCCTCCGCACTCAGCCTGCCCCCAGGGGATGTCGACAACGACAGGACGGGAGAGGAAGTCCTCTGCCCCTGAGGACAGGAGGAGAGTGGTCAGCGGTCTGGGCGCGGCGACGGCTCCTCGGATAACCGGACCCCGGGAGTACCAGCCTCTGCAGGTAAAGACGCGGAGCAGATGCCTCTCTCACCCCTTCTCCTTGTTCAGTCAGTCAGGGGGTGCCGTCCCGAATCCGCGGTTGGCGGCTATGCACCTCCATCTTCTTCCATCTTGCGACAGAACCGAGTACAGCCTCTCCTCCAGCTTGTTCTTGCTGGCTGCCTTGGCACCACCCGCCGCTTGTTAACAAGGGTCTATTCACTCCTTCATCTCCCTCCTCCCCTTTCTCCTCCTTCCTACCTCTCCCTCCCTCCTACCCACTCTCTCCCTCCTACCCACTCTCTCCCTCCCTCCTACCCACTCCCTCCCTCCTACCCACTCTCTTCCTCCGTCCTACCCCTCCCCCCACCCCCTCCTTCCCACCCCCTCCTTCCCTTCCTCCTACCCCCTCCCTCCCTCCTTCCTTCCTCCTCCCTCCCTCCCTCCCTCCCTCCTACCCCCACCACTCCTACCCTCACGTCACTGCTACCCCTTCTACCTCCTTCCCCTTCCTCCCTCTCTCTCCTCCCCTCCTCCCTCTCTCTCCTCCCCTCCTCCCTCTCTCTCCTCCCCTCCTCCCTCTCTCTCCTCCCCTCCTCCTCCTCCCTCCCCTCCTCCTCCTCCCTCCCCTCCTCCTCCTCCTCCTCCCTCCCCTCCTCCCTCTCTCTCCTCCCCTCCTCCTCCTCCCTCCCCTCCTCCTCCTCCTCCTCCCTCCCCCCTCCCTTCCCCCTTTCCTCCTTCCCTCCCCCCTCCCTTCCCCCTTTCCTCCTTCCCTCCTTCCCCAGAGTACCAGCCTCTGCAGGTAAAGATATGGAGCAGCTGTCTCTCTCACCCCTTCTCCTTGTTAACAAAGATCTATTCATTCCTTCACTCCCCCTCCCTCCCTCCCTCTTCCCTCCTACCCCCACCTCACTCCTCCCTCCTCCCCTTCCGCCTCTACCCCCTACCCCCTCCTTCCCTCCTCCCTCCTCTCCCCTTCCTCCTCCCTCCTCCCCTTCCTCCTCCCTCCTCTCCCCTTCCTCCTCCCTCCTCCACCTCGCCACAACCCCTTACCCCCTCCTACCCACCTCCTCCCATCTCTCTCCGTCTCCCCCCTCCCCCTCTCTCCCCCTCCCCCCTCCCCCTCTCTCCCCCCCTCCCCCTCTCTCCCCCTCCCCCCTCTCTCCCCCTCTCCCCTTTCCCCCTCTCCCCCTTCCCTCTCTCCCCCTTTCCCTCTCTCCCCCTTTCCCTCTCTCCCCCTTTCCCTCTCTCCCCCTTTCCCTCTCTCCCCCTTTCCCTCTCTCCCCCTTTCCCTCTCTCCCCTTTCCCTCTCTCCCCTTTCCCTCTCTCCCCTTTCCCTCTCTCCCCCTTTCCCTCTCTCCCTTCCCTCTCTCCCCCTTTCCCTCTCTCCCCCTTTCCCTCTCTCCCCCTTTCCCTCTCTCCCCCTTTCCCTCTCTCCCCCTTTCCCTCTCTCCCCTTCCCCTCTCTCCCCTTCCCTCTCTCCCCTTTCCCTCTCTCTCCCCTCTCTCTCTCCCTCTCCCCTCCTCCCCTCCCTCTCTCCCCTCCCCCCTCTCCCCTCCCACCTCTCTCCCCTCCCCCCTCTCTCCCCTCCCCCCTCTCTCCTCTCTCCCCTCCCCCTCTCTCCCCTCCCCCCTCCCCCTCTCTCCCCTCCCCCCTCTCTCCCCTCCCCCTCACTCTCTCCCCCTCTCTCTCACTCTCACTCTCTCAGAAGGGCCGGGCTAATGAGGTCCGATGGGGTCTGTTGGGGTTGACGGGGTCGGACCGTGTCTGATGGGTTGTGATGAGGGGTGACCAGGTCTGACGTGGTGTCTCTCTCGGTTCCAGAGGGTCCGGGCCCACCGGGATTCCAGCTTTTACTGGGAGATTCCCAACAGTGAAATTAACATCCAGAAACGAATTGGCTCCGGCTCCTTCGGGACAGTCTTCAAGGCCAAATGGCACGGTATGGACCCCCCCATCCGTAACTCCTTCCCCATCACCCATAATTCCCACTCCTCCCAATTCCCCCCCTTCCACCCACTGGTAATACCATCCCCCCCCCACCAGTAATTCCTCCCCATCCATAACTCCCTCCCCGACTGTAACCCCCTCCCCATCGGTAACCCCCTCCCTGTCCGTAACCCCCTCCCTGTCCGTAACCCCCTCCCCGTCCGTAACCCCCTCCCCATCCGTTAACCCCCTCCCCATCCGTAACCGCTAACCATCCATAGCCTATCCCCACTCTTAACCCCCTCCACAGTCTGTAACCACCTGTTCATCCATTAGTAAGCCCTTCCCTCACAACACTGCGACCCTGCATCCGGTTGTTCCCACAAAACCTCCCCCATCGTCCCCGAAAACACCCGCCGTGTCCCCCAGACCCCTGCCATTCCTCCGTCTGATGTTGCTCCTGTGCCCCTGCCCCAGGTGACGTGGCCATCAAGATCCTGAAAGTGACATGTGCTACCCCCGAGCAGTTTCACGCCTTTAAGAATGAGGTACAGGTGTTGAGGTACGTCCAAGGGGCGTGTTTTCGGTCTGTTGGTATCACAGTCCTATCGTGGTAGAGTCTCTCCTTGGGCAGCCTGTGTCCATCTGTGTGAGGAGCTTCCCTGGGAAGGGAGCATGGGTGCGCAGGACGCAGTGAGGGTTGTGTTGGTCCCAGGACACTGGGAGTTTGTTCATTCCCAGTAGGAGTTTCTTTGATCCCAGGACACAGTGAGAGTTTATTGATTCTGGAACACAGTGAGAGTCCGGTTCAGAGCTGGGACCTGGTGGGTGTCTGGTTCGGACCTGGGACCCGGTGGGAGTCTGGTTCGGACCCGGGACCCGGTGGGAGTCTGGTTCAGACCTGGGACCCGGTGGGCGTCTGGTTCAGAGCTGGGACCCGGTGGGTGTCTGGTTCAGAGCTGGGACCCGGTGGGAGTCTGGTTCGGACCTGGGACCCGGTGGGAGTCTGGTTCGGACCTGGGACCCGGTGGGAGTCTCTGGTTCGGACCTGGGACCCGGTGGGAGTCTCTGGTTCGGACCTGGGACCCGGTGGGAGTCTCTGGTTCGGACCTGGGACCCGGTGGGAGTCTCTGGTTCGGACCTGGGACCCGGTGGGAGTCTCTGATTCGGACCTGGGACCCGGTGGGAGTCTGTTTCGGACCTGGGACCCGGTGGGAGTCTGGTTCGGACCTGGAACCCGGTGGGAGTCTGGTTCGGAGCTGGGACCCAGTGGGAGTCTGGTTCGGACCTGGGACCCGGTGGGAGTCTCTGGTTCAGAGCCGGGACCCGGTGGGAGTCTGGTTCAGACCCGGGACCCGGTGGGCGTCTGGTTCAGACCCGGGACCCGGTGGGTGTCTGGTTCGGACCCGGGACCCGGTGGGAGTCTGGTTCAGACCTGGGACCCGGTGGGAGTCTGTTTCGGAGCTGGGACCCGGTGGGAGTCTGGTTCGGACCCGGGACCCGGTGGGTGTCTGGTTCAGAGCTGGGACCCGGTGGGTGTCTGGTTCGGAGCTGGGACCCGGTGGGAGTCTGGTTCAGACCTGGGACCCGTTGGGAGTCTCTGGTTCAGAGCTGGGACCCGGTGGGCGTCTGGTTCGGAGCTGGGACCCGGTGGGAGTCTGTTTTGGAGCTGGGACCCGGTGGGAGTCTCTGGTTCGGACCTGGGACCTGGTGGGAGTCTCTGGTTCGGACATAGGACCCGGTGGGAGTCTCTGATTCGGACCTGGGACCCGGTGGGAGTCTGTTTTGGACCTGGGACCCGGTGGGAGTCTGTCTCGGAGCTGGGACCTGGTGGGAGTCTGGTTTGGAGCTGGGACCCGGTGGGAGTCTGGTTCGGACCTGGAACCCGGTGGGAGTCTGGTTCCGAGCTGGGACCCGGTGGGAGTCTGTTTCGGACCTGGGACCCGGTGGGAGTCTGGTTCGGACCTGGAACCCGGTGGGAGTCTGGTTCGGACCCGGGACCTTGTGGGAGTCTGGTTCAGAGCTGGGACCCGGTGGGCGTCTGGTTCAGAGCTGGGACCCGGTGGGTGTCTGGTTCAGAGCTGGGACCCGGTGGGAGTCTGGTTCGGACCTGGGACCCGGTGGGAGTCTCTGGTTCGGACCTGGGACCCGGTGGGAGTCTCTGGTTCGGACCTGGGACCCGGTGGGAGTCTCTGGTTCGGACCTGGGACCCGGTGGGAGTCTCTGGTTCGGACCTGGGACCCGGTGGGAGTCTGGTTCGGACCTGGGACCCGGTGGGAGTCTGGTTCGGACCTGGGACCCGGTGGGAGTCTGGTTCGGACCTGGGACCCGGTGGGAGTCTCTGGTTCGGACCTGGGACCCGGTGGGAGTCTGGTTCGGACCTGGGACCCGGTGGGAGTCTGGTTCGGACCTGGGACCCGGTGGGAGTCTGGTTCGGACCTGGGACCCGGTGGGAGTCTCTGGTTCGGACCTGGGACCCGGTGGGAGTCTCTGGTTCGGACCTGGGACCCGGTGGGAGTCTCTGGTTCGGACCTGGGACCCGGTGGGAGTCTCTGATTCGGACCTGGGACCCGGTGGGAGTCTGTTTCGGACCTGGGACCCGGTGGGAGTCTGTTTCGGACCTGGGACCCGGTGGGAGTCTGTTTCGGACCTGGGACCCGGTGGGAGTCTGGTTCGGACCTGGAACCCGGTGGGAGTCTGGTTCGGACCTGGAACCCGGTGGGAGTCTGGTTCGGACCTGGAACCCGGTGGGAGTCTGGTTCGGAGCTGGGACCCAGTGGGAGTCTGGTTCAGACCTAGGACCCGGTGGGAGTCTGGTTCAGACCCGGGACCCGGTGGGCGTCTGGTTCAGACCCGGGACCCGGTGGGTGTCTGGTTCGGACCCGGGACCCGGTGGGAGTCTGGTTCAGACCTGGGACCCGGTGGGAGTCTGTTTCGGAGCTGGGACCCGGTGGGAGTCTGGTTCGGACCCGGGACCCGGTGGGTGTCTGGTTCAGAGCTGGGACCCGGTGGGTGTCTGGTTCGGAGCTGGGACCCGGTGGGAGTCTGGTTCGGACCTGGGACCCGTTGGGAGTCTCTGGTTCAGAGCTGGGACCCGGTGGGCGTCTGGTTCGGAGCTGGGACCCGGTGGGAGTCTCTGGTTCGGACCTGGGACCCGGTGGGAGTCTCTGGTTCGGACCTGGGACCCGGTGGGAGTCTCTGGTTCGGACCTGGGACCCGGTGGGAGTCTCTGATTCGGACCTGGGACCCGGTGGGAGTCTGTTTTGGACCTGGGACCCGGTGGGAGTCTGTCTCGGAGCTGGGACCTGGTGGGAGTCTGGTTTGGAGCTGGGACCCGGTGGGAGTCTGGTTCGGACCTGGAACCCGGTGGGAGTCTGGTTCCGAGCTGGGACCCAGTGGGAGTCTGTTTCGGACCTGGGACCCGGTGGGAGTCTGGTTCGGACCTGGAACCCGGTGGGAGTCTGGTTCGGACCCGGGACCTTGTGGGAGTCTGGTTCAGAGCTGGGACCCGGTGGGCGTCTGGTTCAGAGCTGGGACCCGGTGGGTGTCTGGTTCAGAGCTGGGACCCGGTGGGAGTCTAGTTCGGACCTGGGACCCGGTGGGAGTCTGGTTCGGACCTGGGACCCGGTGGGAGTCTCTGGTTCGGACCTGGGACCCGGTGGGAGTCTCTGGTTCGGACCTGGGACCCGGTGGGAGTCTCTGGTTCGGACCTGGGACCCGGTGGGAGTCTCTGATTCGGACCTGGGACCCGGTGGGAGTCTGTTTCGGACCTGGGACCCGGTGGGAGTCTGTTTCGGAACTGGGACCCGGTGGGAGTCTGGTTCGGACCTGGGACCCGGTGGGAGTCTGTTTCGGAGCTGGGACCCGGTGGGAGTCTGGTTCGGACCTGGGACCCGGTGGGAGTCTGGTTCGGACCTGGAACCCGGTGGGAGTCTGGTTCGGACCTGGGATCCGGTGGGAGTCTCTGGTTCGGACCTGGGACCCGGTGGGAGTCTCTGGTTCGGACCTAGGACCTGGTGGGAGTCTCTGATTCGGACCTGGGACCCGGTGGGAGTCTGTTTCAGACCTGGGACCCGGTGGGAGTCTGGTTCGGACCTGGAACCCGGTGGGAGTCTGGTTTGGAGCTGGGACCCAGTGGGAGTCTGGTTCGGACCTGGGACCCGGTGGGAGTCTCTGGTTCAGAGCCGGGACCCGGTGGGAGTCTGGTTCAGACCCGGGACCCGGTGGGCGTCTGGTTCAGACCCGGGACCCGGTGGGTGTCTGGTTCGGACCCGGGACCCGGTGGGAGTCTGGTTCAGACCTGGGACCCGGTGGGAGTCTGTTTCGGAGCTGGGACCCGGTGGGAGTCTGGTTCGGACCCGGGACCCGGTGGGCGTCTGGTTCAGAGCTGGGACCCGGTGGGTGTCTGGTTCGGAGCTGGGACCCGGTGGGAGTCTGGTTCGGACCTGGGACCCGTTGGGAGTCTCTGGTTCAGAGCTGGGACCCGGTGGGCGTCTGGTTCAGAGCTGGGACCCGGTGGGAGTCTCTGGTTCGGACCTGGGACCTGGTGGGAGTCTCTGGTTCGGACATAGGACCCGGTGGGAGTCTCTGATTCGGACCTGGGACCCGGTGGGAGTCTGTCTCGGAGCTGGGACCTGGTGGGAGTCTGGTTTGGAGCTGGGACCCGGTGGGAGTCTGGTTCGGACCTGGAACCCGGTGGGAGTCTGGTTCCGAGCTGGGACCCAGTGGGAGTCTGTTTCGGACCTGGGACCCGGTGGGAGTCTGGTTCGGACCTGGAACCCGGTGGGAGTCTGGTTCGGACCCTGGACCTTGTGGGAGTCTGGTTCAGAGCTGGGACCCGGTGGGCGTCTGGTTCAGAGCTGGGACCCGGTGGGTGTCTGGTTCGGAGCTGGGACCCGGTGGGAGTCTAGTTCGGACCTGGGACCCGGTGGGAGTCTGGTTCGGACCTGGGACCCGGTGGGAGTCTCTGGTTCGGACCTGGGACCCGGTGGGAGTCTCTGGTTCGGACCTAGGACCCGGTGGGAGTCTCTGATTCGGACCTGGGACCCGGTGGGAGTCTGTTTCGGACCTGGGACCCGGTGGGAGTCTGTTTCGGAGCTGGGACCCGGTGGGAGTCTGGTTCGGACCTGGGACCCGGTGGGAGTCTGTTTTGGGCCTGGGACCCGGTGGGAGTCTGTTTCGGACCTGGAACCCGGTGGGAGTCTGTCTCGGACCTGGAACCCGGTGGGAGTCTGGTTCGGAGCTGGGACCCGGTGGGAGTCTGGTTCGGACCTGGGATCCGGTGGGAGTCTCTGGTTCGGACCTGGGACCCGGTGGGAGTCTCTGGTTCGGACCTAGGACCTGGTGGGAGTCTCTGATTCGGACCTGGGACCCGGTGGGAGTCTGTTTCAGACCTGGGACCCGGTGGGAGTCTGTTTCGGAGCTGGGACCCGGTGGGAGTCTGGTTCGGACCTGGAACCCGGTGGGAGTCTGGTTCGGAGCTGGGACCCAGTGGAGTCTGGTTCGGACCCGGGACCCAGTGGGCGTCTGGTGCAGAGCTGGGACCCGGTGGGCGTCTGGTTCGGACCCGGGACCCGGTGGGAGTCTGGTTCAGACCTGGGACCCGGTGGGAGTCTGTTTCAGAGCTGGGACCCGGTGGGAGTCTGGTTCGGAGCTGGAACCCGGTGGGAGTCTGGTTCGGAGCTGGGACCCGGTGGGAGTCTGGTTCGGACCTGGGACTCGTTGGGAGTCTGTGGTTCAGAGCTGGGACCCGGTGGGCGTCTGGTTCCGGTGGGAGTCTGTTTTGGAGCTGGGACCCGGTGGGAGTCTCTGGTTCGGACCTGGGACCCGGTGGGAGTCTCTGGTTCGGACCTGGGACCCGGTGGGAGTCTCTGATTCGGACCTGGGACCCAGTGGGAGTCTGTTTCGGACCTGGGACCCGGTGGGAGTCTGGTTTCGGACCTGGAACCCGGTGGGAGTCTGGGTCGGATCTGGGACCCAGTGGGAGTCTGGTTCGGACCTGGGACCCGGTGGGAGTCTCTGGTTCGGAGCCGGGACCCGGTGGGAGTCTGGTTCAGACCCGGGACCCGGTGGGCGTCTGGTTCAGAGCTGGGACCCGGTGGGTGTCTGGTTCGGACCTGGGACCCGGTGGGAGTCTGTTTCGGAGCTGGGACCCGTTGGGAGTCTGGTTCGGACCTGGAACCCGGTGGGAGTCTGGTTCGGAGCTGGGACCCGGTGGGAGTCTGTTTTGGAACTGGGACCCGGTGGGAGTCTGGTTCGGACCTGGGACCCGTTGGGAGTCTCTGGTTCAGACCTGGGACCCGGTGGGCGTCTGGTTCAGACCTGGGACCCGATGGGAGTCTCTGGTTCAGACCTGGGACCCGGTAGGAGTTTTGTTCCCGGCGGGGTGTTCAATTTGATTCCGACGAGGGGTGTTCTGTTTGTTCCAGTGGGGGTTTGATCCCGGGAGGTGGCACTAAGGGATTGGAACGTGCTGCCCACACTAACTGCCCCCTCCCATCGCCCCCACAGGAAGACGAGGCACGTGAACATCCTGCTCTTCATGGGGTTCATGTCGAAGCCGCGGATGGCAATCGTCACGCAGTGGTGCGAGGGCAGCAGCCTGTACAGGCACATCCACGTCCTGGAGACCCGCTTCGACACGCTGCAGCTTATCGACGTCGCCCGACAGACCGCACAGGGCATGGAGTACGCACCGCGGACGCGCCTGGCGGGGAAACTGGTTGGGGAGGGAGGGGCTGGTCAGCCTGACTGGGTAGAGGAGGGACCAAATGCAGTGAGAGGGTGTGTGGTTACCGGTCACTGAGGGAGGGGATGGTAGGGGCTGGTCAGCATGTTGAGGGAGGTGGATAACAGCGGGGGGGAGGGGGGAAATTCTGGGATGGGATAGGGCTGGTTGGTGACTCTGTGTGGGGACTTCTGTGGGTGCAGAGGTGGAACAGGTAAGAATGGGTGGGGATGGTTATTCAGGGGTGGGGTTGAGTGTCTCTGAATGTGAGAGGGTTGTGGGGAGGGCAGTGCGATTGGACCAGTAGGGGAGTTGGGGCTTGGCTTTGGATGGAGGCTTCACGCTCCCACCTCTACCCTCTGGTTTCCATGGTGATGGTGAGTGGGTAATGGGATGTTTCAGACTCGTCTCCCATCTCCCACGCTCTCAGCCCGACTTCAGCCTCTTCCCCCTCGTTCCCACCCTCTAACCTTCTCTCCATCTCTTGCAGTTACCTCCACGCGAAGAACATCATCCACCGTGACCTAAAGTCCAACAGTATCCTGTCTGCTCGTCTCCCCCAACTTCTTCCCTTCCCTTGGACCAGTACACTGCCACTGACCGGGCACCCCAGCTTCCCATCCACAAACTTGCTCCCCTCAAACCCCTGTCCCTCCTTCTCTCCTCCTCCCCTCTCCCTCCCCTTCACCCCCCACCCCTCTCCCTCCTCCTCTCCTCCTCCCCTCCTCCCCTCCCCTTCACCCCTCACCCCTTGACCTCCACCCTCTCCACTCCCCTCACCACTCTCCCACCTCAACCTCCCCCTCAACTTCCCCCACTCCCCTGTCCCACTACCCACCCTCTCCTCCTCCCCTTCCCCTCCCTCACACCACTCTCTCCCTCCCCTCTCACCTCTTCCCACTATCCCACCTCTCCCAACCCTCTCTCCTCCACTCCTTCTCGCCTCCTCCCTCGCCCCCTCCTCACTGCTTCTCCCTCTCTCTTCCTTTCCCTCTACCCCCTCTCTCCCTCACCCTCTCCATCCTCCATTCCCTCTCCCTCCCTCCCCCATCGCCTGGTGGATGAGTTGGTTTCTCCTGCAGTGCAGATGATGGGGAGGGAGAGCCAAGAGATGGGAACCCAGTGTGACAGGATGGGGTAGATCTGCTCCCTCAGGGACCCCTGAGACCAGGGTTGTGTGTGTCTGCGTTAGCGTGTGTGGAGTTTGCACATTCTCCCTGCGACCACGTGATCTCCCCCCCGCCCGCCTCCACCGCCCCCGATCGATCCAGTTCCCTCCCACGTCCCGATGAACGTGCGGGATCGGTGGGTTAGTGGTTGCTCCAGTGTGTGTGGGTGTGGGGGAGAATCTGGGAGGAGTTGATTGGAACATCCCTCCAGATTCAGTCCATCACCTGCACACACGGGGGGACAGTTAACCCCCACCCACCCCACACGCTCGGTGTACGCGCATTCTCGAGGACAGCCACAGGCTCAGTGAGCTGAACTCCCTGTCTCAGTGCTTGAGAATGAGAGAGCGAGGTGGGGAGTGACTCGAAGGCCAGGAGCGGCAGGTCCAAGGAGGAGGGGCAAGCACCCATGGGTGGGAGAGGGTGCCGGAGGGACGGGGAGCAGGTCAGTGCTGGAGTGGGCAAGGGTGGCTGGGCTCTTCCCTCTCTGGTGCATTTTCCTTCACGGCCCCCTCCCCCTGCACTCAGACATCTTCCTGCACGAGGGCCTGACGGTGAAGATCGGCGATTTCGGCCTGGCGACGGTGAAATCGCGGTGGAGCGGTTCCCAGCAGGTGGAGCAGCCCAGTGGCTCGATCCTCTGGATGGTGAGTCGGTGGGAACGCGATCCTCTGCCTCTCCTGGCCACAGCACGTCCTCCCCCAAGTAAGAGCGTGTTTCCAATAGTGGAGAGAGTCTAGGACCTAAGGGCACAGCCTCAGATTAGGAGGACATCCTTTAAGAACAAAATGAACTCTCTGAGCACCATTGTGCACAGCTTTTGGGCCCTGTTTTTCACTGAGGATACGCTGCATCAGCGAGCGTCCAAAAGGCGGTTTACGGGATGACCCTGGGAGTGAAAGGGTCAGCCTCAGCGCACTGTGTAATGACCTCACTGCAGAGGGTCCCGGGAGTTTCACAAGAATGATCCCGGGAGTGAAAGGGTTAACGTACGAGAAGCTTGTGATGGCTCTGAGCCGTACTGGCCAGAGTTTAGAGGAATCGGGGATTTCATCGAAACCTATCAAATGTTGAGAGGCATGGATAGAGTGGATGTAGAGAGGAGGTTGCCTGTCGTGGGGGAGTCTCAGACCAGAAGGCACAGCCTCAGGTTAGAAGGACGTCCATTTAGAACAGCGATGAGTCTTTAGCCAGAGGGTGATGAATCTGTGGACGCCAAGTCGTTGGGTATGTTTGAAATGGAGGTCAATAGGCCCTTGATTACTAGGGTTACAGGGAGAATGGGGTTGAGAGAGATAATCAGTCAGCCATGAGGGAATGGTGGAGCAGACTCAATGGGCCGAATAGCCTCATTTTGTGCCTATGTCACAGTTTATTGCCCCGTGTGCTCATCACAGGCATGTAGATACGGACAGCAGGCCGATTACAAATTGTTACAAAGCAGCGAAGCAGACATCTTCACGCTGGCAATCAGCCCAGGCGTACCTCTGTGATGCGTGCCTAGCCCACACGGGGACCTGTAAACGGGGTCCCAGTGAGTTCAAAGGGAGCGGGAAACGGGGTCCCAGTGAGTTCAAAGGGAGCGGGAAACGGGGCCCCGCTGGGTGTAAAGGGAGCGGAAGATGGGGTCCCAGTGGGTTTAAAAGGGAGCGGGATACGGTGTCCCAGTGGGTTTAAAGGGAGCGGGATACGGGGTCCCAGTGGGTGTAAAGGGAGCAGAAGACGGGGTCCCAGTGGGTTTAAAAGGGAGCGGGATACGGTGTCCCAGTGGGTTTAAAGGGAGTGGGATATGGGGTCCCAGTGGGTTTAAAGGGAGTGGGATACGGGGTCCCAGTGGGTTTAAAAGGAGTGGGATACGGGGTCCCAGTGGGTTTAAAAGGAGTGGGATACGGGGTCCCAGTGGGTTTAAAAGGGAGCGGGATACGGGGTCCCAGTGGGTTTAAAAGGAGTGGGATACGGGGTCCCAGTGGGTTTAAAGGGAGCGGGATACGGGGTCCCAGTGAGTTTAAAGTAAGTGGGATACGGGGTCCCAGTGGGTTTAAAAGGAGTGGGATACGGGGTCCCAGTGGGTTTAAAAGGAGTGGGATACGGGGTCCCAGTGGGTTTAAAAGGAGTGGGATACGGGGTCCCAGTGGATTTAAAGGGAGCGAGATACGGGGTCCCGGTGGGTTTAAAGTAAGTGGGACACGGGATCGCAGTGGGTTTAAAGGGAGTGGGAAATGGAGTTCCTGTAGCTTTGGAGGGAGCAGTAAACAGGGTCCTGGTGGGTTTAAAGGGATTGGGATATGGAGTTCCAAAGGGAGTGGGGAATAGGGTTCCTGTAGGTTGGAGGGAGTGGTGCGTTTAACAGGAGTGGAAAATAGGGTCCTGGTGGGTGCCAAGCCATCAGAACCCCAGGATACTCGGAGCAGATTTTAAGAGTTTCCTGTCTGTTCAGCACCACGTGCTCAGTGCACGCCTGTCGGCTCATCTCCACTCTGGTCCCCCACATTCCCCGTTTTCCATTACTTTCCAGGCTCCAGAGGTGATCAGGATGCAGGACAACAACCCCTACAGCTTCCAGTCGGATGTCTATGCCTACGGGATTGTGCTGTACGAGATCATGAGTGGGACCCTCCCCTACTCCCACATCAGCAACCGTGACCAGGTACCAGGAGTGGGGAGGGTCAGACTAAGGAGGGGGAACAGGGTGGGAGTACCCCAGGGACAGGCGTACTGAGACGGTGTACAGAGGAGGAACAGGGTGGGGACAGACTGAGTAAGGCTGTACTGGGACAGACTGCAAGGGGTACTGGCCAGGGACAGGTGTGCTGGGGTAGTCTCAGGAGGGGAAACGGGGTGGGGACTGACCGAGGAAGGGTGTAGTCAGACTGGAGAAAGGTGTACTGAAACAGACTAGGGAGTCAGACAGGGTGGGGACAGACTGGGGAAGGGTGTACTGGGACGGGTGAGGGAGGAGGAACAGGGTGGGGACAGACTGAGTAAGGCTGTACTGGGACGGACTGCAAGGGGTACTGGGCAGGGACAGGTGTACTGGGGTGGTCTCGGGAGGGGGAGCAGGGTGGGAACTGACGAGGGAAAGGTATACTGAATCAGACCAGGGTGGGGACTGACCGGAGAAGGGTGTACTGAGACGGATGAGGGAGTCGGACAGGGTGGGGACAGACTGGGGAAGGGTGCACTGAGTCAGACCGGGGGGGAAAACAGGGTGGACACAGACCGGAGAAGGGTGTACTGGGACGGATGAGAGAGGAGGAACAGGGTGGGGGCAGACTGGGTAAGGCTGTACTGGGATGGACTGCAAGCGGTACTGGGCAGGGACAGGTATACTGGGGTGGTCTCGGGAGGGGGAACAGGGTGAGGACTGACCAGGGAAGGGTATACTGAGTCAGACCAGGGTGGGAACTGACCGGAGAAGGGTGTCCTGAGACGAATGAGGGAGTCGGACAGGGTGGGGACAGACTGGGGAAGGGTGTACTGGGACGGATGAGGGAGGAGGAACAGGGTGGGGGAGGACCAGAGAAGGGTGTACTGGGACGGACAGCAAGGGGTATTGAATGGGGCACGTGTACTGCGCAGACTAAGGGGGAACAGGGTAGGGACTGACCGAGAAAGGGTATTTGGGGATGGACTACAAAGGGGGAATGGGGTAAGGGCACGCCGAGGGAGGGAGTACTGGGGTGAACTAGGGAGGCAAAACATGGTGGGCCTGCTATGCTCCCTCAGTGTGGACCCCCGCTCAGCCCCTCACCCGGTTTGTTGAGCGTTGGGCTGGAGTCTGACTCTGTCTGAGGTATATGCCTACTGAGCCCTCTTACTCAGTGCTGCCTCATGGCGGTCTCCTCTGTCTCATTCCCCCTTTGCTGCCCCACTCTCTTTCCCCCCCTTGCCTTCCCCCTTCACTCTCCTACCCCATAACCATGCTGCCCATCACCCTCACAGCTTCCCTCCCTCACCTGAACCTTGGGGGTCTTTGATTTACTCACCGAACCTGCACGTTCGTGGGACGCGGGAGGATGGATCAGCGGAGGGAGTGGTGTACAGGTTGGGTGAGTGGGGAAGAAGGGGATTGTACGGGGAGGATAAGGTGGGCTGTGGAGGAGACAAGGAGAGCTGTGGGAAGAGCAGGAGCTGACCAGTATCCCATCACCTCGCTCCCCCCACCCCCCAACACAGATTATCTTCATGGTGGGCCGTGGGTACCTGAGTCCTGACCTCAGCAAGGTCCACAGCAACTGCCCCAAGGCCATGAGGAGGCTCATCGTCGACTGCACCAAGTTCAAACGTGAGGAGCGGCCCCTCTTCATCCAGGTATGGAGATCCCACCCCCACCATCCTCCCTCCCAGAGCTTAGGGAGGGAGGGGTCACGGAGACAGGGTGGGGTGTTGGGGAGAGAGGGGCTCAGAGACAGGGAGGTGTGGGAGATTGAGGGGGTCACAAAGACTGGGAAAAGATCGGGGAGGGGGAGGGGGTCATGGGAATGGGGAAGGATGTAGGGAAGGGATAGAGTCACAAAGACTGGGAGAGGGGGAGGGAGGGGGTCATGGGAATGGAGAATGGTGCAGAGGAGGGACAGGGTCCCAAAGACTGGAAGGATGAGGGAGGAGGAACAGGGTGGGGGAGGACCAGAGAAGGGTGTACTGGGACGGACAGCAAGGGGTATTGAATGGGGCACGTGTACTGCGCAGACTAAGGGGGAACAGGGTAGGGACTGACCGAGAAAGGGTATTTGGGGATGGACTACAAAGGGGGTATCACAGAAATGACAAAGGGGTTTGGAGAGGGAGGAACTCTCAGTATCGGGGTGAGGTGGAGAGAGTGGGAGGACAGGAGTGGGCATGTGATATGTGACCCCTGTATATGCTCCTCAGATCCTGGCCTCCATCGAGATGCTGCAGCGTTCTCTGCCCAAGATCGAGCGCAGTGCCTCTGAGCCATCCCTCCACCGCGTGGTCCAGGCCGAGGACTTCAACCCCTTCCTGCTCACCACCTCTCGCCTGGTGCCGGCTTAGAGCCCTTCCCTGGTTTCCTGATCATTTCTGCCAGAGGGCGACCCTGCCCTCCCCGAAGGGAGACTCTTCCCCCTCCCACACCCTGTTTCCACTCCCCCCCTCCAAATATGTGTCCAGAGTGGCAGTGATTGCCAGAGTCTTCATAGTATCTCACGTAACTTCCCCAGGGCCTTCGTCTCTGGCCCCTCACCTCCTGGTACCTTTTGTCCATGGCTCCTTGTCTTCTGGACTCTCAAACTCGGCCTCCTCAATTTCCAAAGATTCAAATCTCTGCCCCCCCGCCTTGTCCTCCTCCCAGATCCTTCCACTCTGAGCCCTCATCCTCAGGTGCTTTGTACCCTACCCCTCCTCCTCTGAGGGGTTCCAACAGTGGCCTTACATACTAGTTTCAAGCTGCCTGGTGGGGTGTGGAGTCTGGTCCATCCCCCTCTCCTGTCGGGAAGGTCCCACTGTACTGATTGCTGCGGACATTCCGTGGAGCAGGATGGACCCATGTGCCAGGAGCTGGTGTCCCGGTAACCCTCTGCCCAGGGTCAGCGGAGAAGCCCTTCTGTGGCTCACGGTGACCACTGGCACGGCCCACCCAGGCAGTTTAGTCCTGCCTCGATATCGGATGCAATGTTTCACATTCCTAATCTTCTGGGATTAAAATCGATTTTACACTGAACTCTGGTCTGTGACTCAGCTATCCTCTATAACAGGGGTCCCCAACCTTTTTTGCATTGCGGACCGGCCAACCAGAGGGGGAGGGTGTGTTAGGGTTGCCAACGGACAAGAGTCCCGAGAAAGACTAGCATGACCATGAAGCCTTGCGCGGGCACCTGTGTGCGCATGCGTGTACGTGCCAATTTTTTTCTACAAATCGTTTTTGGCGATTCTGTTCGCAGGGGGAGGGGCTGTTAATCACGACCGGAATATAGGTGATAAGTGGCTAATACACTCAATTTCGTTTCTAAAAGGGTTTATCTAATGAATTTAATATTAAACACAGCGCATATTTTCCTCGCATGAATATAGTGATAAGTCACTTATCAGGGGAGGACAGGGGAGCTTGAAGTAAGTGTTCAACGAACTTCCAGTAGAAGTGGTAGAGGCAGGTTCGATATTATCATTTAAAGAAAAATTGGATAGGTATATGGACAGAAAAGGAACGGAGGATTATGGGCTGAGTGCAGGTCAGTGGGACTAGGTGAGAGTAGCGTTCGACACGGACTAGAAGGGCCGAGATTGCCTGTTTCCGTGCTGTAATTTTTATATGGTTATATAAGTCACTTATAAGTCAATAGCATCATAACATTTTAAGTAACATTTGGATATTAAACACACCGCATATTTTCCCCGTATGAACATATAGAATCATTGAAACACACCAATATCGCTGAATCAGTGGAAGCCCTGGGCTTGTTTAGAAACATAGAAACATAGAAAATAGGTGCAGGAGTAGGCCATTCGGCCCTTCGAGCCTGCACCGCCATTTATTATGATCATGGCTGATCATCCAACTCAGAACCCAGCCTTCCCTCCATACCCCCTGACCCCTGTAGCCACAAGGGCCATATCTAACTTCCTTTTAAACATAGCTAATGAACTGGCCTCAACAGTTTGCTGTGGCAGAGAATTCCACAGATTCACCACTCTCTGTGTGAAGAAGTTTTTCCTAACCTCAGTCCTAAAAGGCTTCCCCTCTATCCTCAAACTGTGACCCCTCGTTCTAGACCTCCCCAACATCGGGAACAATCTTCCCGCATCTAGCCTGTCCAATCCCTTTAGGATCTTATACGTTTCAATCAGATCCCCCCTCAATCTTCTAAATTCCAACGAGTACAAGCCCAGTTCATCCAGTCTTTCTTCATATGAAAGACCTGCCATCCCAGGAATCAATCTGGTGAACCTTCTTTGTACTCCCTCTATGGCAAAGATGTCTTTCCTCAGATTAGGGGACCAAAACTGCACACAATACTCCAGGTGTGGTCTCACCAAGGCCTTGTACAACTGCAGTAGTACCTCCCTGCTCCTGTACTCGAATCCTCTCGCTATAAATGCCAGCATACCGTTCGCCTTTTTCACCGCCTGCTGTACCTGCATGCCCACTTTCAATGACTGGTGTATAATGACACCCAGGTCTCGTTGCACCTCCCCTTTTCCTAATCGGCCACCATTCAGATAATAATCTGTTTTCCTATTTTTGCCACCAAAGTGGATAACTTCACATTTATCCACATTAAATTGCATCTGCCATGAGTTTGCCCACTCACCCAACCTATCCAAGTCACCCTGCATCCTCTTAGCATCCTCCTCACTGCTAACACTGCCACCCAGCTTTGTGTCATCCGCAAACTTGGAGATGCTGCATTTAATTCCCTCATCCAAGTCATGCAACGAGACGGTCCTATCGAGGGGTGATGGGAGACAGCGATACTCGAAGGGGGTTCCTTGTGTCCAGTCGATTCCGAACATACTTTTCAGCCCGCCATCATTTGCAAGCTCAAGGAGTTGATCTCCTTCCCGCGCTGACATAGATGACACGCGGGTAATGACCTCGTGCGTTTATCCACATTAAATTGCATCTGCCATGAGTTTGCCCACTCACCCAACCTATCCAAGTCACCCTGCATCCTCTTAGCATCCTCCTCACTGCTAACACTGCCACCCAGCTTTGTGTCATCCGCAAACTTGGAGATGCTGCATTTAATTCCCTCATCCAAGTCATGCAACGAGACGGTCCTATCGAGGGGTGATGGGAGACAGCGATACTCGAAGGGGGTTCCTTGTGTCCAGTCGATTCCGCAATTTAGTTTTAGTTGCATTCATTGCAGAGATATGTTGGAAATGGAAGCAACGTTTTCAGTGCTTTCGTGGCTATCTCAGGATATTCAGCCTTGACTTTGATCCAGAATGCCGGCAGAGATGTTATATCAAACATACTTTTCAGCCCGCCATCATTTGCAAGCTCAAGGAGTTGATCTCCTTCCCGCGCTGACATAGATGACACGCGGGTAATGACCTCGTGCGTTCAAGCTCAACAGTGCGTGACAGGGAATGAGGAAAGGTGCAGCTGACTCATATCGTTTCCTCACGGCCCGGTAGCACATGCTTTGCGGCCCAGTACTGGTCCGCAGTCTGGTGGTTGGGGACCGCTGCCCTGTAAGTACGGCTCCCTGCATAATGTCCCATCACACACTCCTAGAGTCAGGTACAGAGTAAAACTTCCTCTAGACCATACCATCACACACTCCCGGGGTCAGACACAGTGAAGCTCCCTCCACACCGTCCCATCACACACTCCCGGGGTCAGACACTGAGTGAAGCTCCCTCCACACCGTCCCATCACACACTCCCGGGGTCAGACACAGAGTGAAGCTCCCTCCACACCGTCCCATCACACACTCCCGGGGTCAGACACAGAGTGAAACTCCCTCCACACCGTCCCATCACACACTCCCGGGGTCAGACACAGAGTGAAGCTCCCTCCACACCGTCCCATCACACACTCCCGGGGTCAGACACAGAGTGAAGTTCCCTCCACACCGTCCCATCACACACTCCCGGGGTCAGACACAGAGTGAAGCTCCCTCCACACCGTCCCATCACACACTCCCGGGGTCAGACA
Organism: Mobula hypostoma; assembly: GCF_963921235.1. NCBI lineage: Eukaryota > Metazoa > Chordata > Chondrichthyes > Myliobatiformes > Myliobatidae > Mobula > Mobula hypostoma. The sequence goes on along the minus strand of NC_086124.1, from coordinate 22,186,768 downwards.
CAGAGTGAAGTTCCCTCCACACCGTCCCATCACACACTCCCGGGGTCAGACGCAGAGTGAAGCTCCCTCCACACCGTCCCATCACACACTCCCGGGGTCAGACACAGAGTGAAGCTCCCTCCACACCGTCCCATCACACACTCCCGGGGTCAGATACAGAGTGAAGTTCCCTCCACACCGTCCCATCACACACTCCCGGGGTCAGACACAGAGTGAAGCTCCCTCCACACCATACCATCACACACTCCCGGGGTCAGACACAGTGAAGTTCCCTCCACACCGTCCCATCACACACTCCTGGGGTCAGACACAGAGTGAAGCTCCCTCCACACCGTCCCATCACACACTCCCGGGGTCAGATACAGAGTGAAGTTCCCTCCACACCGTCCCATCACACACTCCCGGGGTCAGATACAGAGTGAAGTTCCCTCCACACCGTCCCATCACACACTCCCGGGGTCAGACACAGAGTGAAGCTCCCTCCACACCGTCCCATCACACACTCCCGGGATCAGACACAGAGTGAAACTCCCTCAACACCGTCCCATCACACACTCCCGGGGTCAGACACAGAGTGAAGCTCCCTCCACACCGTCCCATCACACACTCCCGGGGTCAGATACAGAGTGAAGTTCCCTCCACACCGTCCCATCACACACTTCCGGGGTCACACACAGAGTGAAGCTCCCTCCACGCATCCCAACACACAGTCCCAGAGTCAGACACAGAGTGACACTCCCTCCATACTGTTGCAGGGGTCAGATTGAAGCTCCCTCCGCACCGTCCCATCATACTGTTGCAGGGGTCAGACAGAGTGAAGCTCCCTCCGCACTGTCACAGGGGTCAGACACAGAGTGAAGATCCCTCTACCCACCCCGTCAGACACGGAGTGAAGCTCTCTCACATCACACACTGCTGTACATATGCAGGTGACCCTGCAGTCTCATGGTGCCAATGTATCTCACTCGATGCCACCCTTGAACCAGGCAATTACCAGTTGCCATGTCTGTACGATGGGGGGGGGGGCACGAGGAGGTGCCTTCACAGACAAAGCCATCACCTCAGTGATCTGTAGCCACACGTTCGATCCCCACCACCGACACTGTGTGTGGGGTTGGCGGGGTGGGGGAGTGTCTGCACATTTTTGCCGTGACCCCATGGGTTACCAGCCACATCCCATTGATCCCATGATCCCATTGATCATGCAGGGTCTGTGTATCAATCAGCCGTGTTGTTTAACTCAGGTTACTCTTGTTTGTCACTGGGAAATGGTTGGAAGCCTCGGATGACAGATAAACTCCCACAAGATCCGGCATGTTTCCTGGTCTGGACTAGGGTATCCCAGTTATCGATGTTTCCATCCTCGCCTTCTCCTGTTTCCGGCACGGCACGGCACACTGGCCCTCCGTCAGCCAGGGTGCTGAATACAAGACCCCGGGAGTGTGTGATGGGACGGTGTGGAAGGAGCTTCACTGTGTCTGACCCCGGGAGTGTGTGATGGTATGGTCTAGAGGAAGTTTTACTCTGTACCTGACCCTAGGAGTGTGTGATGGGACATTATGCAGGGAATACGCTGCACTCTGGTCAGACCCTGCTCGGAGTATTGTGTGCAGTTCTGGTCGTTTCTCTTCACCCCCAATACAGAACAAATGTGGGGGCTTATAGGCCATTCAGCCCATCGAGCCTGCTCCACCATTTCATCAGGACGCTGCCTGGATTAGAGGGCCTGAGCCTGGGTTGTTTTCTTTGGACCCTCAGAGGCTGGAGGGGGACCTGATAAAGATTTATAAGATTATGAGAGGCAGAGATCGAGTGGACGGACTCTTTGTTCCCCCCCCCCCCCGGGGTAGAAATGTCAAATACCAGAGGCATGCATTTAAGGCAAGAGGGAGATAGATCAAAGGAGGTGTCAGGCAAGTTTTTATCACACCGAGAATGGCGGGTGTCTGGAATGCCCTGCCAGAGGTGCTGGCATTCAAGAGGATGTTAGACATTCGAATGTGTAAGGATTGGGGGTATATGGACCACGTGCAGGCAGACGGTCCTCAGTTTAATTCAGCGTGGTGTTCATCACTGACAGGATGGGCTGAAGGGCCTGAGCCTGTTCTATCATATTGGGAATTTTGATCCGTGTGAGAACTAACTGGACAGGAGGAGAAGAGATGGTTATGAGAATTGCAATCCCAGAGTTTGCAGCCGAAACTGGGGCATCCTGGCAAATGAACTCCATCAAACAAATCCAAAGTGGTGACTTGTAAACATTTTTTTTATTTTCAGTATCTTATGGCATTCTGTGATTTTGGAGCCAGTTATTCCCACGTGCAGCCAAAGCCAAAGGAGTTGCATTTAGTTTTATAACAAATTGCACATAAGCTCTACCAGTGTAATCAGAGCAAAAGGCAGACATTGACACTTCTCTGAAAAATGCTCTGCGGTAAGTTGTGGTAAACAACTTTATTTCATGTATTCTGTGGTCTCGATAACTATACATGCATTTTCATGACAGTGCCACTTAAGTCTGAAAAGTTATATGCACTTGCATAACAGAAATTGTACACAATGCAAAGTAGTGCTTCCAGAGCAAAAAGCATACAGGATGCTGCCTGGATTAGAGGGTATGAACTATAACGAGGGGTCGGACAAACTTGGGTTTTTTAACCCCAGAGCAATGGAGATTGAGGGGAGACCTAATCGAGGTTATGATAGACAGCTGGTATCGTTTCTACCCCAGGGTCAGGAGTCCAACACCAGAGAACGTGCATTTAATGTGAGAGGGGGTAAATTCAAAAGGTGTGCAGGGCAGGTTTATGTTCACACAGAGAATGGTGGGTGCTTGGAATATGCTACCAGGGGTAGTGGTGAAGGCAGATACAATAGAGGTGTTTAAGATCTCTTATACAGGCACATGAATGATTTCAGTTTCATGTGTACATCGAAACATAGCACAGACAAAGTTCTAATCTAGTCTATCCGAAGGACATCGAAGGTTATGGGGAGAAGACGGGAGAATGGGATTGAGAGGGACAATAAATCAGCCATGATGGACTTGTGGAGCAGACTCAATGGGCTGAATGGCCTGATTCAGTCCCTGTGTCTTGTTGAAATGCACCATTTGCGTTAACAACCAACACACCCAAGGAAGTGCTGGGGGGCCAGCCCACAGGTGTCGCCACATATTCCGGTGCCGGCAGAGTATGCCCACAACGCTCGGCAGAACAGCAGCATCCGGACAAGTCCCGTTTCTCCTACACACACACACACCTCTAACCCCAGGACAGGCTCTTTTCTTCAGCCTCTGGCCTCCAGTGGGGGCATTTAGTTGCTCCGTGTGGCAGGTGTTTTTCTCTAATTCGTTTTTGTCAAGCCACTCCTCCAGATCGTGGACCGCGGCAAAGCCATCTCGGATCTTGGTGAGAGGGCATCTTTGGACCAGGTTGGGGGCGGAGGGGGGGACGTCCTGGGTTGGGGCACCACAGGGGCAGGTTTAGGTTTGTCGGTGTAGTGTTCGCGCTGTTTTGGCATGTCAACTTCTGAGATCTCCACCAGGGGGCGTGCTGGTGCGCCAGTACCGGCGCCATTCAGTGTGTTCGTCAGAGGAGTCCAGGTTTGTACCTCCTCCCCAAGACCCACAAGCCTGACTGTCCCAAAAAAAAACACCTGGAACCTACCCGCCTTCTTCTTCCCACCCTCCCCCACCTTCTTTATAGGGCCTCTGCCCCTTCCCTCTTCAGTCCTGACGAAGGGTTCCGGCCCGAAACGTTGACTGATCGTTTCCACGGATGCTGCCCGACCTGCTGAGTTCCTCCAGCGTGTTCTGAGTGTTGCTTTGACCCCAGCATCTGCAGAGTATTTTGTGTTTAGGTTTGTCATGTTGTGGAAGTTTCGGGATTTGGGTCCAGAACTTGGAGGAGTATTTTCAGCGAGTTTACGAACTGGAAATGTTGTCGGGCATACGTTTGTAGAATTTTTCTGAAGCTGCTGTTCTACGGATCTACGGGGGGTGTTATTCCACTCATTGTTGGGAGCCCAGGACGGGTGTGGATTTTAGGGCTCCTGGGATTATTCTCATAGAAGTATGGACCTGTGTATTGATAAGCTATGCGTGAGCACTTCTCTCCCAGTGGGTGCGCAATATTCGGCGACTTTGAAACATGCTGCTAGTTCGCACCAGTCAGTCCTACAGACATCTAGTCTAGCACTAGATTGAAAAGTTGGCTTGATTCATAATGACGTGCGGCCCGGGAGGGGTGGTCGCGAGTCTGTCTGCTCAGAAGCCGGGGTTCGATCAATCTTCGCCTGACATCTCGTCCACATCCGTTCCAACGTGGGCGGCCCCGAATTGGCATCGCCTGTTGGAGTCCTTGAAGCACGCAAGCCTCCATACAATGTCGTGCAGGAGGACATGTAGTACAAATCTTCATCGAGATCAGCACCACATCGGCGGCCGAATAACCTATCGAGTGTTGTACTGTAATCACAAACAAGAGAAAATCTGCGGGTGCTGGAAATCCAAGCAACACACGCAAAGTGCTGGAGGAACTCGGCAGGCCAGGCAGAATCTATGGAAAAGAGTACAGATGCAACGCAGAACAGGCCCTTCCAGCTGCGCCGCCCAGCAATCTCCCGATTTAACCCTAACACGGGACAATTTACAATGACCACTTAACCCACTAACCGGCATGTCTGTGGATTGTGGGCGGAAACCAGGGCACCCGGAGGAAACCCACGTATTTACGGGGAGAACGTACCGAGTCCTTACAGACAGCGGCGAGAATTGAACCTGCTGGTGGTATTCTCCCTGTGATGCAGTGTTTCTCTCAGGTGCTCGGGCTCCCTCCCATATCCCAATGAACATGGGGTGGGGGGGTTCGCTTGGTTTAATCGCTCCCGTACCCCCTCCCCACCAACACCACCCAGTGCGTGGGGGAGAGAGTCTGCAGGAGCTGCTGAGATTTGGTGGGGAATTAAAAGGCACGCGTCAATGAGCCGGCATGAACCCGATGGGCCAAAGGATCTGTCACACAGCATGCCTGGTGAACGCTACTCGATAGCAAACTCAACGGCGTTCAAATCAGCAGCCTCGCAGGGAGCGAAGTTTCCACGGAGCTGGCCATGGGGAGACGGGCGATGTTCCCGTGAGTCAACCCCCCACTTGCCTGGGACCAGGACACGGGGAATACAGAGCGCCCGCCGTGGGCTGGTAAGCTGGTTGGTGAGGGGATGTCTGTAGGTAAGTTTAAGCAGAGAGTGGGGCACCAATTAGAACACAGAAAATTACAGCACACTACCGGCCCTTCGGCCCACGATTTTGTCCCAATTGTTTAACCTACTCTAAGATCATTCTAACTCTTCCGTCCCACATGACACTCCATTTCTCTATCATCCAAAGTGAATTTATTATCAAATTACATATATGTCAGTGTGGGCACGTGGCCAAGTGGTTAAGGCATTGGACTAGCGACCTGAAGGTCGTGAGTTCGAGCCCCAGCCGAGGCAGCGTGTTGTGTCCTTGAGCAAGGCACTTAATCACACATTGCTCTGCGACGACACCAGTGCCAAGCTGTATGGGTCCTAATGCCCTTCCCTTGGACAACATTGGTGCCGTGGAGAGGGGAGGTTTGCAGCATGGGCAACTGCTAGTCTTCCATACAACCTTGTGTTGACTTTCCAGGCGCGGATCCATGGTCTCGCAAGACTAACGGATGCCTTTATTTTTATATATATGTGTCACCATATACAGCCATGGGATTCATTTTCTTGTGGGCATACTCAATAAATCCATAGGAAACCTACAGCACAATACATGCCCTTCAACCCACAAAACCATAATGGAATCAGTGAAAGACCACACCAATTTGGGTATTCAACCAGTGTGCAAAAGACTCCAAACTGTGCAAATACAAACAAACAAACAAGCAATAAATAACGAGAACTTGAAACGAAGAGTCCATAGGTTGCAGGAACATTTCAGTGATGGGGCAAGTGAAGTTATCCCCTTTGGTTCAAGAGCCTTAATGCATCTGCCTATCTAACAATCCCTTAAATGCGCCTAATGTATTTGCCTCTACCACCACCCCGGTAGGGCATTCCATCCTCTGTGTTACAAAAAAACACATCTGACATTCCTCCCCTATTTTCCTCCCGTCATCTAAAAATTATGCACCCTCCTATCAAACCACCTCTGCCCTGGCTGTCCACTCTATGCCTCCTATCACCTTGTACACCTCTATGAAGTCACCTCCTTCGCTTCAAAGAGAAAAGCCTTGTAGCTCTCTCAGCCTTTCCTCAGAAGACATGCTGACTAGACCAGGTGGCTTTAGGGTTGGGATCTGGAGTGGTTCGGATGTTGGTTGATGGTTCAGATCAGAGACCGGGGAGTCACAGAGTTAAACAACACTCGCCCGAGCTGACCGAGATCCCCACCCATTTACCCATTGTTGGCCCACATCCCTCTGAACCAGGGGTTCCCAACCTTTGTTATGCCATAGACCAATACCAATAAGCAAGGAGTCCGTTGGCCCCAAGTTGAAACTCTGTGCTGGACTGTGGCCTGCAACTCGTGGACTTCTGGGTCGGCTGCGATGATACCTGCTCGAAACCTTTCCGATCCATATAGCTGTACAAGGGTCTTCGAAATGTCGTTCGTGTACCTGCCCCAACCACTTTCTCTGGCAGCTCGTTCCGTATACAGACCCATTGTCTGGGTGAAAAAGTTGCCCCTCAGATACCCTTTAAATCTCCCCCCTCTGACCTTAAACCTGTACCCTTTAGTTCTTGATTCCCCCAACCCTGGGCACTGAGCACAGAGTAGGCGACTCTGCAACTAGAGAGCACAGGTTTAAGGTCAGAGGGTAAGAGATTTAAAAGGGGCAACTTTTTTCACCCACAGGTAGAGCTGGCAGAAGAAGTGGTTGAGGCGGGTAGCTGAACCACGTTTAAAGACACTCGGACAAATACGTGACTAGGAAGGGTTTAGAAGGGGGGAAAGAACCGAAGTCTGATCGATTTAAGAGCTGAACCGAATAGGAAAGGTCAGGTATGGGCGGAATCCGGGTAGCGGAGCCGGAGACCGAGGACAAGGAAGAACCCAAGGTTTGGACAATGTAAGCGCCGGGCCAGGTTGAAATGGTCGGGGTGATGGGGTCGGAGGCGAGAGACAGCCCAGTTTGGCTCGCTGCTCCACGGCGTTTCCTCATCGCCTGCAACTCGTGGACTTCTAGGTCGGCTGCAGTGATGCCTGGCTGGCGTTGTGCACCTCAGTTCTGAATGCCGTCTGCACGATTTGTTTCCTTTCGCTGTCTGAACATTGAGTATTTAACTGTCTCCTTTTGTTTTTAATGGATTCAATTGTGTTTCTTTGTTTCGTGGCTGCCTGTAAGGAGATCAATCTCAAGCAACACACATCAAAGTTGCTGGTGAACGCAGCAGGCCAGGCAGCATCTCTAGGAAGAGATACATTCGACGTTTCGGGCCGAGACCCTTCGTCAGGACTAACTGAAAGAAGAGCTAGTAAGATATTTGAAAGTGGGAGAGGGAGGGGGAGATCCAAAATGATAGTTGAAGACAGGAGGGGGAGGGATGGAGCCAAGAGCTGGACAGGTGATTGGCAAAAGGGATATGAGAGGATCATGGGACAGGAGGCCCAGGGAGAAGGAAAAGGGGGAAGGGGGGAAACCCAGAGGATGGGCAAGGGGTATATTCAGAGGGAGAAAAAGGAGAGTGAGAGAAAGAATGTGTGTATATAAATAAATAACGGATGGGGTACAAGGGGGAGGTGGGGCATTAGCGGAAGTTTGAGAAGTCAATCTTCATGCCATCAGGTTGGAGGCTACCCAGACGGAATATAAGGCGTTGTTCCTCCAACCTGAGTGTGGCTTCATCTTTACAGTAGAGGAGGCCGTGGATAGACATATGGGAATGCAAATGGGACGTGGAATTAAAATGTGTGGCCACTGGGAGATCCTGCTTTCTCAAGGTTCAAGGTTGTATAAAGTATACGTACTTTGATAATAAATGTCCTTTGAGCTTTGGATCTGGTTCAAACGCGGGCAAATGGAACTGGCTCAAGGAAGGCACCTTGGTTGTCACAGACAGATGGGCTGGAGGCGTTTTCGTGCTGCCAGAGTCCACATCACTTAGGATTGTAATGGAGGAGGGGGGCAATAAAGGGACAAACAGTCCCAGGAGGAGAGGGTATCAGTAAAAGTGAAGGAATAAGATGTCAATAGGGAGCAAAACCAATGTGGAAGGCAAGCAGAAAAGCAATGGAAATTCTCGGGAGGTCGGACAGTCTCTGCGGTGAACACCTGGAGTCCGGTTCCCTTGGAGAGACCATGTGTCACATCTCCCCCAGGGTATTCCCAGCCAATTCAGTTTGAACGCCAGGGTTTCTGGGAATGTGAGCATGTCCGATGTGAAGAGGGAGTAAACGGAATACGAGAGCTGCAGACGTTGAAATTCTGAGGTGAAACCAAAAGTAAAAGTGGGGGAGTGAATAACCGGAGTTCTGTTTCTCAGGCTGCCTTGGAAAGTCGGGGGGAACTGCGGGTGTCGGAAACACTCAGCAAGCCAGGCAGCGTCTATAGTGATGTCCACTTGAGATCCTGGCCCTGTACCAGAACTGGAATCATTTTCCTCTGGTACAGGGTAGACTGAGGGGAGACCTGATCCAAGTTTATTGTATTTTTATTTACAGAGACAGCATGGTCACAGGCACAGAGCGCCCAAGTACACCCACGTGACCAACTAACCTATTATCAGAAGCAAAATCAGGTTTAATATCACTGGTACGTGTCTTGTGGAGTGTATGGGGTTTCCAGGCAGGGGATAGCACCTCTGGTGAAGGGGCTTGTCGTGTCCATTCCAGGGCAGCTCACTCACAGTTGGCCCCCACAGGACACTCAGCTCTCACCTGTGGCTCCAAGTAGCCGTTTGCATGAGACAGCGGTCACACCCTGGTACACCACTTCGACAGGCGGGCTAAACCAAGGGACGTGCCTGACCTCGCACGCGAAGTCAGCTCTGGCGGACTGGGTGGATGAGATCTACAGTGAGATCCAATGGCCAGGTGGGCAGTTCTGCAACGCTCCGTGGAGGGCGAAGGGCCTGACAAGGCACAGGAGCCATCATGGTCATCCACTGCAACCAAGGAAGACCTCAGATTGCGACTCTTGTTCAAGCCACTGGACACTGACTTCTGCGATCAAGAAAGTGGAACTGCCCCAGTAAAATGGTTTTTCCACTTAAAAAAACTCTCCTGCACAGGGGGCGAAGCTGTTCCTGAATTGTTGAATGTGTGCCAACAGGCTCCTGGCATCTCCTCCCGGATGGTAGCAACAAGGAAGTGCATGTCCTGAGTGATGGGGGACCTTGTTGAGGCACCGCTCCTTGAAGACGTCCTGGACCTAGTGCCCATGATGGAGCTGTCTAAGCTTACAATTCTCCGTAACTTATTTCAATGCTGTGCAATGACCTCCATCACCACCCATACCAAGTGGTGATGCCCTCCACAGTCCATCTGTAGAAATTTGCGAGTCTCCTTGGTGACATGCCAAATCTCCTCAAACTCCAAATGAAATATTGCCACTAGCTGCATCGACATGTTGGGCCCAGGACAGATCCTCAGAGATGTTGGCACCCAGGAGCTTGAAACTGCTCACTCTTTCCACTTCCGATCCCTCGACGAGGACTGGTGTCTATTCCCTCCTCTTACTTGTTCCGCAGTCCACAATCAGTTCATACTGACATTGAGTGTAACGTTGTTGCTGTGACACCACTCAACCAGCAGATCTGTCTCACACCTGTACGCCTTCTTGTCACCGTCTGGAATTCTGCCAACAATTGTTGTGTCCTCAGCAGATATATAGTTGCCGTTTAAGCTGTGTCTAGCTACATAACACGAGTGCAGAAAGAGTACAGTATCACTAGTTTTGAAGCAGCAGGTCATTGCAACACATATTTAAAGACTATATATATATATACTGGCAGCTCATCTAGGAGAAGGAAATCTTTGATGTCAAACTTCCGCTGCCTTGTGTCTATACCCACTCCAGGTTTCGGGAGTAAACCCCGAGGGAAAAATCCAGATCTGGAGTCCCTAAGGCAGTCCTACATTGAGTTCGATGCTGACTGGCAACTCCTGCGACGCCGCTGGCACCAAACTACGTCAATCTCTGCTGTTCCTTTGGGTTCATCAGATGCATCGAGAGGGGCAGCTTGCTACACGGGCAGCAGTTTGCTCTCTATACTATACTGCCCAGGCTTGTGTATCTAGACAGCTTGGACGCAATATCCTTGGGCAACTCAGACTGACGGAGACTTCAGCAGTGAGTGTCCATATATGTAATAAGCAGTGCTTAAAACAAGGTTGCTTCTAGAAATACCCACGACAGCGACTGTGGATTTCAACTGGGGAATATTTGATGATTCCCATTGGAACTGCACACAAACAATCCCCACTCATTGGCACTATCTTGTCCAGTAACTTCTCTGGACTGTGGGAGGAAACTGGAGCACCCGGAGGAAACCCACGCGGTCACAGGGAGAACGTGCAACCTCCTTACAGACAGCAGTGGGAATTGAACCCAGGTCACTGGTACTCTAAAGCGTTGGCACTAACCACTATCTACCACACCACCACAAATGGTAAAATTAACAAAGTCTATTTATTATTGTTACACGCACCAAAGTCCAGTGACAAATTATTTTCCATGCCATCTGCACAGAACATTTCAGTACTACAGTGCATCTAGACTCAAATTATTGGAGAGGCTTAGAGAAGGTAGGCAGGGTCTCTTTCCTGCCCCGGGATGGATAGTGAGAGGGCGTGTATTTAAGGTAAGAGGGGGAAGTTTAATGTAAGTGTCTGGGACAAGTTTTTTTTACATGGAGAGTGGTGGAGGTCATTACCCAGAACATCCTGCAAGGAGTGGTGGTGGAGGTAGGTACATTAGAGGTGTTTGGGGGGCATTGAGACATATACACACCACAAGACCCATGAGTCATAGGGGCAGAATTAGGCCATTCTGTCCATCAAGTCTTCTCCCCATTCCATCATGGCCGATTTATTATCCCTCACGCCATCCTCCTGCCTTCTTACTGCAACCCTTACTGATCAAAAACCTATAAACCTCCACGGCAAGTATACCCAATGACTTGGCCTCCATAGCCACCTATGGTGGTGAAATTCCACAGATTTCACCACTCTCCGGCTAAAGAAATTCCTCCCCATCTCTGTTCTAAAGGAACATTCTTGTATTCTGGGTCTGTGCCCTCCGTCCTAGACTTCCCCATGATTGGAAACATCCTCTCCGTGTCAATTCTACTTACGCCTTTCAACATTTGATAGTTCCCATATGCTTCTCTCTCGTTCTTCTAAACTCCAGCGAGTACAGGCCCAGAGCCATCAAATTCTCCTCATAGGTTAACCCTTTCATTCCCAGGATCATTCTCGTGAATCTCCTCTGAACCCTCTCCAATGTCAGCACGTCCATTCTTAGATAATGGGCCCAAAACTGCTCTCAATGCTCCAACTGCGGTCTGACCAATGCCTTATAAAGCATTACTTCCTTGAATATTCTAGTCCTCTTTGATGAATGCTAACATTGCATTGAAACAAGCAGGGAATGGAAGGAATAGACCCATACAGCACAGAAACAGGCCCTTCGGCCCATCTTATCCATGCCATCCAAGTTGCCCATAACCTCTAAACCATTCCTATCCGTGTACCTGTCCAAGTGTCTTTTAAATGTTGTTCATGTACCTGCCTCAGCCACTTCCTCCGGCAGCTCGTTCCATATGCGGACCACCCTCTGGGTGAAAGGTTGCCTCTCAGCTCCCCTTTCCACTCTCACCTTGAATCTGTGCTCTCCCTGTGTGCATTCATCCTATCTGTGTCACTCTGGTTTTAACTCTTCTATAAGGTCTCCGTCTCCTATGTTCCAAGGAATGTTAGCATTCATTTTGAGAGGACCAGAATATAAAAGCAAGGATGTAACGTGAGGCTTCATAAAGCACTTTGAGGTCTCACGAAGTATTGTGAGCAGTTTTGGGCTCCTTATCTGAGGAAGGATATTGGAGAGGGTTAAAAGGAGGTTTGCGAAAATGACTTTCAATATGACGAGTATTTTGATGGCTCTGGACTGCTACTCACTGAGATTCAGAAGAATGAAGGGTGACCTCATTGAAACCTATCGAACATCGAACTGCCTTGATAGGGTGGATGTCCCTTTAGAAAGGAGATGAGGAGGAATTTCTTTAGCCAGAGCGTGGTGAATCTGTGGAATTCATTGCCATGGGCAGCTGTGGAAGCCAAGTCATTGGGTATATTTAAGGCAGAGGCTGAAAGATTCTTAATTATTCAGGGCATGAAGGGTTACAGAGAGAAAGGCAGGAAATTGAGACAGAGAGGGAAATGAATCAGCCATGATGAAATAGCAGATCCAACCAGATGGGCCGAATAGCTGGATTCTGCTCCTTTGTCTTACAGTCTTATGTTACACTTGGTAGTCTGTAGTTGCAGAGTGGGTGGGTGGAAGTCAGAGTTTGTAGAATTTATGGTTCCTGTCTCCTCACACTGAACCCATGCCCTCTGGGTTTAGACACGTCCATGGGAGTGGGGATGTTCCCTATTCTCCCACTCTGTCTCTACTCCCCATCAGGTCCCCTCTCAGCCTCCTCAACTCCAGGGAGAACAGAGCCAGCCAATTCCAGTCTCTCCTTGTAACCGAATGGCTCGGTACCAAGCAAGATCCTGAGGAACCCACTCAAGTCAGCTCCATCATGGGCACTGGGCTCTCCAGCATCCAGGAGATCTTCAAGGAGCGATGCCTTAAAATGGCAGATCCAACATTAAGGACCCCCATCCACTGGACATGCTTCCTTCTCATGGCTACCATCAGGGAGGAGGCACACACTCAATGATTTGCCTGCCAACAGAACAAGGACATCTGCTGCCTGCTAACCACCTACATCGGCCCACTACAATTCTACCACACACACTGGATCCCCTAGATCCTCAACAACTTCTTCCACTCTGCCATCCGATTTCTGAATGGACATTGAGCCTATGAACACTATCTCTATTATTTTCTCTTTTTGGACTATGCATTTTATTTAATTTTTAATTATATGCTTCTTACTGTCCTTTACAGTTTTTAATATGTATTGTAATGTACTGCTGCCATACAACGACAGGTTTCATGACATAGACACAATGAACCTGTGAGGGAGAGTTTTAAACAACTACTTAGAATCACAGGAGAGAGCTGTGTCTGATAGGGACCAAAGGTGAGCGAGCTTCCCCGGCAAGCCCCATCTCCAGAGGTTCTATCCCTCCCTGGACACCCCATAAGAAACATACCAGTGATATTATACCTGATTTTGATTCTGATAAAAGGTTAGTTAGTCACGTGGGTGTACTTGGGCACTCTGGGCCAGTGACCATGCTGTCTCTGTAAATAAAAATACAATAAACTTGTATCAGGTCTCCCCTCAGTCTACACTGTACCAGAGGATAATTATTGCAATTCTGGTACAGGGCCAGGATCTGAAGTGGACATCACCACAGACGCTGCCTGGTTTGCTGAGTGTTTCTGACACCCGCAGATCCCCCCGACTTTCCAAGGCAGCCCGAGAATCAGAAGTCCCGTTAATCATTCCCCCACTTTTACTTTTGGTTTCGCCTCAGAATTTCAACGTCTGCAGCTCTCAATTTCTGCTTACTTCCTCTTCCCATTGGATACTCTCACGTTTCCGGAATCCCTGGGGTTGAAACTGAAATGGCTGGGAATACCCTGGGGGATAACACACGGTCTCTCCAAGGGTCCCGAACTAGAGCCATTTACCACAGACACTGCCCAACCTCCCAAGTATTTCCTTTGCTTCTCTGTTTGCTTTCCGCATTGGTTTTTGCTCCCTATCAATATCTTATTCCTTTACTTTTACTGATTCCCTCTCCTCCTGGGACTGTTTGCCCCTTTACTCCCACCCCCCCCCCCCACCATTACAATCCTGAGCAATGTAGACTCTCAGAGCACAGAAATGCCTTCGGCCCATCTATCCATGCCGAAGGTGCTTTCCTTGAGCCCGTTCCATTTGCCCACGTTTGGACCATATCCAAAGTTTAAAGTACACGTAGTATCAAAGTATGTACAGTTTCTACAACCTTCAGATTTATCTCCTTACAGGCAACCATAAAAAAAAAGAAACACAGTAGAACCCGATAAAACAAAAGACGACTGTACAGATCTGGAGGGGAAGAAAAAACAAAACGTGCAAACAGTGAAAGCAAGCAAACTGCATTCAGAATTGAAGTTCACAGCACCAGGCATCTCTGCAGAAGGTCAGCAGGGTGGTTAAGCAGGCTTATGGAATGCCAGCTTTTACTAGTCAAGGCATTGAGTGTAAAAGACTGGAGGTTATGTTGCAACGTTATAAAACTCTGGCTAGGCCACAGCTGGAGTATTGTGACAGTTCTGGTCACCCCACTGTAGGAAGGAGTTGAGGCTTTGGAGAGGGTGCAGAAGAGGTTTGCCTGGTTTAGAGGGCACGTGAGAAGCTGAATAAACTCGGTTGTTTTCTCTGCAGCAGCGGAAGCTGAGAGAAGATTTAATTGAGGTTTATAAGATTATGAGAGCCATCGATAGACAGAAAGTATTTTTTTCGCAGGTTTGAAATGTCTAATACCAGAGGGCATGCATTGAAGTGAGAGGGTTAGGTTCAAAGAGGATGTGAGGGGTAGGTTTTCTATTCAGAGAGTTATGGATGGCTGGTATGGTGGTAGAGACATTGATGGTTTTAAAGAGACGTTTAGGTAGCCATATGGATTATGGAAGATGGAGGGATATTGACATGGTGTAAATAGGAGGGATTAGTGTTTGGGTGTTTTTGATTTGCTTTTTAGCCGGTTCAGCACAACATTGCAGGCCGAATGGCCTGTTCCTGTACTGTACTGTTCTATGACCAGGTGGAAGGTGATAGATGAAGCTGGGTGGGTGGGAAGAGTAGCTATGTCTCCTCCCCTCTTCCCTCTTCCCCCTTTCCTTTCCAGTGCTGAAGAAGTTCTCAGAAATATCAACTGTTCAGTTCCACGGATGCCGCCTGACCTGCTGAGTTCCTCCAGCCTTTTGTGTATGCTGCAGAATCTCTCCTGTTTCCCAGAATCAGGTTTAATATCACTGGCATATGCCACGAAATTCGTTGTCTTTGCGGTAGCAGTACAATGCAATACACAATAATAAAAGAAACTGAATTACAGTAAGTAATTACACTAAAGTTAAATTAAGCAAGTAATGTAAAAATAGAAACAACAGAAGTAGTGAGGAAGTGTTCATGGGTTCAATGTCCATTCAGAAGTCGGATGGCAGAGGGGAAGAAGCTGTTCCTGAATCATTGAGTGTGTGCCTTCAGGCTCCTGGCAGGGAGGTTTGCTAAGGCTACTGGGGAGAGTTTAAACTAGAATTGCTGGGGGGGTGGGGGGGGGGGTGGGAACCGAACTGAAGAGACAGAGAAAGGGACGGTTGGCTTACACATAGAGAAAGCTTGTAGGCAGTGTGAGAGGGAGGATAGGCAGGTGATAGAAAAGGGAAGTGCTCAGACAGATGGTTTGAGGTGTGTCTATTTTAATGCAAAGAGTATCATGAACAAATCAGATGAGCTTAGGGAGTGGATCAGTACTTGGAGCTATGATGTTGTGGGCATTACAGAAACTTGGATGGCTCAGGGGCAGGAATGGCTACTTAAGAGTGCCAGGCTTTAATTGTTCTGGAAAGGAGGGGGGGGGGTAAAAGGGGTGGGGGCATGGCACTGCTGATCAGAGGTAGTGTCACGGCTACAGTAAAGGAGGAAGTCATGGAGGGATTGTCCACTGAGTCTCTGTGGGTGGAAGTTACGAACAGGAAGGGGTCAAAAACTCTACTGGGTGTTTTTTATAGACCACCCAATAGCAACAGGGACATTCAGGAGCAGATAGGGGGACAGATTCTGGAATGGTGCAGTAATAACAGGGTTGTCGTGGTGGGAGATTTTAATTTCCCCAATATTGATTGGCATCTCCCTAGAATGAGGGGTTTCGATGGGGTGGAGTTTGTTAGGTGTGTTCAGGAAGGTTTCCTGACACAATATGTCTACAAGAGGAGAGGCTGTACTTGATCTGGTATTGGGAAATGAACCTGGTCAGGTGTCAGGTCTCTCAGTGGGAGACCATTTTGGAGATAGTGATCACAATTCTATCTCTTTTACCATAGCATTGGAGAGGGATAGGAACAGACAAGTTAGGAAAGCATTTAATTGGAGTAAGGGGAAATAGGAAGCAATCAGGCAGAAACTTGGAAGCATAAATTGAGAACAGATGTTCTCAGGGAAATCTACAGCAGAAGTGTGGCAAATGTTCAGGGAATATTTGCGTGGCATTCTACACAGGTACGTTCCAATGAGACAGGGAAAGAATGGTAGGGTACAGGAACTGTGGTGTACAAATGCAGTTGAAAATCTAGTCAAAAAGTTTATGAAAATTCAGAAAAATGAGGTAATGATAGAGATCCAGAAAATTATAAGGCTAGCAGGAAGGAGCTTAAGAATGAAATTAGGAGAGCCAGAAGGGGCCATAAGAAGACTTGGCAAGCAGGATAAAGGAAAACCCCAAGGCATCCTACAAGTATGTGAAGAGCGAGAGGATAAGATGTGAGAGAATAGGACCAATCAAATGTGACAGTGGAAAAGTGTGTATGGAACCAGAGGAGGTAGTGATGGTACTTAATGAACAATTTGCTTCAGTATTCACTACGGAAAAGGACGTTGGCAATTGTAGGGATGACTTACAGTGGACTGAAAAGCTTGAGCATATAGACATTAAGAAAGAGGATGTGCTGGAACCTTTGGAAAGGATCAAGTTGGATAAGTCACCGGGACCAGACGAGATGTACCTCATGCTACTGTGGGAGGTCAGAGAGGAGATTGCTGAGACTCTGACGATGATCTTTGCATTATCAATGGAGACGGGAGAGGTTCCGAAGGATTGGAGGGTTGTGGATGTTGTTCCCTTATTCAAGAAAGGGAGTAGAGATAGCCCAGGAAATTATAGACCAGTGAGTCTTACTTCAGTGGCTGGTAAGTTGATGGAGAAGATCCTGAGAGGCAGGATTTATGAACATTTAGAGAGGCATAATATGATTAGGAATAGTCAGCATGGCTTTGTCAAAGGCAGGTCGTGCCTTACCAGCCTGATGAATTTTTTGAGGATGTGACTAATTTGAGGATTGATGAAGATGTAGTGCATATGGACTTTAGCAAGGCATTTGATAAGGTACCCCATGCAAAGCTTAATGAGAAAGTAATGAGGCATGAGATCCAAGGGGACATTGCCTTGTGGATCCAGAACTGACTTGCACACAGAAGGCAAAGAGTGGTTGTAGATGGGTCATATTCTGCCTGGAGGTTGGTGACCAGTGGAGTGCCTCAGGGATCTGTTCTGGGACCCCTTATCTTTATGATTTTTATAAATGACCTGGATGAGGAAGTGGAGAGATGGGTTAGTAAATTTGCTGATGACACAAAGGTTGCGGGTGTTGTGGATAGCGTGGAGGGCTGTCAGAGGTTACAGCAGGACATCGATAAGATGCAAAACTGGGCTGAAAAGTGGCAGATGGAGTTCAACCCAAATAAGTGTGAGGTGGTTCATTTTGGTAGGTCAAATATGATGGCAGAATATAGTATTAACGGTAAGACTCTTGGCAGTGTGGAGGATCAGAGGGATCTTGGGGTCCGAGTGCACAGGACACTCAAAGATGTTGCGTAGGTTGACTGTGTGGTTAAGAAGGCATACTGTGTATTGGCCTTCATCAACCGTGGGATTGAGTTCAAGAGCCAAGAAGTAATGTTACAGCTATATAGGAACCTGGTCAGACCCCACTTGAAGTACTGTGCTCAATTCTGGTCACCTCACTACAGGAAGGATGTGGAAACTATAAAAAGGGTGCAGAGGAGATTTACAAATTGTTGCCTGAACTGGGGAGAGAGGGGGGAGGGGGAGAGAGAGGGGAGGGGACGAGGAGGGGGAGAGGGAGGCAAAGGGGGAGTGGGAGGGAGGAGGGAAGAAAGAGAGACAGAGAGAGAGAGGGACAGAGGGGAAGAGATGGAAGGGAGGGGAGGGGAGAGAGGGGGCAAAGGGGGAGCAGGGAGGGGAAGGGGAAAGAGAAAGAGAGAGGGGGGAGAGAGGGAGGAGGGAGAGGGAGAAGGAGAGATAGAGAGATATATATCTGCTTAAATAATCCTCACTGACAAATCCTCTGTCCTGGCAATGGGTCTGGTAAACTCACTCCACCGTTCCTTGCACAGAGAGACCAGGCCCGTGTAGTCTCCCCAGGGCCCTGGAGTGTATGAGCAAAACCTGGACTGGAATGCTCCTGATGAGGACCAGCTTACTGTTTGTATTCTGAACAGTTCATCATTCCCCTGTGCTGATGTTCTGTGGCTAGTATACAAACACTGACAGGTCCCTCTGCACATGAACACTGATCGATCTCTCACTGTGCTCCATCTGATACTCCGTCCCTCCACTCTCCACACACTGGGACAGGTGATTCTTCATCTCCTCAGCCACTCCATCACAGACATGTGAACAACTGACACTCCAGACACACACCAGACATTCCAAATCAGGATATCCTCACCCCACTTGATTGCAACTAACCACAAATCAACACAAATAGATCCTCAACATGCATCACCAGGGTACGGTACCAGTGGGGACCAGCTGTCACTGTGTAACACTGGGGTACGGTACCAGTGGGGACCATCTGTCACTGTATAACACCAGGGTACAGTACCAGTGGGGACCAGCTGTCACTGTATAACACCAGGGTACGGAACCAGTGGGGATGATCTGTCACTGTATAACACTGGGGTACGGAACCAGTGGGGACGATCTGTCACTGTATAACACCAGGGTACGGAACCAGTGGGGATGATCTGTCATTGTATAACACCAGGGTACAGCACCAGTGGGGATGATCTGTCACTGTATAACACCAGGGTACAGTACCAGTGGGGACCATCTGTCACTGTATAACACCAGGGTATGGTACCAGTGGGGATGGGTCTGTCACTGTATAACACCGGGGTACGGTACTGGTGGGGACAGGTCTGTCACTGTATAACACGGGTACAGCACCAGTGGGGATGGGTCTGTCACTGTATAACACCGGGGTACGGTACTGGTGGGGACAGGTCTGTCACTGTATAACACGGGTACAGCACCAGTGGGGATGGGTCTGTCACTGTATAACACTGGGGTACGGTACCAGTGGGGACGAGTCTGACACTGCATAACACTGGGGTACGGTACCAGTGGGGATGGGTCTGTCACTGTATAACACCGGGGTATGGTACCGGTGGGGATGGGTCTGTCACTGTGTAACACTGGGGTACGGTACCAGTGGGGATGGGTCTGTCACTGAATAACACCGGGGTACGGTACCGGTGGGGATGGGTCTGTCGCTGTATAAAACCAGGTTACGGTACAAGTGGGGACAGATCTGTCGCTGTATAACATGGGTACAGTACCGGTGGGGACGGGTCTGTCACTGTATAACACTGGGGTACAGTACAGGTGGGGACAGGTCAGTCACTGTATAACACTGGGGTACGGTACCAGTGAGGACGGGTCTGACACTGTATAACACTGGGGTACGGTACCAGTGGGACGGGCCTGTCACTGTATAACACCAGGGTATGGTACCGGTGGGGACAGGTCTGTCACTGTATAACACTGGGGTACGGTACCAGTGGGGATGGGTCTGTCACTGAATAACACCGGGGTACGGTACCAGTGGAGATGGGTCTGTCACTGAATAACACCGGGGTACACTACTAGTGGGGATGGGTCTGTCGCTGTATAGAACCAGGGTACGGTACAAGTGGGGACAGATCTGTCGCTGTATAACACGGGTACAGTACCGGTGGGGATGGGTCTGTCACTGTATAACACTGGGGTACAGTACAGGTGGGGACAGGTCAGTCACTGTATAACACTGGGGTACGGTACCAGTGGGGACGGGTCTGTCACTGTATAACACTGGGGTACGGTACCAGTGGGGATGGGTCTGTCACTGTATAACACTGGGGTACGGTACCGGTGGGGACGGGTCTGTCACTGTGTAACACTGGGGTACGGTACCAGTGGGGACGGGTCTGTCACTGTGTAACACTGGGGTACGGTACCAGTGGGGACGGGTCTGTCACTGTGTAACACTGGGGTACGGTACCAGTGGGGACGTGTCTGTCACTGTATAACACTGGGGTACGGTACCGGTGGGGACGGGTCTGTCACTGTATAACACTGGGGTACGGTACCACTGGGGACAGGTCTGTCACTGTATAACATTGGTGTACGGTACCGGTGGGGATGGGTCTGTCACTGTATAACATGGGTACAGTACCAGTGGGGATGGGTCTGTCACTATGTAACACTGGGGTACAGTACAGGTGGGGACAGGTCAGTCACTGTATAACACTGGGGTACAGTACCGGTGGGGACGGGTCTGACACTGTATAACACTGGGGTACGGTACCAGTGGGGATGGGTCTGTCACCGTATAAAACCAGGTTACGGTACAAGTGGGGACAGATCTGTCGCTGTATAACATGGGTACAGTACCGGTGGGGACGGGTCTGTCACTGTATAACACTGGGGTACAGTACAGGTGGGGACAGGTCAGTCACTGTATAACACTGGGGTACGGTACCAGTGAGGACGGGTCTGACACTGTATAACACTGGGGTACGGTACGGTACCAGTGGGACGGGCCTGTCACTGTATAACACCAGGGTATGGTACCGGTGGGGACAGGTCTGTCACTGTATAACACTGGGGTACGGTACCGGTGGGGATGGGTCTGTCACTGAATAACACCGGGGTACGGTACCAGTGGGGATGGGTCTGTCACTGAATAACACCGGGGTACGGTACCAGTGGGGATGGGTCTGTCACTGAATAACACCGGGGTACAGTACTAGTGGGGATGGGTCTGTCGCTGTATAGAACCAGGGTACGGTACAAGTGGGGACAGATCTGTCGCTGTATAACACGGGTACAGTACCGGTGGGGACAGGTCTGTCACTGTATAACACTGGGGTACAGTACAGGTGGGGACAGGTCAGTCACTGTATAACACTGGGGTACGGTACCAGTGGGGATGGGTCTGTCACTGTATAACACCAGGATACGGTACCGGTGGGGACGGGTCTGTCACTGTATAACACCGGGGTACGGTACCAGTGGGAATGGAAAGGGTCTGTCACTGTGTGACATTGGCGTCCGGTACCACTGGGGCATTACCCCACGTCTGTGCCTCTATTTCTGTGGGAGAGAATGTGAATGCATGCTGTACGTTCTCACCGTGGCCCTGTGGCTTTCACTAGTCGCTCCATCTCCCTCCGATGTCCCAACGAATACGAGGGGCCAGTGCTTTAATTGCCCCCCAGTGGGTGAGGGGAAGAGTTGGGGGGTTAGTTTTGTGTACACGGGGGTATTGGAATGGGATGGGAGTAAGTGGGTCAGGATGGACTTGATGGGCTGAAGAGCCTGCTCTCTTCCCGCCCCCATGCCAAACGACTCCTCGACACCCACTCCCAATGAACTGGTTTATTTCTGTAACAGTCTCACAAACGGCACCTCCCCACCCCACCTCTTCCCTCTCCCCACCCCCCAGCATCCCATCCCCCCCTCCCGCCCCAACACTCCTACCCCATGCTCCTGCAGGCCCAGCCCGAGGGCAAGCCCCCTCCCGGGTACAGAGGGGGAAAGGTGGGCCGTCCTGTGCGTCCCCCCCACACTTCACCATCACCCCCAACGGGGGCAGGCAGGAGGGTGTTGACTCCATCCCATTGTCTCTGCCAGTCCCCTGCAGGGGAGAGGCCTGCGGGAGGAGGGAGGTGGGGAATAGAGGCACCAGACAGTCTCTGCTTCCCCCCTCCCAGTACGTGGGGCGTGAGGGTGCGGGCAGAGCCAGGCCGTCCCATGAGGGTCTACCCGCCGACTCTTGGAGTGCAGAGTAGGCGGGACAGTGGGAGGATGTGCGAGAGGGCGTGCGATTGTTCCCTCCGGGAGAGTGGGATGGGGGAACCAGCCTGCGTTCTCCCCCACCCCACCACCACCCCAGTGAGGGAGCCGAGGAGAGGGGCGAGGGAGTCGAGCTGTCCCTGCGTATCTCCCCGCTGGCTCCTGGCCAAGTGAGGGTAGTGCAGGGCGAGAGGGCTCCGCTGACGGGAGTCAGGTCGTCCCATGGCTCAGCCATTCTGAGGGTGCCCCACCTCCAGGGTAGTGGGTGACGAAGCCAGGTTCACCCCCCTCCGAGGGTGGGGGAGAGAGGTGAGATGGGCTGTCTCATGTGCTTCCCTCTACTGAGGCAAGGGTGAGGGGTATTTGACAGAGCCAGGCCGTCCTGAGTATTCACTCCCACCCTCCCCACCCCAGGGAAAGGGGTGAAGTCAGGGGGTGCAGGAGGGAGCCAGGCTGGCCCAGGTGTCTCCCACTCAAGGGACCAGTGTAAGGGGAGTTGGGGGGGGGGGTGACAAAGCTAGGCTGTCTCGAGCGTGCCCCCCCACCCAGCACACCCCCGCCCTGTTCTAAAGCAGGGAGGGGAGGCCGTTGTTGGGGCTGAGGTGGCCCTGTGCCCGGGGCGGGCCGGGCGAGGTGGAGTACCGAGGGGGGGCACAGAGGAAGAGGTTCCCCTCCTCCTTCCGCAGCCAGCGTAGCAGCAAGGTCAGCAGCCCGATGGCCCCTCCCTTGGTCACCAGCAGGCTGAAGCAGGCATACAGCTCGAAGCGGGGTGTCACCTGTGGGGAGACGGGCAGAGGGAGAGAGAGAGAGGGAGGACAAGGGGTGTGCGGGGGGAGAGGGAGATGGTGAGGGTGTTGAGAGAGAGGAAGGTTCGAGGGTGGAGACAGAGAGAGGGGAGGAGGGGACGGACAGGGTGAGGAGAGAGAACAAGTGAGTGTGGAGAGAGAGAGAAGGTGGCAAGAGAGATAAGACAGAGGTAGAGGGTGGAGAGAGAAAGGGAGATGGGGAGACAGAGGAATAGGGTGGGGGGAAGGATTGAAAGAGGGGAAGAGAGTGTGAAGAGGGGGTGGAGAGGGAAATGGTGAAGAAACGGGGGAGAGGGTGGAGAGGGAGGGAAGGGTAGAAAGGGAGAGGACAGAGAGAGATTAGGGAGGGGGAGGGTGGGGGGAGGGGTGTGGGGTGAGGTGGGGTGTGAGAGAGAGGAAGAAAGGTTTAGCACAGTATCAGGGCAGAACCCCCACTCCCCTCCTACCCCACCTTCCGTTCCAGGTCGTGACTCACCCAGGCCAGCAGTGTCTCCTTAGCAGCCACATGGTAGACGAGTCTGAGGGGCCGCGAGGCGCTGTGGACCCTCCCGTGTAGATACTGGTAGAGGTCGAAGAGCCGCTCCCTCTCCTCCTCCGTGTAGTAAGGGGCCTTCATCTCGGGGCTGTTGGGGAGGGAGGATGAAGGAGAAACAGCTAATGAATGAATACCACACAGGAATATCTGTGCTCAGACAGGTGTGTCTCCCAATTGGTCTGTGTGTGTGTGTGTGTGTGTGTGTGTGTGTGTGTGTGTGTGTGTGTGTGTCTGTCTGTCTCTCTCTCTCTCTCTCTGCCTGTCTCTCTCTACTGGTCTGTGTGTGTCTCTCTATCTCTGTTGATGTACGTGCATCTGTGTGTTTTTATAGGGGTGGGTAGGTGTGTGTGTCTCTCTCTGCCTGTCTGTCTGTCTCTCTATTGGTGTGTGTGTGTGTCTCTATCTCTGTTGATGTATGTGCATCTGCGTGCACACAAACCTGTCCCTCTCTCCGTCTGTGCGCGCACGCGCGCGTGCCTATCCGTGTCTCCGAGCACACACGCTTGTCCGTTTGTGAGCATGCGCACCCAAGCGAGTCTGTGCGTGCTCGTCTGTCCCCTTCTCGGTACGCAGGTGTCTGTCCGTGACTGTGGGGTGTACGCATGCACGAGTCTGCCTGCGAGTGCCCAGCGTGTATGTAAACACCCTGTGCGTGCACGTGTACAATCCTGCTTTGGCCTCACAGATCTTGCACATGTTGCATTACGCAGCCCTTTCACCAGCCCCCGCCCCTACCCCCGCTCTAAACACAAGAGGTTACTGGAAATCCGGAGCAACACACACACACACACACAAAGTGCTGAGGGAACTCAGCAGGTCAGGCAGCTTCTATGGAAAAGAGTAAACAGTCGACATTTTGGGGGAGATGCCTGAATAAAATGGTGGTGGGGGAAGAAGGGGAAAGAGGCCAACTGAAAGAAATGAATAAAGAGTCAAAGTTTTGGGCCAAGACCCTTCATAAAGAGATCCCTCTCCTTCTCCCTGTTACACTGCACCCCCCCCCCCACCATCAAAACCTTCCAAAACCTTCTGACTGGAAGGGGTAGGGGGCAAGGTGTAAAACCAAAGTTTGTGCAACATTAAATTTAAACTGGTAATCAGGTTTACTATTGTCAGCAACACACACAAAATGCTGGAGGAGCTCAGCATCTATGGAGGAGAGTACAGTCGACGGTTTGGGCCAAGACCCTTCAGCGGGGCTGATAAACACTTTGTTCCTTTACACATTTGTTGCTTCTGTCTTTGTGTGTAGCTTTTCCCCACTGATTCTATTGTTTGTATCTGCTGTGAACACCCGCAAGAAAATTAATCTCAATATGTGACCACTTTTCAGGTACACCTGTAAATATCTAATCAGCCAATCACACGGCAGCAACTCAATGCATAAAAGCATGCAGACGTGGTCACGAGGTCCAGTTGTTGTTCACACCAAACAGGAAGGAATGTGATCTTAGTCAGATGGGGCGGTTTGTCAGAACCTGCTGATCCCTTGGGATTTTCATGCTCAGTAGTCCCTAGAGCAGGGGCTCCCAACTTTTTTTCTGCCACGGACCCCTCCTGTGAACCTCCGGTTGAGAACCTCTGCTTTTGGAGTTTACAGATGGTGCAAGAAACACGAAAACATCCAGTAGGCAAAAACATCTTGTTAACGAGAGAGGTCAGAGGAGAATGGCCAGACTGGTTTGAGCCAACAGGAAGGTGACAGTAACTCAGACAACCACGTGTTACAACAGTGCTGTGGAGAAGAGCATCTCCAACACACACGTCGAACCTTAAAGTGGATGGGCTACAGCAGCAGAAGCCCAGGAACACACACTCAGTGACAACTTTATTAGGTACAGGAGATGAATTTGATAACAAACAAAGAGAAAATCTGCAAATGCAGGAAGTCTGAGTGAAACACACAAACTGCTGCAGGGTTTCCGCTGCAGAGTTTCGGCCTGAAATGTAGACTGTATTTTTTTTTCCCCCCCATAGGCGCTCCCCGGCCTGTTGAGTTCCTCCGGCATTTTGTGAGTTGCTCAAATTTGATAATAAATTTGCTTTGAACATGTCCCAAGGTGCTTAAAAATATTTTGCATGCCAGATCATGTCAGTGCATTGAGGTAAAACAATAACAGAATGCAGAATAGAGTGTCACAGTCTAGAGAAAGTACAGTGCAGGTAATAGCGAGATAGATTGTGAAGCCAGAACCATCTCGGGGACCATTCAATCGTCAACAGCAGGGTAGAATCTCCCTTGAGCCTGGTGGAACAAGGCTGTGTAACCTCTGCCAAGAAAGTGCCAACTCAAGTAGACAGGACGGCGAGGAAGGCAATTGGCACGCTGGCCTTCACGGGTCAGGACACCAGGTACAGGAGTTGGGACGTCCCGTTACACCTGTACAGTCGTCAGTGAGGCCGCACTCAGAGTATTGTGTGCAGTTCTGGTCGCCCAGCTATAGGAAGGGTGTCATTAAGCTGGAGAGGGGGCAGGAAAGATTCACCAGGATGTTCCTGGGACTGGAGGGGTTGAGTTATAAGGAGAGGCTGGACAGACTGGGACTGTTTTCCCTGGACAGAAGGAGACTGAGGGGTGACCTTCTCGAGGTTTATAAAACCACGAGGGGCGTAGATAAGGTGGAAAGGCAGGTGGTCGTAGTCTTTTTCCCCGGGGGGAGGGGAAACTAAAAGTTAAAGGTGAAAGGGGACCAGGAGGGCAACTGTTTCATCCAGAGAGTGGTCCGCATATGGAAAGAGCTGCCAGAAGAAGTGGTTGACACAGCATTTAAAGGTCACTCGGACAGGTACATGGACAGGAAAGGTTTAGAGGGATACGGGCCAAAGGTGAGCAGATAGGACTAATTCAGGTGGCACCTTGGTCAGTATGGACAGGCTGAGCCAAAGGGCCTGGTCCCATGCCCCGTGACTCTAATCGATGAGTGAGGTCCCCCTGTGGCCAATTAACCCGCACTTAGATCACCGGCACGTGGGAGGCAACCCAAGCATCTGGGGAAAAGCCCACAGAGGTCAGACCCCACACACACACAAAGCAGATCAATAGGCAGACACACAAACATGCACGCACACACAGATACACACAAACACACAGTCTCTGCAGTGAAAGAGACACACACACACACACACACACGCACTCACACACACACACACACACACACACACGGAGCAGCCGTTACCGAAACACAGTCTATGGAGACGGGGAGACAGCGTCTCTTGTGAAGGGGACAGTAAGCTTACAATCAGCTGTGAACAGACGAAAACAGCAAGTTCTGCCAGAGGCAACAGCAAAAGCCGTGGATGTACTGGGGGGGGGGAATAAATGAAGGGGACGAGGAAGCAACTGAACAGACTAAACAAGAACTGCTTTAGGCATTTCTAGAGCAGGCTGCCAAAGCTACCCTCTCATGCAGACCCAGGGGGAAGGCAGAGGAGGAAGTGGGTGGTGGGGCCACTGAAAGAGGAAGGAATGAGGTTCCCCATCAGGCTAACGTGGGGAGTGGAGACAGAGGGTGAATCACATCATTCTTCGCACCACCCAGCCTTGCCAACT
The DNA here is from genome assembly GCF_963921235.1 of Mobula hypostoma. Classification (NCBI taxonomy): domain Eukaryota; kingdom Metazoa; phylum Chordata; class Chondrichthyes; order Myliobatiformes; family Myliobatidae; genus Mobula; species Mobula hypostoma. Next base: position 22,159,820 of record NC_086124.1, on the reverse strand, counting down.
AGCCCCAGCACAGCTGGTCTCCGACACTTCCCAACGCTGACCTGAGACAACCAATTCCCTCTGACCCTCTTTTGCTTCCCCCCTCATCCCACCGATCCCTCTCTCATTCCTTGTACCCCCCTTCTCCCCCACCGGCATCTCACCCGCACTCTCCACATCCCCCCGGCCTCTCTCCCACACAAAACACCCCTCACCCCCACAGATTCTCTCCGATCAATCATTTCTTGAGCACTCCCTGGTCTCCACACTCCAGTAGCCGGACGGACACACAGACACGGATCACAACACTTTCCCTGCTTCCCCTCACCCACTCATACCCTTAGCATAGCTTTCATCAGTATGTAAATCAGCCCATTTACGTATTTAAATCCAGTTCACTAGAAATTTTTTTTTAATTGATAGCGCAGACAGGCCCTTCCAACACTTCGAGCTGCACACACAGCAATCCCCCGATTTAAGCCTAGCCCAATCACAGGACAATTTACAATGACCAATTAGCCTACCAAACTGTACGCCTTTGGAAACATAGAAACATAGAAAACCTACAGCACAAAGCTGTGCCGAACATGTCCTTACCTTGGAAATTACTTAGGCTTATTTTTCTAAGCTCCATGTACCTATCCAGGAGTCTCTAAAAAGACCCTATCATTCTCGTCTCCACCACTGCTGCCGGCAACCTAATCCACGCACTCACCACTCTCTGCGTAAAAAACTTACCCCTGACATCTCCTCTGTACCTACTTCCAAGCACCTTAAAACTGTGCCCTCTCATGCCAGCCATTTCAGCCCCGGGACTATCCACACGATCAATACCTCTCATCCTCTGCCGCTCCAAGGAGAAGAGGCCGAGTTAACCTATTCTCATAAGGCATGCTCCCCAATCCAGGCAACATCCTTGTTAAGCTCCCCCGCACCCTCTCTATGGTTTCCACGTCCTTCCCGTAGTGTGGGAGGAAACTGGAGCACCAGGAGGAAACCCACACAGTCACAGGAAAAACGCACAAACTCCTTACAAGAGGTGTCAGGAATCGAACCAGGGTCGCCTGTACGGTAAAGCGTTGTACTAAACACAGACTGCACGCCCAGTGAAGGAAAGATGTGTCTAAGTCAGGGGTGGTGAACTCTTTTTCCAGGGCACATATCCAAATTGGCGATTATCTCCTCAAAAAGATCTTCCCTCTTTTTCAAGGTGGCTGGGATTCTGTCAGAGCCCATGATCTACGGTTCAAACTACGGTTCCCCGCAGGCATTGGGTTTTTGATGGAGAAAGAGAGCCTGTCTGGCATACTGAAATGCTGGGTTATGGACTGTGGTTTTTGATGGACTCTAGACCAAGGTCTCTATAGGGGCTTGCATGGGAAGCAGGGGGGGTGGGAGGGAAGGGGGTCAGTGCTTCTGGTACAAGTGCAGGAAGGGGAGGGGGAGGGTTGATGCTTCCGCTGCTGTTTGATGCCTGGGGGGGGCGGGTTTGGGGTTTGGTATTACTATCATTGATTCTTTGGGGTTTCCTGTTTCGTGGATTCTGTGAAGAGCAAGAATTTCAGGTTGTGCACTGATATTTTCTGATATTAAATTGAACCATTTGGAAAAAGTCCTCTCACATCCCATGGTAAATTTGAGCAGAGGTTATCATCGATTAACGCAAAGGTAACAATAATAACAGACATTTTTGTGTGAAAAAAGGACGAGTCCTGATGGCTCTTTACATTTACTCATGGTTTTAAAAAAGGACAACGTGATTGTTGGCGCTGTGATTAGCGTAACACTATTAGTGCGCCAGCGACACGGGTTCAATTCCGCCGCCATCTGGGAGGAGCTTGAACATCAGGTTTCCTCCGGGAGCTCCAGTTTCCTCCCACAGTCCAAAGCTCGGAGAGACTTGCAGGCTGCCCTCAGCACACAGAACACTACAGCACAGAACTGGCCCTTCAGCCCATAATGCTGTGCTGACCTTATAACCTATTATAAGACCACAAGACATTGAAGCAGAATTAGGCCGTTCGAGTCTGCTCCATTTCCTTCTCAATCTCCTGCCTTCTCTCCATATCCCTTAATGCCCTGAAAAATCAAGAAACTATCAACATACACAACAACTTGGCCTCCACAGCCACCTGTGGCATCAAATTCCACAGACTCACCACCCTCTATTTTCCACCCCCCACCTTTCAACATTCAGGGGGTTTCAGTGTGATCACCCTCCCCCAATTCTTTTGAATTCCAGTGAGCCATCAAACACTCCTCGTATTATAAGCCTTTCAATCCCGGAATCATTTCCGTGCACCTCCTCTGAACCCTCTCCGATCCTATCTTAGATAAAGAGTCACAATACTCCAAGTGAGGCCTTCCCAGTGCTTGCTAAAGCCTCAGCATTACATTCTTGCTTTTATATTCTAGCCCTCTCAAAATGAATGCTAACATTGCATCTGCCTTCCTCATCATCAACTCAACTCTTAAGATCAATCTAACCCTTCCCTTCAGAATCACTGTTTTTGCCAGTATGTGAAACCATACAAGAATTGATTCTGGTTCAGTGCCAAGCACAAAATGATACAATATCATAACAGACAACACAATAGCAACTAACCATTCACAACACAATATTGTAATCAACCGTGAGCAATCCACAATTAGCAGGACGGTCACATGCAAACGTCGATACATAACCGTCATTTTCCATCATCCAGAGAGTCCCTTAAATGTCCCTAATGTATCTGCCTCAACCACCACCCCTGGGAGTGCATTCCACACATCCACCACTATGCAAAAAGAAACTTGCCTTTGACTTCCCCGCTATACTTTCTTCCAATCACCTTAAAATTATGCCTCCTCATATTAGCCATTTCATCCCTGGGTCTCTGGCTACCCACTCGTTCAATCCCGTACACCTCCACTGATTCCTCTAAGCTGCACAGCACGCAGCCGTGCAGTGACTGAAATATCCCTAAGCACATAGCCTTCGTTGCTGGGCAGCTGGAATTTTCTTTTCTATAAAATCAAAAGTATGTGACTCTTCAATTTTCATTCTAAATACTTATAGTGCGCACATTACAAAAAAAATGTTTAAAATGCCGCACAGTTTTCAGGCCGGGTAAACATCTCCTGCTCAGAGCAATGGTTGATCTGTCCAGTTGTAAAGTCACCTTTCATCCCAGTGCCTTTGAATGGAAAATCCTACAAAAGGTAGTGGATTCAGCCCAGTACATCACAGGTAAAGCCCTCCCAATTCTGAATCCCATACTGTAAAAGGACTAGATGGGATAGAGTTTGTCAAATGTGTTCGGGGAAGTTTCCTTCATCAGTACATAGACGTCCCAACCAACAAGAGAGTGTGTGATACTGGATCTGCTATTAGGGAATGAGACAGGGCAGGTGACAGAAATTTGCGTAGGGGTACATTTTGCATCTAGTGACCACAATGGCATCAGTTTCAAAGTAAATATGCAAAAAGATAGGTCTGGTCCATGGGTTGAGACATCGAGTTGGAGAAAGGCCAATTTCGATAGTATCAGAAACGATCACAGAAAAAGTGTGGATTGGGACAGGCTGTTTTCTGGAAAAGGTGTATTTGGTAAGTGGGAAGCTTTCAAAAGTGACACTTTGAGAGTACAAAGCTTGTACGTGCCTGTCAGATTAAAAGGTAAAGATAACAAGTGTAAGGAATCAGGAGATATTAAGGCCCTAAAGCCTCAATAGCAGTTCTCTTAACTGAGGCCCAGTTAAGAGAAAAGAGGAAGAGGTAGATTGGGAGGCTGCTTCACCGAGCTTCTACACTGTCCACCAGAAGTAGCAGGATCGCCCAGTGGCCACCCATTTTAATTCCATTTCCCATTCCCACATGTCAATCGAGATGAGCCCACACTCAGGTTGGAGGAGCACACCTTATATTCCGTCTGAGTAGCCTCCAACCTGATGGCATGAACATCGATTTGTTGAACTTCTGGTAATGTCCCCCCACTTTGCCACTCTCCTCTCTCACCTCATCTCATTACCTACCCATCACCTCCTTCCAGTGCTCCTCTCCTTTTCCTTTCTTTTATGGCCTTCTGTACACTCCTACCAGATTCCCCTCCTCCAGCCCTGTATCTCTTTCACCAATCAACTTCCCAGCTCTTTACTTCACCTCTCCCCCATCCCAGTTTCAACTATCACTCTGATTCTTCCTCCCCTCCCCTCCTAACTCATCCTTTTCTATTCTCCAGTCCTGATGAAGGGTCTCGGCCCGAAACGTCGACTGTACTCTTTTCCATAGATGCTGCCCTGGCCTGCTGAGTTCCTCCTGCATTTTGGGTGTATGTTTTGGATTTCCAGCATCCGCAAAATTTCTCTTGTTTCGTATTGAGTACAGGAGATGGGATGTTATGTTGAAGTTGTATAAGACATTGGCGAGGCCTGATTTGGAGTACTGTGTGCAGTTTTGGTCACTTACCTACAGGAAAGCTGTAAACAAGGTTGAAAGAGTACAGAGAAAATTTACAAAGACATTGCCAGGTTTGGAGGATCCGAGTTATAAGGAAAGATTGAATAGGTTAGAATTGTATTCCTTAGAACATAATAGATTAAGAAGAGATTTGATAAGAGGTATACAAAATTATGAGGGGTACAAAATAATTAGGATAAATGAAAACAGGCTTTTCCCACTGAGGCTGGGTGGAATTACAATCAATTAAGAGTGAAAGGTGAAAATTTTAGGGGGAAAACTTTTTCACTTAGAGGGTGGTGAGAGTGTGGAACGAGCTGCAAGCATAAGTGGAGCATGCAAGTTCGATTTCAATGTTTAAGAAAAGTTTGGACAGTAGGGATGGTAGGGGTATGGAGGGCTATGGTTCCAGCATAGGTCCATGGGAGTAGGCAGTTAAAATGGTTTCAGCATGGACTAGATGGGCCAAAGGGCCTGTTTCTGTGCTGTACTTCTCTTGACTCTGTAACCACTCTATGTGAAACTCTGTCGTAAAAAAGCAGCATCCATCATCAGAGATCCCCACCACCCAGAACATGCTCTCTTCCTGCTACTACCATCGGGTAGCTAGCACAAGAGTCTCAGCACTCACTCCACCAGAATCAGGAACAGTTACTACCCCTCAATCATCAGGCTCTTGAACAAAAGGGGATAACTTGCCCATCCAATTAAGACATGTCCCACAATCAATAATCTCACTTTTAAGGACTCTTTATATTCTTATCTCATGTTCTCATTATTTATTGCTATTTATTTATATTTGCATTTGCACAGTTTGTTGTCTTCTGCACTCCGGTTGATCTTTTATTGATCCTGTCAGAGTTACTATTCTATAGATTTGCTGAGTATGCCCATAGGAAAATGGATCTCAGCATTGTAAGAAAAAGTTTGCAAGAAAAGGTTTGTGAACCCTTTGCAATTACCTGGTTTTCTGCAGTAATTACTCAAAGTGTGGTCTGATCTTCACAATAATATACAAACACAACCTGCCTAAACTAATAACATGCAAACATTTATACCACTTCTCATCGATACTGAGTACACGATCTAATCAATCACAGTCTAGGTTCAAAAACGTATGTGAACCTCTGGGATAATGCCTTCCGTAAAAGCTATTTGGAGTTAGGTGTTCCAATCAATGAGATGAGATTGGAGGTGTGGGTTGTAGAGGTGCCCTGCCCTATAAAAAAAACACACACAAGGTCAGCAAGACAGAGCCTGCTGTTCTCAAGAAAGATCTGTTTACGTGCACCATGCCTCGATCAAAACAACTGTCAGAGGACCTTAGAAGAAAAATTGTAGAGATGCATGAAGCTGGAAAAGGCTTCAAAAGCATTTCTAAAGACCTGAGTGTTCATCAGTCCACAGTAAGAGAAATTGTCTACTCAGTACTCTCTCTAGGAGTGGGTGTCCTGCAAAGATCACACCAAGAGCGGAGCACAACGTGCAGTACTGAAGGAGGTGAAAAAGAACCCAAGGGTAACAGCAAAAGACCTGCAGAAACCTCTAGGACTTGCTGAAAGTCTCTGTTCATATGTCTTCGATAAGAAAAACACTGAAACAAGAATGGTGTTCATGGAAAGAAACCACTGCTCTGCAAAAAAAAACATTGCTGCACATCTCAAGTTTGCAAAAAGACCACCTGCCTATCCCACAATGCTTTTGAGACAATGTTTTGTGGAAAAATGAGACAAAAGTTGAACTTTTTGACAGAAATACACATTGCTATGTTTAGAGTACAAAGCGCATTGCAAGTCAACACCAAAACCTCATCCCAACTATGAAGCATGGTGGAAGGAGCATCGGGGTTTGGGGCTGCCTTGCTGCCTCAGGGCCTGGACGGCTTACAATCACTGAGGGCACAATCAAGTCAAAATAGTTTCAAGACATTTTATAGGAGAATGTCAGGGTAGTGGTCTGTTACCTGAAGTTTAATAGAAGTTGGATGATGCGACAAGACAATGATTGAGAACACAAGACTATATCAACAACAGAATGGTTTAAAAAGAAAATGCGTGTTTTGGAATGGCCAAGTCAGAGTCCAGACCTGAACCCAATTGAGATGCTGTGGCATAACCCTGAAGAGGGCTGTTCATGTGAGGTTGCCCAGAAATATTGATGAACTGAAACAGTTTTTTTTAAATGGAGGAATGGTCTAAAATTCCTCCTTGCCGTTGTGCAAGTCTGATCAGCAAGCTACAGGAAAAGTTTGGTGAAGGTTATTGCTGCTAAAGGAGGTTCTAAATACTTTCTCCAGCCTGGACTGTGAATGATTTAACAATGTGCTCAATAAAGACATGAAAAGTACAATTGTTTGTGTGTTATTAGTTTAGGCAGATTGTGTTTGTCTATTATTGTGAAGATCAGACCACACTTTATGTGAGTAATTAATGCACAAAACCAGGTAATTGCAAAGGGTTCACATACTTTTTCATGCAACTGTATATGTACTCTGAAAAAAAATTTACTTTGAAACTTTGATCCTCCTTCACTCCAAAGAGAAAAGCCCCATCTCACTCAACCTCTCCTCATTAGACAAATGAATGTAATGTCTAAATGTATAACAGAGCCTGATTGAAATAAATGAACCATTTTAGAAAGCCAGTTCAAAACTTATATTTTAAAAAGACAATCAACAAACAATTTCTAAATAGTATCGTTATTGTAGCTCGTTACGATCCAAATACTAACATGTACGCCGGGTCTAAAAGGATTCAAAACGTTTAACATCCAGCATCACGTGTTCTTGCAACAGTCTAGCTGACACTGAGCTACCATGAGATGATTCCTGGGAAAACATCTCATCACTCTCATGTTGTAGAAGTCATTTATTAAGCAGTAACAACAATATGCTGCGTGCCAACAAAGGTTTTGCGCGTGCCATCTTGGGCACAGGTGCCATAGGTTCGCCAACCCTGAACTAAGCAGTCCACTACCAAGCAAACTGGTCACAAATTCCTCGATCTGGGACTGAGCCTCTCTCTCTGCAATTCGATTCTCAACTTCCTGACCAACAGGCCGCGGCTAATAGTGGCCAACAATAGCGACGCCAACTGACCACAATCAGTAACGATAAACGGTGACGCCAACACAGGCGGGAGTAGAAGATGGTGGCGCAATGCAGCGCGTGCAGCTCTCCGGTGAAATGATATTGTATTTGTAAGTAGGATGCCGTGCACAATTCTGATTTGATGGAAACAGACGTGAGAAGCACGGAGGAACATCTGGAGAAACTTCTGAAATGCCCGGTTCGCTGCTGCTGCTACTGTGCGATCGAGAATCTCCGGAGGGGAAGGCCCCAGATCCTCTGCTTTGCCTACTGCCTGTTGCCGGGGTCGAAGTGTTCGGCAGAGATGGTGCTCGGTACTCGGTGTCGGAGGGCTGATCGGAGCTCGAAGTTTTCGGACGACTCAGAGTCGGACTGTGGTCGGGCATGGCAGGGAGAGTTTTCTTCCTTCTCCCATCTGCGTGAGATGTGGAACTTTCGAGAGACTTTGAACTTTTTTTTACCATGCCTATGGTCTGTTCTTCATCAAGTTATGGTATTGCTTGCACTGTTGTAACTAGATGTTATAATTATGTGGTTTTTGTCAGTTTTTCAGTCTTGGTCTGTCCTGTGTTTCTGTGATATCACACCGGAGGAATATTGTATCATTTCTTAATGCATGCATTACTAAATGACAATAAAAGAGGACTGCGTGTCCTCATAATCTAATCTAATCTAACAGACTGCCGTCGGTAACAACCAGCAGGCAGTGACACCATTAGACCGCGATCGGTAAGAATAGGCAGCACGCCACAATTATCCTCGGCACTGACACTCAGCAAAAGTTTTGTCCCATCCCCTCCTCTACTCCTTGCACACTTACGATTGCGTGGCCAAATTCTGCCAACTGCAAGTTTGCAGACAACACCACCTCCACTGCAGTGGCTGTATCTCAAATAGCAATGAGTCAGAGTACAGGAAGGAGATAGAATGACTAGTGATGTGGTGTCATGACAACAAACTTTCCCACAGTGTCAGCAAAACAAAAGAGCTAGTCAGTGATTTCTGAAATTGAATTGAATTGAATTGACTGATCTTTATTGTCATTACACAGCAGAGCTACTAGGACTTGATGTTTCAATCCCTATGGTAAGTCGGCACTCTCGATGTTGGCAGTGGGCTTGGAGTGGTGACAAGGAGGGAGGGTAGGTACGTCATCGGGGTCATCAGGTGGGCACTCTCCTCCTTTTCTGTTTCGTTGAAAAGCCCACGACATCTCCAGAGGGGTCAACGGTGCTACCTGGCGTCCCAGATACACCCCCCTCAGTTCCATATCCTTCTGTCTTCATCTTGCAGCCCAGTTGTGGTCTTTCCTTTTAGTCCAAATACAATTGCAGCTTTCTTCTGCTGCATTTGACAAGGACTTGATTGCTTGTTGGAGGGAGTGACCCCTCACCCCCATCTTCTTCAACAGACTGGTCGTAGATGTAGCAACGAATCCCCTGCATCTCACTTCTACAGGGAAAATCTTGGTCTTCCAGCCATTCTGGGCAGCTTCATTTGCCAGTTCAGAGTACTCGGTCTTTTTCCTCTCATAAGCTTCTTCGACTGTCAATTCCACAACATAAGGTACAATGAAACTCTGTTTGGCTTCCTCTCAGGCAATTAAATAAAGTGGTGGATAAAAACAAGACAGTAATAGAAAAACAGTATTAAATAGACAAGTAGCAGAAAATGAGGAGGATTTTGGGGGGGTGGGAGTGGTGGAGCACTCAATGATGTCTACATCAACGATGCTGAGGTCGAGAGGATTGAGACCTTCAAGTTCCTTGGTGTCAGCCTGTCCTGATCCAACTCCATAGAGGCCATGGCCAAGAATGCTCACCAAGTCCTCTACTTCCTCAGGAGGCTAAAAAAAGTTCAGCACATCCCCATCGATCTGCACCAATTTTTATCGATGCACCATAGCAAGCATCCTATCCAGATGGATCACAGCTCGGTTTGGCAACCATTCTACCCACGACTGCAAGAAACCCCAGAGTTGTGGACACAACTCAGCACATCCCAAAAACCAGTCTCCTCTCTATGGATCAGTCTATAACTTCCCGCTGCCTCTCCAGTGAAATAGTAGTCATAGTCATACTTTATTGATCTCGGGGGAAATTGGTTTTCGTTACAGTTGCACCATCAATAATAAATAGTAATAAAACCATAAATAGTTAAATAGTAATATGTAAATTATGCCAGTAAATTATGAAATAAGTCCAGGACCAGCCTATTGGCTCAGGGTGTCTGACCCTCCAAGGGAGGAGTTGTAAAGTTTGATGGCCACAGGCAGGAATGACTTCCTATGATGCTCTGTGTTGCATCTCGGTGGAATGAGTCTCTGGCTGAATGTACTCCTGTGCCCAACCAGTACATTATGTAGTGGATGGGAGACATTGTCCAAGATGGCATGCAACTTAGACAGCATCCTTTTTTCAGACACCATTGTGAGAGAGTCCAGTTCCATTCCCACAACATCACTGGCCTTACGAATGAGTTTATTGATTCTGTTGGTGTCTGCTACCCTCAGCCTGCTGCCCCAGCACACAACAGCAAACATGATAGCACTGGCCACCACAGACTCGTAGAACATCCTCAGCAAATGATATCGTATTTGTAAGTAGGATGCCGTGCACAATTATGATTTGAGCACGGAGGAACATCTGGATTAGCCGTGAGAGCACGGAGGAACATCTGGATTAACTTCTGAAATGCCCGGTTCACTGCCGCTACTACTGTGCAATCGAGAATCTCCGGAGGGAAGGCCCCAAAATCCTTGGCTTTGCCTGCTGCTGGTGACCAGGGTTGAGGTCGAAGCGTTCAGCAGAGATGGTGCTCGGTGTCAGAGGGCTGGTCGGAGCTCGAAGTTTTTGGACGATTCAGAGTCAGACTGTGGTCAAGTATGGCAGGGAGAGTTTTCTTCCTTCTTCCGTCTACGTGAGATGTAGGACTTTCGAGAGACTTTGAACTTTTTTACCGTGCTCACAGCCTGTTCTTCATCAAGTTACGGTATTGCTCGCACTGTTGTAACTATATGTTATAATTATGTGGTTTTTGTCAGTTTTTCAGTCTTGGTCTGTCCTGTGTTTCTGTGATATCACACCGGAGGAATATTGTATCATTTCTTAATGCATGCATTTCTAAATGACAATAAAAGAGGACTGCTTGTCCTCATAATCTAATCTAAAGCAGCCAGAACATTCAAAGATACTACCCCACCCTGGATATTCTCCCTTCTCCCCTCTCCCATCGGGCAGGAGATACAAAAGCCCAAAAGCGCACAGCACCAGGCTCAGGGACAGCCTCTACCCCAGAGTCTGGAACTGCGCACGGTATTTCTGATGCCGAGACGGGAACCGCGCGGGGTGATCCTGATGCATAGATGGGAAGCGTGCACAGTAGTCCCCTTGCAGGTACGGGTACAGGAGTCAGCCATATAAAACTTTGGTGTGGCGACACTCAGAGTACTGCGTGCAGTTCTGGTCACCCCTTAACGGGAAGGGTGTGGGGGGCTCTGGAGAGGGGACGCAGAAGAGATTCACCAGGATGCTGCCTAGATTAGAGCTACTAGGAGAGGTTGGACGAACTTGGACTGTTTTCTTTGGAGCGGCAAAAGATGAGGGGAAACCTGATGGAAGTTCATAAGATTAGGAGAGGCACACATAGAACAGGAAACAGCCAGCCAGTACCTTTTCTCCAGGGTATCAGACAGCGTGCACTTCATATGAGAGAGGCAAGTTCAAAAGGAGATGTGTGGAGCAAGTCTCTTTACAGAGAGTGGCGGGTACACGGAATGTGTGCCGGGGTGGTGGTGGAGGCAGATACAATAGAGACATTTAAGAGCCTCTTAAACCAGAGATTGAATTGGATCCTCCAGACTCTTCCTGATGAATGGTCTTGGCCAGAAATCGCTTATTCCCCTCCTAGGTGCTGATTGACCTGCTGGGTTCCTCTGGCATTTAAGATCAATCGACCATAAGACACAGGAGCAGAATTAGGCCATTTGGCCCATCGAGTCTGCTCCACTATTCCATCGCGGCCAATTTATTACCGTCGGGAAGGAGGTACAGGAGCCTGAAGGCATAGACTCAACGATTCAGGAACAGCTTCTTCCCCCCTGCCATCCGATTTCTGAATGGACATTGAATCCACGAACACTTTTCCTACTTTTTTTCCTCTCTTAGCATTACTTATTTAATTTAACTTTTCTAATAAACGTATATACACTTCTTACTGTAATGTAGTTTTTTTATGTATTGCTGGCGTATAACAAATTTGTGACATATGCCGGTGATATTTAACCTGATTCTGATGATCCCACTCAACCCCAATCTCCTGCCTTTCCCCGCAGCCTTTTGACAACCCTACTAACCAAGAACCTATCAACCTCCTCTTTCAACATACTCAATTACTTTGCCTCCACAGCCATTGCGGCAATGAATTCCGCAGATTCACCACCCTCTGCCTAAAGAAACTCCTCATCTCTGTTCTAAAGGGATATCCTTCTGTTCCGAGGCTGTGCCCTCTGGTCCTAGACTCCCTTAACAAGAGAAAACATCATCTCCATGTTCTCACTCTATCGAGGCCTTTCAACATTCAAAAAGTTTCAATGAGATCTCATACTCATTCTTCTGAATTCCAGTGAGTTCAGGCCCAGAGCCATCAGAGCTCCTCATAAGTTAACCCTTTCATTCCTGGGATCATTCTCATGAACCTCCTCTGGAACCTCTACAATGCCAGTACATCCTTTCTTCAACAAGGGGCACAAAACTGCTCACAATCCTCCAAATGTATTCTGACCAGTGCCTTATTAAGTTTCAGCATTACATCCTTGCTTTTATATTCTAGTTCTCTCAAAATGAACACTAACTCCCTTATCATCTTGCAAGTTAACCTTTGGGGAGTCCTGCACAAGGACTCCCAAGTTCCTTTCCACCTCTGATTTCTGAATTCACTCTCGGTTTAGATCAGGGGCTCCCAACCCTTTTTTATACTTCCTGCCTGTTACACCGCCGGCATTTGGGGCAGCAATGAAGGTCCTCCATCTCTGGTGGTGTTCATCATATCACTAACTCCTCTTGGTTTTCCACTATGTCAGTTATGCAAGTCCCAGGAGGAGACTCAGGAATACCGTGTCACTTAGATATAGAAGGATTCTTCATTGCTGTTTCTGTCATAACTTTGTTTTACCAGTCAGAGTTGTTGGCCCTGAGCTGAACCCCCGAACCTGGAGGACTGGTGGATCACAGTCTGGCCTCTACCCTTTGACCTGTTTGGCATGGGTGACCCTACCAAGAGCCAAAGCACGAGGCCCCGACTCCAGCCAACAGAGCTCTCCAGGCCATTGAGACACGCAAGCCTCCAAACCACGACGAGGTTGTGATCTTCTTGAAGGACCACAGACCAGTACCATGAAGCGAGGGGTCCGTGGACCCCAGGTCGGAAATCCCTGGTTTAGAAGATAATTTTTATTCTCCCTACATCAGTGCATAAACCCTACACTCCCCCAATACTGTACTCCATCTGGCACTTCATTGCCCACTCTCCCAACCCATCCAAGTCCTCAAGAGAACTGACAAAAGCACTGTGCTATACAAGACCATCTGCAGAGGCTACAACAAGAACTACACTGGCCAGACAGGACGCCAACTCTCACCCCGTCCACGGGAGGCACAGACTGCCGGCACGGAGACACGATCCACTGTCGCCGATCTCGGTACACAGTGACCGAGAAGGACTCCACTTTAACCGGGGCACCGCGAAGGTTCTGGCGCAGGCAAACACATAGCAGGCACGAGAACTTTTAGAAGCGTGGTTCTCCTCGGATAACTCTGTAAACAAACATATCGAAATAGGCACCATCGACGCAGATCCAGAGAAATGGCAGCCAATAGAATTCAAAGGTCAACTGAAGGAGTAGCCAATCAGGACCGAGGCAAGCGAGGCTAGAGAAATGTGAGCACTCCCAAAAGAGAAAGACCAGCAGTTGGATGGGCAGTAAATGGAGGGGGATATGGACCATTTGCATCATCATCCACACTTCCTCACCTCTCCCCACCTCCTCTTTCACTCCCTACCCCACTTTCCTACAGCCCATCCCCAGGCCCTTACCTGGCATACTGGGTGAGCTGCCGATGGTTCTCCGGGACGTCCAGCGGCTTGTACATGAAGTGCCACAGGTCAGCGATCCCGGGTGGGGACACGCCTCCGCCGTCCCCCAGGGCCTCGCCGATAGCCCGCAGCAGACCCTGGGCCCGCAAGCCTTCCTCTATGCGGCGCTTGCAAGCAGCAGCGGCGTAGAAGGCATCGCGGTCGGTGGAGAGGAGCAGGAGGCAGAGGCGGCAGGCGGGCGGGTCCAGGTATGAGACGTAGGCGTAGAGGTAGCCGTCCGGGCACAGGCGGGGCAGGCAGATGGGCGCCCACACCTCGCCCGCCTGGAAGGAGCTGGAGGCGGCCAGGAGGTTGAAGAGGAGCTGCAGGTCGGCCGGGTCCAACCGGGCCTCCTCGATCACCGCCCTCTCCTGCACGATGGTGACCAGGCTGCCGCCCGCCACCAGGATGGAGAAGACCAGGTTGGGGGCGGCGGCCCGCCGCAGGAGCTGCCCGGCGGCCTCGCGCAGGGGCGCGGCCAGGGGCAGGCAGCGGACGGCGCCCAGCAGCGGGCCCGGCTCGCGCTCCAGCCTCCGCAGCAGGCTGTCCAGGATCTTCTCGGAGCCGGCGAGCAGGCGGCGCAGGTCGAAGCTTTGCTTGCGGCGGAAGACGCGGGTGAGCGTGGCCCGGGTCAGCATGCTGAGGATCTGCTGGTAGACGTAGAGCAGCTCCCGGCGCAGCTGCCGCTCTGACTGGCGGCCCCGCGACACGCACACCAGCACCAGCGGCCCTTCCTGGCTGAACACCACCTGGTAGTCATCTGGCAGGTTGGGATGGGTGGGGGGGGGAAGAGGGATAGGAAATAAAGGATGAGGAGGTGAGGAGATGTGGAAGGGGGAGGGAGATGAGTGGGCAAGGAAGGGGGGGGAGGCAAGGAATAGGTAAAGGCAAGGGAGAGGGTGGTGGGAAGAAAGGTGGGGTGCAGGAGGAGGATGGGCCGAAGGTAGGGGGAGGGGTGTGGGGAAGGGAGAGGAAGGGATAGGAAGAAATTAGATCTCAGCCTGTAACCACTCCTAGAGATCTGTTATTCTATATAAACCCCCGCCCAAAACCCCTAGGTTAGATCTCAGCCTGTAACCCACTCCTGGAGATGTTATTCTATATATAAACGCCCAAACCCCAGGATTAGATGCTAGTCTGAACCCACTTCCGGGGATCTGTTATTCTATATACACCAAGTGCTCACTTTATCAGGTACATCTGCTTGTTAATGCAAATATCTGATCAGCCAATCACATGGCAGCAACTCAACACATAAGAGCATGCCGACATGGTCAAGAGGTTCAGTTGTTCAGACCAACCATCAGAATGGGGGACGAAATGTGACCTTCGTGACTTTGTCCGTGGAATGATTGTGGTGGTTCGAGTAATTCAGAAAGTGCTGGGATTTTTGCACACAACAGTCTCTAGAGTTTCCAGCGAATGGGGTGTGAAAAACAACAGACATCAGGTGAGCAGCAGATCTGTCGGCAAAAACGCCTTGTTAATGAGGGAGGTCGGAGGAGAACGGCCAGACTGGTTCAAGCTGACAGGAAGGTGACAGTAACTCAAATAACCATGTGTTATGACAGAGTGTGCATCTCTGAACACACAAAAGGGTGAACGTTAGTGAATGGGCTACAGTGTCAGATGACCATACCGGGTTCCACTTCTGTAACTAATAAAGAGGCTACTGAATGTATTAACTCCCCAAATGCCTGGATCAGAGCCCCGCCCGTGACCCCCTCCCCTCAAGGCCGCTCCTACCTGCCTGGATGGAGCGGATGAGGTTATTCCCGGCCTGCACGAAAGAGACGAGGGCCATCATCACGCCCATGGTGGAGGAGAGGGCCTCCTCGTTGCCGTAGCGGGAGTAGATAGGCTTGCCCGCCTCGCTCAGGACGAAGACGTGCTTGCGGTGGGCGCGCCAGGCGTCCGCCGTGATGTCCTCGTCCCGCTTGGGAGGGGCGTGCGCGGCCGAGGGCTCCCTCTCCCCCGCCAGCAGCTCGGAGAGCTCCTCCGCCTCCTCGTCCTCGCCCTCGCCAGCTGGCGGGCTCAGGGGGGCAGCGTCTGCAGAGGGAAGGAGATGCCCGTCAGTGCCAGTCTAGTACTGGGACCGTCCAAATGGAATTACTCCGACAACACGCCCAACAACACCCTGTTCGACTCAGCCAACCCCCCCTCCACAAACTGTTTAAGCAGACAGAACAGTACAGCACCAGAACGCGTCCTTCCGCCTTTCATGTCAAGTTCAACTACGGTGGCCTCTCCTTCCATCTCCCACCTATTCATATGTCGAAATCCCTTTTAAATGTTGCTACCATGTCTGCCTCCACCAGCTTCCCCGGCAGCCCGTTCTGAACATCCGCCACTCTCTGCGTTGACAAAAACAGCCTTCGGGAGACCTCTGCCCTCTGGTATTTGGTGCCCCCGTCTTCTCCGCACATTCACGTATCTGTCCAAGAGCCTCTGAAACACGTCTATTGTATCTGTGTCCACCACCCCTAACAACACACTCCAGCCACCCACCACTCTCTGTGCAACAAAACCTGCCCTGCGCATCTCCTTTAAACCCCCTCCCCTTAAATGCATGCTCTCTAGAAGTCGAAGTTGCAAGTTCCCAGGTACCCTGGGGGAGAGAAAGATCCCACCTGTCTACACTATTTACGCCTCTCGTCAATTTTTCAAACTTCTATCCCGCCCAGAGAAAACAGCCCAAGCTCGTCCAACACACACAATCATCATGACCATCGTGGCTCCGTCTAAGTAGACAATGGATGCGCCCGGTTCTCCAGGGCACAGACCTGGGCAATGAATATGGAAATCCTGGGCTGCCCAGACATCAAGATTCCCCTCTCGGCCTCGCGGATGGGGTCCAAAGGAATGTAAAGCAGTACATTTGGCATCAGCTTGGCTGCAGGAGCCACCAGGAGGTGACGTGATACGTCACCCAACCGCCTTAGGGCTTCTCTTCTCCCGAAGATACCCACAAGGCAGTGGGACCCGTAACCCTGGATAGGGGCCCACACCGGGTACTGTCAGCCGGAGCCAGCTGGGCCCGGGACTCGTGTGAGGCAGGGTCGTCACGCCCTGTGGTAGTGACATATGGAGCCACTACCCACACAAAACGCTGCAGAAACTCAGCAGGTCAGGCAGCATCTACAGAGGGGAATAAACAGTCGATGTTTTGGGCCGAGACCCTTCATCAGGGCTGGAAAAGAAGTGGTTGGAGGTGGGGTAGGGGTGGGGGGAGTTAATTAACCCTCTCCCCCGGCCTGCTTGCTTTTGGAATCACAGGGCAGAGGGTTGCAGGGACAGAACATAGACCATAGAACATCACAGCATAGGAACAAGCCCTTCGGCCCATCCTGTCTATGCTGAACACAATGCCGAATTAAACTAAAGACCTTATGCCTGCACTGGTACGTATCCCTCCTTTAGCTGTCTGTCAGTGTGTCAGTCTAACAGCCTCTATCGTCTCTGCCTCACCAGCACCACTCCCGGCAGCACGCTCCAGGCATCTGCCTCTCTCTGTATAAAAGAAAATCTCATCAGCTTTCCCCCGCCTCACCTTAAAACCTATTCATGTGTCTGTCTAACAGCTTCTTAAACACCTCGGAAACACAAAATACTCTGCAGATGCTGCGGTCAAAGCAACACTCACAACACGCTGGAGGAACTCGGCAGGTCGGGCAGCATCCGTGGAAACGAACAGTCAACGTTTCGGGCCGGAACCTTTCGTCAGGACTGTGGAGGGAAGGGGCAGAAGCCCTATAAAGAAGGTGCGGGGGGAGGGTGGGAAGGAGAAGGCTGATAGGTTCCAGGTGAAAACCTCCCTCATGGTTCCACCTCCTTCTACTACCCCTATTCCCCTATTCCTCCTTCACCTTTCTTGCCTGCTTCCCGTGCCCCACCCCTTTATCTTTCCCCTTACTGGTTTTTCACCTGGTACCTACCAGCCTTCTCCTTCCCACACTCCCCTCACCTTCTTTATAGGGCGTCTGCCCCCTCCCTCTTCAGTCCTGACGAAGGGTTCCGGCCCGAAACGTTGACTGATCGTTTCCACGGATGCTGCCCGACCTGCTGTGTTCCTCCAGTGTGTTGTGAGTGTTTCTAAAACACCTCTATTGTAACTGGCTCTACCACCACACCTGGCAACACATTTTAGGCACCCACCTTTCTCTGTGTAAAAATAAACTTGCCCCACACATCTCCTTTGAATGTTCCCCCCTCTCACCTTAAATACATAGAGTCAGAGACAGGCACAGCACAGAAACAGGCCTCTTGGCACATCCAGTCTGTGCCAAAACTATTTTAACTGCCTACTCCCATCAACCTGCACCAGGACCATAATCCCTCCATACGCCTCCCATCCATGTACCTGTCCAAACTTCTCTTCAATGCTGAAAGCAAGCTCGCATGTACTACTTGTGCTGGCAGCTCGCTCCACTCTCTCACCGCCCTCTAGGTAAAGAAGTTTCCCCTCGTGGTCACCTTTCACCCTTAACTCATGACCTCTGGTTGTCATTCCACCCAACCTCAGTTACTCTATCTATACCCCCCATAATTTTGTAAGCCTCTATCAAATTGCTTCTTAATCTTCTACGTCCCAAGGAATAAAGTCCTAAACTATTCAATCTTTCCTTATAACTTGGGTCCTCCAGACCTGGCAATATCCTTGTAAATTTTCACCGTATCCTTTCAGCCTTGTTTACATCTTTCCTGTAGGTAGGTGACCAAAACTGCAGACAATACTCCAAATTAGGCCTCACCAGCGTCTTATACAACATCCCATCTCCACACTCAATAATTTGATTTCTGAAGCCAATGTGCCAAACTCTATCTACCTGTGACGCCACTTTCAACGAATTATGGAACTGTATTGCCAGACTCCTTTGTTCTACCACACTCCTCAATGTCCTTTCATTCACTGTGTCAGACCTGCCTCGTGGTCCTACCAGAGCGCAGAACCTCACGCTTCCCTACCTTAAATTCTATCTGCCATTTTTCAGCCCATGTCCCTTAATATTTGAGATTTTTACCCCGGGGCAAAAACTTTTCTCCCATATTTATGCCTTTCCTAATATTAGAAATGTATTAGATTCCATATCTAATGCACGATCACCTCCCATTTTACCAGATAGACACGGCCTAGTGTAGAAACTCTAACACACAGGAACACAAGAGGCTACAGACAGTGGTGGGACTCAGTCAGTTCCATCCCGGGTAAAGCTCTCCCCGTCACCAATGGACATCAACAATGGCGAATGGCTTCTGTAGAAAAATTTGCCAACAGCAATCGTGGTTATGGAAAGACCGTGATCGCCCGTGTCATACGACACGGCAGATAACGCACAGGGTGCCTCCTCCAACAAGAACCAGCATTAAAGGCAGGGTGGGCAGATTCAGCATCATTTGCCTGTGTTTGGTCCCTATCACTCCAGGGGTTCCCAACCTGGGATCCATGTACCCCTTGCTTAACAGGATTGGTCCATGGCGTAAAAAAGGTTGGGAACCCCTGGAAGTTTAAACCTTCCCTGTTCATTTTCTGTCTGTGCCTTTTAAACGTTATTGTACCAGTCTCAACTACCTGCTTGTTTCATCTCCCAATCATCCCCCCTTAAATCTTTCCCTTCTCACCTTAACTTGTGCCCTCTGATTTTAGACTCCTCTAAAGGATGTTGCCGCATTAACCCTATCTACACCCCTGTATGGTCATCCCTCAGTCTCCAGTGAATAGCCTCAGGCTGTCCAACCTCACTCAGAAACTCAGTCCCTCGAGTCCTGGCAACATCCTTGAAAACCTCCTCTGCATTCTTTCCAGCTAATGACATCCTTCTTACAGCAGGGCGATCAGAACTGAACACAATACTCCAACTGCGGCCTCACCGATATCTTGTACAGTGGTAACATAACATCCCAACTCCTGCAATCAGTAGCCTGACCGATGAGGCCCAGTGCAATGAATGCCTTTTTCATCGCCCTGCCCACCTGCGCTGTCACTTTCAGGGGACCGTGTACCTGTACCCCTGTGTCCCTTTGATCTGCACCGCTCCCCGGGGCACAGCCGTTCACAGCGCAAGTCCAGCCCTGGTTTAGCTGCCCAAGGTGCAACCACCACCTGGTCTTGCAGAAGTAGGCCCTTTGGCCCAGCTTGTCTGTGACAGTCCGTCCACACTATCCCAATTCTGCCTCCAGCGGCGGGGGGGGGGGTGCTGGAAACAGGACGGGACAAGCTCCACAAAATGGGCCCAGTTTGGGGGACGAGCAGAGAGGAACTTACCTACACCACTCCCTGCCCCACACTCCCAAGTCCGGAGAAACTCACCCGCGGTGGGCGTTCCCTCTTGCCCTCCGTGATCAGAAGGGGTCCCAGATGCGGGCGGGGGCTCCTCCATTTCTGCCTCCTTCTTTGCCAGCTCTGCCCCCGAGCCATTGGGGGAGCATCCTGGAGGGAGAGGGACACTCGATTAAAGTAGCGTGGGGCGCTGTGTGTGTGTGTGTGTGTGTGTGTGTGTGTCTGTGTGTGTCTGTGTGTGTCTGTGTGTGTCTGTGTGTGTCTGTGTGTGTCTGTGTGTGTGTGTGTGTATACATAGAAACATAGAAAATAGGTGCAGGAGTAGGCCATTCGGCCCTTCGAGCCTGCACCGCCATTCATTATGATCATGGCTGATCATCCAACTCAGAACCCAGCCTTCCCTCCATCCCCCTGACCCCCGTAGCCACAAGGGCCATATCTAACTCCCTCTTAAATATAGCCAATGAACTGGCCTCAACTGTTTCCTGTGGCAGAGAATTCCACAGATTCACCACTCTCTGTGTGAAGAAGTTTTTCCTAATCTCGGTCCTAAAAGGCTTCCCCTCTATCCTCAAACTGTGACCCCTCGTTCTGGACCTCCCCAACATCGGGAACAATCTTCCCGCATCTAGCCTGTCCAATCCCTTTAGGATCTTATACGTTTCAATCAGATCCCCCCTCAATCTTCTAAATTCCAACGAGTACAAGCCCAGTTCAT
This sequence comes from Mobula hypostoma, assembly GCF_963921235.1. NCBI lineage: Eukaryota > Metazoa > Chordata > Chondrichthyes > Myliobatiformes > Myliobatidae > Mobula > Mobula hypostoma. The sequence continues at coordinate 22,139,188 of NC_086124.1, read as the reverse complement.
CCAGTCTTTCTTCATATGAAAGACCTGCCATCCCAGGAATCAATCTGGTGAACCTTCTTTGTACTCCCTCTATGGCAAAGATGTCTTTCCTCAGATTAGGGGACCAAAACTGCACACAATACTCCAGGTGTGGTCCCACCAAGGCCTTGTACAACTGCAGTAGTACCTCCCTGCTCCTGTACTCGAATCCTCTCGCTATAAATGCCAGCATACCGTTCGCCTTTTTCACCGACTGCTGTACCTGCATGCCCACTTTCAATGACTGGTGTATAATGACACCCAGGTCCCGTTGCACCTCCCCTTTTCCAAATCGGCCACCATTCAGATAATAATCTGTTTTCCTATTTTTGCCACCAAAGTGGATAACTTCACATTTATCCACATTAAATTGCATCTGCAATTAAATACGTTTATACGTATATAAAATCGAATTCAGATCTACGGCTGTGAAGAGGGAGTCATCCCGATGGTTTTACCTGGGGGAGGGGAGGAGCGCTCCCTCTCACATGGCTCCCTCGTGCTGGAGTTCATCTGGAGGCCGGGATTGGCGCTTGGAACCACATCGTCGGTGAGAGACTCTCCGCAGCGGATGGAGAGGGAGCAGGTGGTGTGGCTGGAAGAGAAACAAGCGTCAGCTCAGTAATGGGGTCCACCTTGCCGCAATGTCCCATTGCCCGCCCTGACCCCTCTGCAGATAGCGGTGGGAATTGAACCCTGTTATCTCGGGCGCTTTGCGCAGTAAAGCGCCAAGCCAAACACCATGGTACTAGACCGCACATAGAGCGGTCACGTGCTCCATTAGCCACTAGACCCTGAGGCAGGTTGTGAGTTCGAGCCCCGCATCAGTCCCACAGAGGAAGATGTCAATAACACTGGACGACAAGATTTTGCTTTTGAATACTTTTGGGTACATCTTATGGACTTTGGGCTGCTGATCAGGAAAATCACCCATAAAATTTCCACCTTTTATTTAAATCACCTATATTATTTCAATTCATAATTCAAGTCAGAATAACTGATGCCAAGATTGAGGAAGGCATTTTTGTTGATGCACAAATCAAAGAAGTCATTAGTGACAGGCAATTCAAAGAACTTCTAGTGGGACTGGAGAAAATCGCATGGAAGGGTGTTCAAAATTTTCTTGGCAGCTACAGAGCACCAAACTACATGCAACTGATTGACAACATGATTCAAACAAAACCGTGAGGGCCAACATGTCACGAAAGATTCATTTTCTGCATTTAGACTTTTCTTCTGCAATTCTTGTCGCTGTCAGTGACGAGCACGGTGAAAGGTTTCACCGGGACGTTGCCGTCTGGAAAAACTGTAACAGGGCAACCGGAATCCATCAATACTGGCTGATTATTGTTGGACACTTAAGCGCGAAGCCTCAGACATGGAGTACAAACAAAAATCATCAGCAAAACATTTTTAGCTTAGTTGAACTATTGCAAAGCGTTATGCAGTTAAATACATTATATTCAATAAAAGTTAATTTCTTGTTTCTCCAAATTCCCACATGACACAAGCAGTCTGAAATTATATTTGTGTTCAGCTTCAAGCGGCCTATCATAAACAAAAAAAAATTCTAAGGAAGCAACACTTTTGAAAGTATTAGCAGTCCAGGCAATGAACCCAAGGCCTCCTCATTGTCCACCCCATCGTCAGGCGTGAGCTGTAAATGAGGGCCTCTGTTGGTTAGGGTCGACCATGGATGTTTCACCTCAGCTGTCCACGTGATATGCAAGCCAGGGCAGTACGATATGGAGAGCAAGCTGTTGCCCACGCAGCAGGATCCCCCTCTCCACCCGGCTGATGAACCCAAAGGAGCAGCCAAGACCGACAGTTTGGTACAGGAGGTGCCAGTCACTGGTGAATTCAGTGCAGGACTGCCTTAGGAACTCTTGCTCCAGACTTTTCTTTCAGGTTTACTCCCGAAGCCTTTCCCATGAGAGGGTACATCCGCAAGGCAGCGGAGGTTTGAGATCAGTTTCCCTTCTCCTATATGAGCTGCCGAGGTTGACGAGCCCCATCTGCCTTTGCCCCTTCTCCTGTCAATAGGAATGGCTCTGCTGGGCTTTGCAGCTAAGGCACACGGGAAGGTCAAGAGCTGGCCTTGGTTGTCAGAGACTATTTGTGACAGACGCCGCTGAGAACAGTTAATAGGTAGTGGGAGCTTATCCAGAATGTTCGCCCTGGCTGTTGTCCATGCTGATCCAGTGACCCAGCGCCACGAGACCACAGACACAAGCGCGCCCTCTCCAAGCCCTGGTGCATCGCTCGTGCCCACGGGCAAATCCACTGGTCAGTTTTAGTCACAGAAACAGACCCTTTTGCCCATCGAATTATGCCATCCTTCAACCACCCGATTACACTCATCACTTTTCATCTGTCCCACATTCCCATTGACTACCCCACCCAGATCCTCGCCCCTCACCCACACGATTCACCCATCGACTACCCCACCCAGATTATCTCCCCTCACCCACACAATTCACTCAACTACCCTACCCAGACCCTCCCCCAACCCAAACAATTCACCCATCGACTACCCCACCCAGATCCTCGCCCCTCACCCACACGATTCACCCATCGACTACCCCACCCAGATTATCTCCCCTCACCCACACAATTCACTCATCAACTACCCTACCCAGACCCTCCCCCAACCCAAACAATTCACCCATCGACTACCCTACCCGGATCTTCCCCCCAACCCACATGATTCACCCATCGACTACCCCACCCAGACTTTCCCCCCAACCCAAACAATTCACCCATCGACTACCCCACCCAGATTATCTCCCCTCACCCACACAATTCACTCATCAACTACCCTACCCAGACCCTCCCCCAACCCAAACAATTCACCCATCGACTACCCCACCCAGATCCTCGCCCCTCACCCACACGATTCACCCATCGACTACCCCACCCAGATCCTCCCCCCAACCCACACGATTAACTCAAAGGTAGAATGTGTGGACTGCAAACACACAGACAGAAACACGCACAGTGGCAGTCACGTACACACACAGGCATGATGTACATATCTCTGAGTATGTTTCTGTATTAGTCTCATGAGACCATGGATTTGCGCCTTGGAAGGTTTCCAGGGCGCAGGCCAGGGGAAGGTTGTATGGAAGACCAGCAGTTGCCCATGCTACAAGTCTCCCCTCTCCACACCACCGATGTTGTCCACTAGGACCCATACAGCTTGGCACCGGTGTCGTCGCAGAGCAATGTGTGGTTAAGTGCCTTCCTCAAGGACACACACGCTGCCTCACCCAAGGCTGGAACTAGCAACCTTCAAATCACTAGACGAGCGCCTTAACCACTTGGCCACGCACCAACACCACACATATATATAGCACACACATTCACAAACATATACACACACATACACTCACATATACATACACACATAACACACACACACAGACCTGGAGTGTTGGAGATCAGAATTGAACCCGGGTCTCTGCACCAACTGTACGTTAGAGAGATTTCTCCCCCGCCTCCTGCCTGGTGGCTGTACAGTGCACAAACAGGCCCTTCAGCACACAATGATTCACCTAATTAAATTAATTTCATTGGGCATTTGATTACTAGCCCCTTCTGCCGACCATTTCTATACCCTTCAATGCCAGGCATTGTCTCAGAGCCTCCTGAATTCCTCTCTCACACCTGTTCCCACCACCACCCGACAGCACATTCTGGGCTCACCACTACACTGTGTAAAAAAAAAACTTGCCCCACACACCTTATTTGAAATATTCCCCCTTCTCCCCCACACCACCTTCCAAGCCTGCCCTCCGGTATTAGACATTTCAACACTGGGAGTTAAAACCATTGTCCATCTAGACCTCTCAAATCTTATAAACCTCTATCAAGCCCCCCCCCCAGCCTCCAAAACCCCACAGAAAACAATTCAAGTTTGTCCACACTCTCTTTGTAGCTCACTCATTCCCTCTAATCCAGGCAACACCTTGGTGTCAAGCGAGCACTACAACACAGACGCAAGCCTCTTGGCCCATCTAGTCCGTGCCAGCCCGTTCCTCTGCCTGGTTCTATGTACATGCACCCGAACTATAACCCTCCGCACCCCTGCCATCCACACACCAAACTCGGCCTGAATGTTGCCGTTGAACCTGCATCCACCACTTGTGCTGGCACTCGCACCATCCCTTAAATGAAGGAGTTTCCCCTCGTATTCTCCTTAAATATTTCACGTTTCGCTCTAAAGGTATTAACTCTAGCCCTAGATTCACCCACTCTCAGTGGGAAACGCCTGCTCTCATTTACCCTATCTATACCCCTCATAATTTTGTACACCTCTATCAAATCTCTCCTCATTCTCCTACGGTCCAGGTAATAAAGTCCTAACCTGTTCAATCTTTCCTGAAAACTCAGCTCAAGTCCCGGCAACATCCTTGTAAATTTTCTCTGCACTCTTTCGAGCTTACTGACATCTTTCCCGCAGGTAGGTGACTGGCACTGCACACAATACTCCACCTTAGGCCTCTCCAGCGTCTGACACCCCAACTCTTGCACTCGGTGATGTGATTTATGTGCCAGAAGCTCTCTTTACGACCCCATCTATCTGTGACATTTCTTTTAAGGAATTAGGGACCTGTATTCCTAGATCCCTCTGTTCTACAGTACTCCTCAGTGCCCTACCACTCACTGTGCAAGTCCTACCCTGGTTTGTCCTCCCAATGTGTGACAAGTACCTCACACTCGACTGCAATAAATTCCGTCTGACATTTTTCTGACCACTTCTCCATCTGCTGCAGACTGTGCTGGAGGCTTTATACAGTCTTCCTTGCTGTCCACTACACACCTCTCCCCCCCACCCCCAGATCTTGGTTAACCTATTTCGCCCTCTCTCAAAGGTTCCACATCCTGCCCTGTAACGCTTCAGCGCAACGTGTGAAAGCTAACACGGTCTCAGATTTTCCGGGGCCTCAGGTAGTGCGGGTTAGAGGCTGCTTTTAATAACAACGAGCCCGAAAAAGCGGCGGAGAAACAGGTGGCTCGCGACGGTGCCTGCAATCACACCTCCCCCCGCCCACAGAAATGATTCAGGCAGCGAACAGTGGACACGAGTGGCCAGGATTAGAACAGCAGACAGCATGCAAGCATGCAGGCTCCTGCATGGTGCACCAGTTATAATTACACACCGAAACCACGCATATACACACAGGCCTGTCCCCATTCACGCTCCCAACCAGAAGCAGAATGGCCTCCAAGCCTGCAGGTCCAATCAGCCAAGTCCATGACATGAGGGTGGGGGGTGGGATGGGGGGGCGGTGGGTAAGAGCCGACGCCTTGAGGCTCCAGAGATCCTGTCCCATCCTGACCTTCAGTGTGAGTGCGCACGTGGGGGCGTGCCCGTGTGCACAAGTGGTGCGGGTCTGCAGTTTGCAAGTTCTCCCTGCGACCATGTGTGTGTGTGTGTGTGTGTGTGTGTGTGTGGGGGGGGGCTGAACAGAACCCAACATTAGACCACCAGCCTCCCCCCCGCCCCCCCAGCACCGTTACACCCAGATCTCATCTCTTTCCCTGCTGATTCCCCACACCCCTCGATTACCCGACCGCTGCCTCCCCAAACACTTTCTCCGCCTCTTCAAATACCCAGCCCCCACGGGGTCCCAGAGATCCACCACCCACTTCCTCCCACACCCAACGGTGTGTCGATCCAACATCGCCTTGCGGGGACAAAGACTGAGGGTCACAGAGCACGCAGAAAGGCCGTTTGGCCCATCCATGTCCATGCTGACCAAGACGTACATTCAAACTAACTCTACTGACATAGGACGCAGACAAGCTCAGCTCAGCACAGGCCCTTTGGCCCACAATGTTGTGCTAACATTGCAACCTACTCCGAGCTCCATCTTACACTTCCCCTTCATGTAGCCCTCCATTTTCCTACCATCCATGTGCCTATTTTACAGCCTTTTAAATGTCCCGTGTGTGTTGGCCTCTACCACCATCCTTCACAGCGTCTTCCATGCACCTATCACTCCCTTTTAAAAGTGACACCCCCCCCATACTTTCCTCCAATCACCTCTAGAATTATGCCTTCTATTACCCATTTAAATGCAGCATCTCCAAGTTTGCGGATGACACGAAGCTGGGGGGCAGTGTTAGCTGTGAGGAGGATGCTAAGAGGATGCAGAGTGACTTGGATAGGTTGGGTGAGTGGGCAAATTCATGGCAGATGCAATTTATTGTGGATAAATGTGAAGTTATCCACTTTGGTGGCAAAAATAAGAAAACAGATTATTATCTGAATGGTGGCCGATTAGGAAAAGGGGAGGTGCAACGAGACCTGGGTGTCATTATACACCAGTCATTGAAAGTGGGCATGCAGGTACAGCAGGCGGTGAAAAAGGCAAATGGTATGCTGGCATTTATAGCAAGAGGATTCGAGTACAGGAGCAGGGAGGTACTACTGCAGTTGTACAAGGCCTTGGTGAGACCACACCTGGAGTATTGTGTGCAGTTTTGGTCCCCTAATCTGAGGAAAGACATCCTTGCCATAGAGGGAGTACAAAGAAGGTTCACCAGATTGATTCCTGGGATGGCAGGACTTTCATATGAAGAAAGACTGGATGAACTGGGCTTGTACTCGTTGGAATTTAGAAGATTGAGGGGGGATCTGATTGAAACATATAAAATCCTAAAGGGATTGGACAGGCTAGATGCAGGAAGGTTGTTCCCGATGTTGGGGAGGTCTAGAACGAGGGGTCACAGTTTGAGGATAAAGGGGAAGCCTTTTAGGACCGAGATTAGGAAAAACTTCTTCACACAGAGAGTGGTGAATCTGTGGAATTCTCTGCCACAGGAAACAGTTGAGGCCAGTTCATTGGCTATATTTAAAAGGAAGTTAGATATGGCCCTTGTGGCTACGGGGATCAGGGGGTATGGAGGGAAGGCTGGGGCAGGGTTCTGAGTTGGATGATCAGCCATGATCATAATAAATGGCGGTGCAGGCTCGAAGGGCCAAATGGCCTACTCCTGCACCTATTTTCTATGTTTCTATGTTCCATCCTGGGGAAAAATAAATGGTATTGGTTGTCCACTCAATCTATGCCTCTTAACGCTGTGCACCTCTATCATGTCACCTCTCCTCCTCCTTCGCTCCGGAGAGAAAAGCCCGAGCTCGCTCACCCATCGTCATGAGACGCCTTCTCTAATCCAGGCCGCATCCTGGTAAATCTCCTCTGCATCCTCTCTCTAAAGCTTCCTCATCCTTCCTATAATGAGGCGACCAGAAAGGAACACGGTGCTCCAAGTGTGGTCTAACCAGGGTTTTATAGAGCTGTCACATTACATTGAGGTTCTTGATCTCAATCCTCTGACTTAACGAACGATAACACACCACACGCCCTCTCAACAACGCCATCCACCCTCGCAGCAACTTTGAGAGATCTACAGTATGGACGTGGACCCTTTTCCCTCCACACTAGGAAGAATCTTGCCTGGGCACTATGAGAGATTCTGCAGATGCTGGAAGTCCAGAGCAACAGCCACAAAACTCTGGAGGAACTCAAGCAGGTCAGGCAGCATCCATGGAAATGAATAAACAGTCATCGTTTCGGGATGAGACCCTTCTTCAGGACCGGAAAGGAAGGGGGAAGATGACAGAATAAGGTTGTGGGGGGGATGGTAAGGAGGCTAGCTAGAAGATGACAGGTGAAGCCAGGTAGGTGGGAAAGCTTAAGGGCTGGAGAAGGAATCTGACTGCAGAGGACAATGGACCATAAAAGAAAGGGAAGGCGGAAGGGCATCGAGGGGAGGTGTTAAGCAAGTGAGGGGAAGAGGTAAGAGGCCAGAATGGGTAATAGAAGAGGGCATGGGGAGAGAAAAAAAATTACCGGAAGGAATCAGAATCAGGTTTATTATCACTGGCGTGTGATGTGAAATTTGTTAACTTAGCAGCAGCAGTTCAGTGCGATAAATATAGATAAAATAATAATAAATGAAATAAAAATAATAATAATAAAGAAAATCAATTACAGTACATGTATATTGAATAAATTTTTAAAACGTGCAAAAAACAGAAATACTGTATATTAAAAAAGTGAGGTAGTGTCCAAGGGTTCAATGTCCATTTAGGAATCAGAAGAAGCTGTATCTGAATCGCTGAGTGTGTGCCTTCAGGCTTCTGTACCTCCTACTTGACGGTAACAGTGAGAAAAGGGCATGGCCTGGGTGCTGGAGGTTCTTAATAATGGACGCTGCCTTTCTGGGACGCCGCTCCCTGAAGATGTCCAGGGTACTTTGTAGGCTAGTACCCAAGATGGAGCCGACTAGATTTACAATCCTCTGCAACTTCCCTCTGTTCTGTGCAGTAGCCCCCACATATCAGACAGTGATGCGGCCTGTCAGAATTCTCGCCACGGTATAACTATAGAAGTTTTTGAGTCTATTTGTTGACCTGCCAAATCTCTTCAAACTCCTAATGAAGCATAGCTGCTGTCTTGCCTTCTTTATGACTACATCGATATGTTAGGACCAGATTAGATCCTCAGAGATCTTGACACCCAGGAACTTGAAACTGCTCACTCTCTCCTCAGAGTTCCTCTGATTGGCCTCATTGTGGCTTGGCGAAAGAGGTGGCCATGGACTGGCATGTCAGAACGGGAATGGGGATGGAAATTTAAATGGTTGACCACCGGGAAATTCCGCTATCGGCGGACAGAGCAGAGGTACTCAATTCAGTGCCCCCACCCCCAACCCAACTAATTTATGGCGGGTGCACTCTGCCTTCAAGTTCGACCTTCCAAGCAGTAGCACTTTTTTTTATTCGCAGTTATTTTGTAAATAACACTATTCTTTGCATTTCTGGTCAGATGCTAAATGCACTTCATGGGCTTTGTATCTGTACTCCGCACAATGACAATAAAGTTGAATCTAAATCTAAATCTAAGTCAAAGTGGATCGCTCCACGCTTCTCCGGATTGAACTCCATCTGCCACTTGCCCGCCCAGCTCTGCTTCCTACCAATGTCCCGCTGTAACCTACAGCAACCCCCCCCCACACCATTCAGAACACTGCCAACTTTTGTGTCTAACGCAAATTCACTAACCCATTTCTTCATCCCTAAGGCATTTATAAAAAAAATCACAGAGAGCAGAGGTCCCAGGATAGACGTTACTGGTCAGTAACCTCCCTGCAAAGAGCTCTCCATTCACTACCACCCTCTGCCTTTTATCTGTGAGCCAATGCTCTATGCACAGAGCAAGTCCCCCTGCATCCCATGCCTTCTTTCTGTAAGAACCTTCATTCCCAGCACTTGGTGGTCCATCCCTTTCTAGACCGGGGATTCCCAACCATTGTTACGCCATGGACCCAGGCCATCATCCATAAACTCCTCATCCATCTACCTGCCCACGAATCTGTTAACTATATCGAATGTACCTGCCTCAACTGCATCCTGTGGCAGCCATTCCACTAGGGGGCAGCACGGCCAGCGTGACACTATCACGGAGCCAGGGACGCGGGTGCAATGCCTCCGCCGTCCGGAAGGAGCTCGTGTGTTCTCCCCGCCACCGCGTGGGTTTTCCCCAGGTGCCCCGGTTTCCTCCGTAACGTAGCGGTAGGCGCGACGCTATTACAGCACGGGGCGTTGGAGTTCACTCCTGGCGCCCCCTCTGTAAGGAGTCTGTGTGCTCCCCCCCACTGGGCAGAGATAGTTGGTCACAAACATGAGAAAGTCTGCTGGAAATCCAAAGCCCCACACACACACAGGCACACAAAATGCTGGAGGAACTCAGCAAGCCGGGCAGCGTCTATGGAAACGAAAACAGACCCTTCATCTGGCCAGCTGAGTTCCTCCAGCGTTTTGTGTTCCTTTAAGTTAATTACCAGGGAGACTGATGGTCCCACTAGTACAGAAAAATAGGAATGGTGTACACGGGGGTAGCCAGACAAATCAGTGAGACGACTCCCGTGGGGGGTCGAGGGTCGGGGGTGGGGGGTGGGTAACAGAGACCAGTTGACCCTCCACATCGAGGACTTCAGAGCACGCAGTCAGAAGCGGCTGGGTTGGGTTCGGAGAGAGAGACGGAGGACTCGGTATGGTTAACATGACGACACTCCTGTCTGGTGACCTGGGAAAGGTCTCCAGACAGAAGTGGCAGCTACTTCCTCTCTCTGTGACCGCTGACTGACTGGCATTTACTGGTCGGGTTTCGCATTCTGGCTGTGATTTCCCGGCCGGTGCGCACACACAGGCGGAGGGGAGATTCAGGTTCTGTGTGTCTTAGTGCGCGAAGCGACACTTCACCAGACAGGTCAAGCAGGTTCAGCCGGAGGGAGGGAGCAGGACAGGAAATTCCCCTCTGACCTTCCCTGCTCCTCTCTCTCCACTTTCTCTCATCCCCACTCCTATCCCTCCGCCTTTCCAATTTCCCCACTCTCGACACCCCTCACCTCCATCCTCACCCCTACCCTCATCCCTCCTACCCACACCTATTCCATCCCTACCCCTCCACTCCTCCCTCTCCTACCCACACCTATTCCATCCCTACCCCTCCACTCCTCCCTCTCCTACCCACACCTATTCCATCCCTACCCCTCCACTCCTCCCTCTCCTACCCACACCCCTCTATTCCATCCCTCCTCCTCCATCCTCGCCCCTCCTCTCCTACCTACATGCCTCTATTCCATCCCTCCTCTCCTACCCAGACGCTTCTATTCCACCCCTCATCCCTCCCTACCTACTGTCTGTCCCACTCACCTCCGGAATAGGCCCCAAGCCTCAGCCTGTCCCCCGCTGCCCGGCCCGGTTGTTGACACTTAGCTTCGCACCTGCGCACAAACCCTGGCTCGCATTCGCTTTGATCGACAGTTCCACTGACCATTCAGACTGCAGCTCCGTTCACAATATCGACCAATCCACGTTAGATAGGCGGATACTTTGAGGGCTCCTGAAGGGAAACCAATGAAACAGTGGCATTCTCACCTCAAAACCAATCACCGGAGTTTTCCTCTTCCCTGCTCAGATGTTAGCCAATTAAATTGCAATGTATGTAATTGACAGCTACATTCATCAGTAACGAAAAGAGAAAATGAAACGTCCCGCCTATATTTTAACCAATAATTTCGAGAATAGTTTGATTGATTTGGCTTGAATCTCATGGTAAATTGAGGAGGGTAGTTGTGTGCGTTGCCTGGAACACTGCGACAGGTGCAAAAGAGTCTGATGGACAGTTAAATTATCCAATAAATAAATGGGCTATATATCTCCATCCAATAGGCGTTAGGTGGGCGGTGTTAAACTCAGGGGCATTAAAAATTGTTGAAAAGTTTCTTCAGAAGGGGTAGGTGAAAGGAGAAAGGGAAGGAGAAAGGAATGTAAGTGAATGAGGAAGTTAAAGAACGGAAAAGAGATACGAAGTTTCAGAGAGGGAGAAGTGGAAGACAGCAGCGAGAGGGACGAAGGGAGAGGAAAAGGGGAGGCGAACGGGGTGAGAGGCAAGAGGGATCGAAGGTTGAAGAGAGAGAAGGAAAAAGACGGAAAAATAAAGGGAGAAAAATAAAGAGAGAACGACAGGACAGTGAGCTACAGAGGGTAAGGAAGGAGAGGGAGGCGGGAATTAGAGGGAGCGAAAGGGGTAGGATAGGGAAAAGGAGACTGACTGAGGGACGAAAAGGAAATCGAGGGTTGGAGAGTAGGAGTCAGACAGCGGACTGAGAGACTGAATGGGAAAGTGAACAAGTACGAGAGCGACGGGGAGGAGGTAAATAGAGAAGGAGACGGTTAGTGGAAGGGAGGGGAGAGAGAGCGACAGGTAGAGAGTTGTTGAGAGACGGAAGGGAAGAACGCAACAGGTAGAGGGTTTGTGAGAGGAGGGGGAAGAAGGAGGGGGTGAAAAGGGAGTGAGGCAGAGGACGGTGAGGGAGTTTAGGTGAAGTGAGTGACGGGGTACGGGTGACCGGGTAACGGGGAGAGGGCGAGTGAGGAAGAAGGGGAGAGGGAAGTACTCCTGCTGAGCAGGGGAGGGGGGGCGAGATCCGTGGTGCGGGGCAGGACGGAGAGAGGAGTTCCGCGGTGCGGGGGAGGGAAGGAGGAGATCCGTGGTGCGAGCACGGACCAGGCGGAGTATTTGGGAATACAGGGAGCAGTGACCCCGAGAGCGGTGGCACCAGATGTGCCGGCAGTGAGCGCAGTCCCGAACTCGCATTGGCCATGGAGGAGAGGCTGCGGGCGTTCCTCCAGCACCTGAACGCTTTGGAGCAGGCGGATGGCACGGAGAACTGCTTCGCGCAGGAGTTCCAGGTGAGTGCGGCCCCTCTCCTGTCGTGCTAACCCCACAACTTCAGTCTTGTCAATGGTAGAAAGGTGGGCGAAAGAAGAGGAGGAGAGGAAAAAGAGCCTGGAACCCCGGTTACAGAAGAAGCTGGAAGGGCGCTCCCTTTACCCCATTGCCCCGGAAATTTTACTTAGTGTTCTGGCTGTTGTCGTTCCTCCTCGCTGTAACCCCTCTTTAGGCCAATGGCTCAGAAAGATGTTTAAGGCTGAAAAATTCGAGGTAAATTTATTATATATAATTTCTTATATATATTATATGTGTGTGTGGGTCTGTGTGTGTATGTGTGTTAGTATATATATATTACCCCAAGATTCGCTTTTTTTGCATGCATTCACCATAGAACAGAGAAATACAATAGAATCAATGAAAAACTACACACAAGGACTGGCAAACAATGTGTAAAACAAAACAAATTGTGCAAATACAAAATAATAATCAATTTAAAATACTGAGAACACAAGCTGTAGAGTCTTTGAATTGTGCGTCCATAGGTTGTGAAATCAGTTCAGTAGTGAGGTGAGTGAAGTTATCCACGCTCATTCAGGAGCCTGATGGTTGAAGGGTAACAACTGTTCCTGAACATGTGGTGTGGGACCTAAGGCTTCTGTACCCCTTGATCAATACTAGTAGCAAGAAGACAGGATGGCCTGGTTGGTGGGGGTCCGAGATGATTGATGCTGCCTTCTTGTGGCAATGCTCCTTGTAAATGTGGTCAGCGGTGGGGAGGCCATTGTCTGTAATGGACTGGACTGTATCGATATTAAGGGAAAGTGCAGAGCACACCAGGATAGCAGCATGCAGGATGTTCAACTGAAGTCCATTGACAAACCTTCATTTACAGTATGTGAACTCCTCCCATGTGGGAGCAGCTAACTGAGTGGCGTTGGAATTAACTGCGGGCTACACCTCCCTTTCTTGGAAAAAAAAAGTAAAACCGTTGCATGTTCTTAAATAAGATTGCATTGAAATTGCAGTCACCAAAATTGAGCAATTCGGTTCACTTTACCCACCACATGTAGCTCATGGTCCTTGCATAAACTTTTTTTTTAAATTGCCAACATAACTACCTCTCTCTTTGTTTTTAAACTGTCTCCCTCTCACTGTTTCCTCTTTTCACCAATTCCTTTCAAAAAAAAGAACAGTCTCATTTGTGAAATGTTTTCAGCATTAGAACTCTTTAAAAACACCGAATCTAATGAAGTAGACTACCTGAACCCTCTGGCAAACTGAGAGGATTATTCTGCCTCTTTAGTCACTTTCCCTGAGCTGTTAGGCTATGGAGGATATCTCTGTGGTGGGACAGATAAACAACCCAATCTGGTACGGGTTCCTGGAAGTGTTGGAGTGGACGGAAATTTTTGAACAGGTACCAGAATCCTTGTCATAAGGATCAGGCCACTCTATTTCTTTCTCTACCTTTCATGGACTTTGAAGGCACACGAATGCACACCCGTTCCACCTGATTGCACCTTTTTTTTTGTTCTGATCACAAATGATCATGGTGCACACTGCCAGACTATTGTTCCTTTGGTGAATTGGTCTGAAACCCAGACGGCTTCACCACTCCTGAGCGGCGGCAAAAGATTCTGCTCTGTGTCTGAGATGCTCTGCGTTCTCTTGTGCTGCGGACTCAAAATTTCTCACTCTGTCCAAGTCCGGTAAGCGAGGCTGGAGAAGGGAAGGAGGAATGGGCAGGCCTGTTCTCAGTCTCTGATGGACTGTAGCCATTTGCAAAAGGAGTGGAGGGATAAGCTAGCGGTGCTTTGAGGTGTCTTTTGCCTTCAGTAAGAGACTCTTAACAGTTTCCACTTCTCCATTTGTCTCTGGGCACCTTGAATAGCCTGTCTGGTATTTGAACTCATAGTCCCGAGAAAAGGTTTTGAATTCCGAGCAGCTGCATTGTCTCTGGTATTTCATAGTGAGTGAAGACAGTTTTCAGGTGCTGTACAACTGCAGGTGAGGATGTAGGGGACAGCCTGGAGACCTCAACATTCTGTGAGTAGTAAGCCACGGTGAGAAGATACTTAATCACAAACAAGAGAAAATCAGCAGATGCAGGAAATCCAAGCAACACACACAAAATGCTGGAGGAGCTCAGCAGGCCAGGCAGCATCTGTGGAAACACACACAAAACACTGGAGTCCTGCTGAAGGGTCTCGGCCCAAAACGTCGACTGTACTCTTTTTCCACAGACGCTGCCTGGCCTGCTGAGTTTCTCCAGCATTCTGTGTGTGTTATTTGTGAGAAGATATTGTTCCCTTTTCAGCTTGAAAATGTCTGTGCCTGCAATTTGCCGTGGAATGTCTGGGAATTCTGTGGGACAGAGAGGTTCAGCCTGATTTTTGTGCAGTCTTCTGCATGCTTCATGTTGCTTTACATAATCTCCCAGTTGTGTGCAGAGAGCAGGGCACTGCACAGATTGCCTTGCTCTTAGGCGACATTTTTCAAAGCGTTGATGCCTTTGGTGGAGTTGACTGATGATCTTGGCATGCATAGAAGTGGGAATGACGAGTCTGGAGCCCTTCAGCAACAAACTATCAAGAATAGTGAGTGCATCTCTTTCAAACCATAAGGTCTGAGTTCATGAGTCCTTTTTGGAACAGCTGGCCATCCATGCTCACAGTACTGCATAACCATGCCGCGGATTTGCTCCTTTTTCAACTCGGCATGAATTTTCTCCAGTTTACTCTGTGATACAGGAAAGCTTTCACGTACCTGAGCTAAGTCGATGTTGGTACCTTCCATAAGGGCGGAGTCAGCTTCCGTCCACTCACTGTTGCATGGCATCCTCAACAGAGCATCTGGTGTTGTGAAAACAATTTGCCTGGGGCATGTTCAATGTCATAACAGTCGCATAGCCTCATTCTGAATCGCTGCAGACGTGGAGGTAAGGCATCCAAGTGTTTCCAGCCGAGGAGGCTGACAAGTGGCTTGTGGCCTGTACGAATTCAGTGCCTATCAATTAGCAGCTGAAGCGTTCACAAGCCCACACTCCTGTTTCATGCCTGTTGGTCACATCGTGTAGTTTGTCGAGAGCTTGTTCGACGTTGGCCTGCGGTCGGACGGACACCACCGCCAAAATGATCGTTGAAATGTCCCGCGGCAAGTGAAACGGACGGCACTTGATCGAGAAGTGCTCCAGGTCTGGCGAACAGGACTGGGACAGCACCGCCACGTTTGTACACCACGAGCGGATCATGAAGCATGCGCCCCCACCCCTGCCTTCGAAAGACTCCGCAGTGCTATCTTGGCCCATCAGTCTGAATTGCTGCGTCCAGAACGAAAGAGGTTAACCAAGATTCCACGAAACAAAAGGCACCAGTGGTCCTAATGCATCTTTGGTGCAGCAATCTGGCTCTGAAATCTTCAGTTTCATTTTATAACAGCGACCGTACGTTTGCCGGGAAGACTGTCGACACTGGGAGCCGAAAGCCTCATTTTCTTAAATGGGAAGCGCGCTAGCACCTGCAACCAGATTGACCTGTTCGATCGATTTTAAATAACAGCTGATTAAAACGGCGTTGCTAACGGTACAGACCTTAGATAGAGTTGTGGTTCTCAGCTGTAGCAAGCTGAAACGGGAGTATTTGATGGTATCCATTAGAGCTGCTCGCAGGAGTCGCCTCTACCTTTGGTAACATACCAATTGTCCTCAAACTCCTGATGAAATATAGCCACCATTGTGCCTTCTCTGTGGCTGCATTGATATGTTGGGCCCAGGATAGATTCCAAGAACTTGAAATTGCTCACCTTTTTCTCACTTCCGATCCCTCGACGGCGACGGCGGTGTGTGTTCCCTCATCTTAACCTTCCTGAAGTCCACCGTCAATTCTTTGGTCTTACTGACGTCGAGTGCAAGTTTGTTGCGGCGACGCTACTCAGCCGGCTGATATATCACGCCTTCTCGTCACCCTGCAATCCCGATTTAACCTTAACCTAAAGAAGGGACAGTTTATAACGACCAGTTAACCTACCGACCGGTACATCTTTGGACTGTGGGATGGTGGAGCAGGCTCGATGGGTCAAACGGCCTACTTCTGCTCCCGTGTATTTTCGGTGCGTCTCGGTCCCTTGTGTCCGGGCCATCTGGCGGGGCTTCACCCATCTCCGCAAAAGAAATGAAACTCTCACGGATCTGCGAGCGGCACTCTCCTCCTGCACAGAGCCACGCTGATCCCCGTCCCGTGGAATCTTCTCCCGGCGCTTCCCGGCCGCGCTGCCAATATAAGGACCGCCAACCCTTCTGGGGTCAGAATTAGGTTTATTACAGACGCAAAGAGATTCTGCAGATGCTGGAAATCCACAGCAACACACACACAAGGAACTCAGCAGGTCAGGCAGCATCTAGGGAGGGGAATAAACAGCCTAGATTTCGGGCTGAGACCCTTCTCGAGGACCCGAGACACCGACTGCTTTTTCCTCTCCGGAGATGCTGCCTGATCTGCCAAGTTCCTCCGGGAGTGCGTGTGTGTGAGAGAGATAGAGCGTGTGTGTGTGTGTGTGTGTGTGTGTGTGTGTGTGTGTGTCTGACAGACCCTGGATTTCCAGCAACTGCAGAATCTCCAGTCAGAATCAGAATCAGGTTTAATATCAATAGACAATAGGTGCAGGAGTAGGCCGTTCGGCCCTTCGAGCCAGCACCGCCATTCACTGTGATCACGGCTGATCATCCACAATCAGTATCCAGTTCCTGCCTTATCCCCATAACCTTTGATTCCGCTATTTTTAAGAGCTCTATCCATCTCTTTTTTTTTAAAGCATCCAGAGATTTGGCCTCCACTGCCTTCTGGGGCAGAGCATTCCATATATCCACCACTCTCTGGGTGAAAAAGTTTTTCCTCAACTCCGTTCTCAATGGCCGACCCCTAATTCTTAAACTGGCGTATGTCGAGCCTTCAGATATCTGTACCCCCTCCCTGATGGTAGCAATGAGAAGAGGGTGATGCGTGATCCGGGTGCTTGATGAGGGATGCCGCCTTTTTGAGGCATCGCTCCTTGAAGATATCTTGTGTGTGATGGTCTGTAAACCCTTGAATACGAAATAGTACAGCGCAAAAGTCTTGGGCTCGTCTATACAGCTACTGTGCACGGTACTGTGGTCGTCAGCGTGGAGCGGAGAGCGAGTTTGTATATCTGGCGGGAGCAGAGGATGTTGGGGATAGCGAGGGTGGTGTGCCATGGGAGGGGTGTGGGACAGGTGGCAGGAAAGGAGAGCCGAGGGTGGGGAGCGGCGCGGGTGCGGACCCACCCAGCCCTGAGACACCCGGCGAGCTCATATATTCCAAACACTCGGTCTATCGATCATTACAGAATGTCCCTCTGGTGCTTCCCGCTGCCTCCCCTCTTCCTTCCCCTTTTCCCAACCATGGCCCCTTCCCACTTTCAGTCCACAATAGAGACGCGGATCAGAATCAGGTTTATCATCACTCACATATGTCATGAAATCTGTTGTCCGGCAGCAGTGGAGTGCAAAACGTAAAATTACTGCAGTACCGTGCACCCTAGCCATGTATATGTGCCTAAGACGTTCACACAGTACTCTATATTATGTCTTTCCAGTTATCAAATAACACTTAGTACTACTGAGCTAATAAATTTACTTTGAACTTTGAAACGTGAAAAGAAAAGCTCACTTGGATTTAAAGAAGCGATTTCCCCCGAGCTAAATCTCCCCGATCAGTCCCTGTATCCACCTAATTCCCGCTTCTCAATTTCTGCTCCACTGCCCTGCGTCATGGCCTCGGGTCCTCGGCAGAATATTCTGAGGGCACTGAGTTTTGTTGTGGTTTTTTTTTTGTATTCTCTGCGGTTTATTAATTATAGTTATCCATATTGTTGCGCTTCGGGTTTTTGTGTTACTGTTGGGATATCTCAAGTTGCAATTGTCCCGACTTTGGAGGTGCATTTTATTGGAATAGTTACTTGCAACCTTATAAATAACCTGTAGTTAAAATGCCCGACCTAACTCCTCCCCGCCCTCCACCCACCTCCACCCAGTTTTCTGGTAATCCCCATGGGGTGTTGTTGGTTCTTTACGAGAAAAGGTCGGCGCTCAGCCCAGCTCGGATGGAAAACGTGCGGCGGGGTGGGTGGAGGGCAGCCGGATTCGAACCCGGGACCTCTCGCCTCGAAGTCTGGTGCTGATGCCGCTGCACCACCGGCCTTTTTAAGCACCACCGGTGCGGCTTACCCATGAGGCAACGAAGATGCCAATAAAAATCTCCAAGAGAACCCAAGCCATCTCAGTATTGTTTTATTATTGTCACGTGTACGGAGGTACAGTGAAAATCTTGTTTTGCATACTGTTCATACAGATCAGATCATGACAGAGTGAGGTAGAATGAGGTAAAACAATAACAGAATGCAGAATAAAGATTAACAGCAGCAGAGAAAGTGCAGCGCAGGCAGACCATAACGCGCAAAGTCAGAACGAGGTAGATTGTGAAGCCGGGCCCATCTTAACATACAAGGGATCCGTTCTGACATCAGCTGCCCCTGAGCGCGGTGGTCGGTGCGTTCAGGCTGTTGCACCTTCTGCCCGATGGGAGAGGGGAGAAGAGAGAATGTCCGGTCTGGGTGGGGTATTTGATTCTGCTGGCTGCTTTACCGAGACTGCGGGAACTGTAGACAGAATTGATAGAGGGGAGCAACACAAATCAAAGTTGCTGGTGAACGCAGCAGACCAGGCAGCATCTCTAGGAAGAGGTACAGTCGACGTTTCGGGCCGAGACCCTTTTTCCGTGACGTGCTGGACTGTGTCCATCACTCTCTGCGGTTCCTTGTGTTCACGGGCAGGGCAGTGGCCGTACCGAGCTGCTTTGCTCGCATGCAAAATGCGCCCTATAGTGCATCGATAAAAATCGGTGAGGGTCGACCGCGTTTCTTTGGCCTCTTGAGGAAGTAGAGGCGTTGGCGAGTTTCCACAGCCGTGACTTCGGAATAAAGTGTGACAGTTACAGAGAAAGTGCAGGTAAAGGAGGAGGTGCAAAATCATAATGAGGTCAAGAGTTCATTTTATTGTGCTAGAGACCAATTTGATGGTCTTAAGAGAGGAGTCTCTCCTGTCCTTGAGGCTGATGGTCGGTGCCTTCAGGTTTTTGTATCTTCCAGATAGGAGAAGGGAGAAGAGAGGATCTCCTCCTTAGATTAGAAACCATAGAAACTACAGCACAGAATCAGGCCTTTTGGCCCTTCTTGGCTGTGTCGAACCATTTTCTGCCTAGTCCCCCTGACCTGCACACGGACTATATCCCTCCATACACCTCCCATCCATGTATCTGTCCAATTTATTCTTAAATGTTAAAAAAGAACCCGCATTTACCACCTCGTCTGGCAGCTCATTCCACACTCCCACCACTCTCTGTGTGAAGAAGCCCCCCCTAATGTTCCCTTTAAACTTTTCCCCCCTCACCCTTAACCCATGTCCTCTGGTTTTTTTCTCCCCTTGCCTCAGTGGAAAAAGCCTGCTTGCATTCACTCTATCTACACCCATCATAATTTTATATACCTCGATCAAATCTCCCCTCATTCTTCTACGCTCCAGGGAATAAAGTCCTAACCTACTCAACCTTTCTCTGTAACTGAGTTTCTCAAGTCCCAGCAACATCCTTGTAAACCTTCTCGGCACTCTTTCAACCTTATTAATATCCTTCCTGTAATTTGGTGACCAAAACTGAACACAATACTCCAGATTCGGCCTCACCAATGCCTTATACAACCTCATCATAACATTCCAGCTCTTATACTCAATACTTTGATTAATAAAGGCCAATGTACCAAAAGCTCTCTTTACAACCCTATCTACCTGTGATGCTACTTTTAGGGAATTTTGTATCTGTATTTCCAGATCCCTCTGTTCTACTGCATTCCTCAGTGCCTTACCATTAACCCTGTATGTTCTACCTTGGTTTGTCCTTCCAACATGCAATACCTCACACTTGTCTGTATTAAACTCCATTAGATTAGATTAGATTATGAGGACACACAGTCCTCTTTTATTGTCATTTAGTAATGCATGCATTAAGAAATGATACAATATTCCTCCAGTGTGATATCACAGAAACACAGGATGGACCAAGACTGAAAAACTGACAAAAACCACGTAATTATAACATATAGTTACAACAGTGCAAGCAATACTGTAATTTGATAGAAGAACAGACCCTGGGCACGGTAAAAAATGTCTCCAAGTCTCTCAAAAGTCCCAACATCTCACGCAGATGGTAGAAGGAAGAAAACTCTCCCTGCCATGAGCCTCCAGCGCCACAAACTTGCCGATGCAGCATCCTGGAAGCACCCGACCACAGTCCGACTCTGAGTCCGTCCGAAAACTTCGAGCCTCCGACCAGCCCGCTGACACCGAGCACTGGGCACCATCTCTGCTGAGCACTTCGACCCCAGCTCCAGCCAACAGCAACAGGCAAAGCTGAGGATTTGGGGCCTTCCCCTCCGGAGATTCTCGATAGCACAGTCACAGCGGCAGCGAACCAGGCATTTCAGAAGTTTCTCCAGATGTTCGTCTGTGCTTCTCACGTCTGTCCCCATCAAATCAGGATTGTGCACAGGCCTCTATTTAACAGATACGATATCATTTCACCAGAGAGGCCGCGCGCGCTGCGTCGCGCCGCCATCTTCTCCTCCCTCCCTCACGTACGTCTGGTGCTGGGATTTAACCAATCAAAATCATTCTATTATTGGGATGAAATATTTCTTCTTCCTGATTAGGGCGCGCCCCAGATTATCCTCTCTTGACTTTCTAGCCTCTGTACGTCTCCCTTCAGGGACTTTTTGTTTCAGCCATAGGGAGAAATCAGTGTTCATGCCTTCAGGTTGGAGGCTACCCAGAGGGAATATAAGGTGTTGCTTCAACACCCAGAGGGTGGCCTCGTCCTGGCACAGGACACAGGCTTGTCGGAATGGGTATTAAAATGGCCACTGGGAAGTCCCCCTTTTGGCGGATGTGCGGAGGTGCTTGACAAGGCGATCCACCCCCATTTGTGACGGGTCTTAGCAGGGCTGGATTTAGTGAGGCCGGGGCCCCTGGGCTGGAGGCCCTGATGGGCCCCTGCCAACCCCGTAAAATGCTGCTGTACCAAGCAAAAAAAGGCAAGAACAAGAGCAAAGGTCGTACTGGTCTAAATATCAAAGCTTTGGACCAAGACATTGGTTTAGTAAAATACGTAGGCTATCAACGTACAACCCTTAAGAGGGAGGACAGAAAGTAATGCAGATTCTTAGTTTGAAGGACAGCATCTAAAGCACTCAAAAATTGACCTGGGCTTAGTTGGCTTGGTAAAGTTATGAGGGAGACAAAGTATGATATACCCAATCTTAAATCTTTATTTAGCTACTGCTGCACATACCATAGGCCTTAATTCTCAAACAATACCAAAGCATTATATTCCCTTTAGGTAGCATCCAACCTGAAGGCATGAACATTGATTTCTCCTTACGGCTGAAACAAAAAGTCCCCGAAGGATCTGGGGCGTGCCCTAATCAGGAAGAAGAAATATTTCATCCCAATAATAGAATGATTTTGATCAGTTAAATCCCAGCACCAGATGTACGTGAAGGAGGAGATTCTCTCTTCTCCCCTCTCCTATCTGGAAGATACAAAAACATGAACACACTGACCATCAGGCTCAAGGACAGCATCGACTCCTCTTTTAAGACGATCAAGTGGGTCTCTAGCACAATAAGATGGACTCTTGACCTCATTATGATTTTGCACCTCGTCCTTTACCTGCACTTTCCCTGTAACTGTCACACTTTATTCCAAAGTCACTATGAAAATGGACAAGGGAGAGCCAATGGATATGGTGCTCCTCTACAGCGGTGAAACCCGACACAGATTGGGGGACCTCTTCGTTGAGCACCTCCGCTCCGTCTGCCACAACAGACAGGATCTCCCAGTAGCCACCCACTTCAACTCTGCTTCCCATTCCCATTCAGATATGTCCATACATGGCCTCCTCTACTGCCATGATGAGGCTAAACTCAGGTTGGAGGAGCAACACCTCATATACCGTCTAGGTAGTCTCCAGCCCCTTGGTATGAACATAGAATTCTCCAACTTCCGGTAATTCCCTCCCCCTCCCTTCCTCTATCCCTATTTCACTCTGCCCCCTCCCCCAGCTGCCTATCACCTCCCTCATAGTTCCCCCTCCTTCTACTACCCATTGTGTTTTCCCCTATTCTTTCTTCATTCTTCCTGCTTATCACCTCCCTGCTTCCCCTCCCCCATCCCTTTATCTTTCCCCTTACTGGTTTTTCACCTGGAACCTACCGGCCTTCTCCCTCCCACCCTCCCCCCACCTCCTTTATAGGGCCTCTGCCCCTTCCCTCTTCAGTCCTGACGAAGGGTTCCGGCCCGAAACGTTGACTGATAGTTTCCATGGATGCTGCCCGACCTGCTGAGTTCCTCCAGCGTGTTGAGTGTTGCTTTGATCCCAGAATCTGCAGATTATTTTGTGTAGTGTACCTGAACTTTCAGAAAGCCTTTGATGAGGTCCCACATAGGAGATTAGTGGGCAAAATTAGAGCACATGGTGTTGGGGGTAGGGTAGATGGATAGAAAATTGGTTGGCAGACAGGAAACAAAGAGTCGGGATTAACTGGTCCCTTTCGGAATGGCAGGCGGTGACTAGTGGGGTACCGCAAGGCTTGGTGCTGGGACCGCAGCTATTTACAATATACATTAATGATATAGATGAAGGGACTAAAAGTAACATCAGTAAATTTGCAGATGACACAAAGCTGGGTGGCAGTGTGAAATGTGCAGAGGATGTTGAGATAATGCAGGATGACTTGGACAGGTTGGGAGAGTGGGCAGATGCATGGCAGATGCAGTTTAATGTGGATAAATGTGAGGTTATCCACTTTGGTGGCAAGAACAGGAAGGCAGATTACTATTTGAATGGTGTCAAGTTAGGAAAAGGGGAAGTACAACGAGATCTAGGTGTCCTTGTTCATCAGTCACTGAAAGTAAGCATGCAGATACAGCAGGCAGTGAAAAAAGCTAATGGCATGTTGGCCTTCATAACAAGGAGAGTTGGGTATAGGAGCAAAGAGGTCCTTCTGCAGTTGTACAGGGCCCTGGTGAGACCACACCTAGAGTATTGTGTACAGTTTTGGTCTCCAAATTTGAGGAAGGACATTCTTGCTATTGAGGGAGTGCAGCAGAGGTCCACGAGGTTAATTCCCGGGATGGCGGGACTGTCATATGTTGAAAGATTGGAGTGACTGGGCTTGTATACACTGGAATTTAGAAGGATGAGAAGGGATCTGATTGAAACATAATAAGATCATCAAGGGATTGGACACGCTAGAGGCAGGAAACATGTTCCCGATGTTGGGAGAGTCCAGAACCAGAGGCTACAGTTTGAGAATAAGGGGTAGGTCATTTAGAACGGAGTTGAGGAAAAAAATTTTCACCCAGAGAGCTGAGGATCTGTGGAATGCTCTGCCTCAGAAGGCAGTGGAGGCTAATTCTCTGGATGCTTTCAAGAAAGAGTTAGATAGACCTCTTAATGATAGCGGAGTGAAGGGATATGGGGAGAAGGCAGGAACAGGGTACTGATTGTGGATGATCAGCCATGATCACAGTGAATGGTGGTGTGGGCTTGAAGGGCCGAATGGCCTACTCCTGCACCTATTGTCTATTGTCTATTTTTATCTAGGTATTTTTCTCATCTGTGTGTTCGGAGAAAGTAAAATGGAAATGAGAGACAAAAAGGCCAAGAGAGATGGCACTATGGCAGACTAGGAAACTTGACAATACTCCAACAATCTTTTTGAAAAATGAGATCCAGCACATACTAACCTATTGCTGTACTCTGTGGCTCACAGAGTAAAGACCACTTATTACTTACTAGGTTTGTAAACAGTTAACTATTAGCCTATTGCCACAAAAACAGGAACAGCACTGACACACAAGCCTAGATATTGACAAAGTCAGATGCCCGTTTTTTCAAAATTAAAGCCTAGTTCTTCTGGTTTTCTTCGCAGCAAAGTCCTTGATCAGATCACTAAAATCCAGTTTCCGAACAAGATCACATTCAAGTGACAACAGAGTAAGATGACTCGGCCTGTCCTGTCCCATTGTGGATCTGAGCCTATGTAGTTGCCGTTATCAGGCCTGCCAAATATGTCACTGGAGCCTCGGATAAGCCAGTTCCCTCTCGACCAAAAACTTCACAACCACCAACACTCTTCTCAATACGTCGGTCCAGTAGACACACTCTGACTGGAAGTGTTTCTGCAGTTCTGTATCTATTCTTCTGCTATCAGACGCTAGTGTAACGTAGGTCAGTATCGTTTTCCTGTGGTGTTCGCTATTTTCATGCTCTCCTATGCGCTCAGCGGCATGTTTCCAGTCGCTAAAGCCAGTTTCGAAGATGGACAGACAGTTACCATCACTGAGGATGTGGCATGCAAAACAAAACACACAGCCGGTGGAAGAGGAATATAACAGCCATTGCCTTGATATGCACTCACCATTTACGAGCGTGCGTTTGAAGTAAAATTTGGAGAAAAAACGTCTCTGCTGTTTGTATACTCGTTCCGAAGCTTTGATATCCACATCCTTATTCAGGCAGGACTCTGGCCCTTTCTTAGCCCAGTACGCTCGGACTGAACCATGTAACGTTTCCTTTCCCCAGCGAGCAGGATCAGTGCTGTAAGGATCCTCAGTAGCGGTAACGTTAACATTAATGGCGGCCCGACTTGGTTGTTCGGAGGCCTCTGTGGTCAGGAATCCCAAAGTCACGCTCTCTGCCTCTTCAACGTCAGCTGCGGACTGTGGCAAGGACGGTGGTCCTGTGCTAGCGCTAGCTATTGAACAAGTCTCCATTTGTCCACCGGTCTCAGACTGTGACAAGAGCGATGGTACTGCTGCATCATCGAGAACAATTCCGTCAATTTCAATATCTTTTTTAATGCTTCTTTCTCACGGTCCTCTTTTTCCTGTTTATTTTTCTTTTCTGTGCTCCACTCTCGTACTTTTTCTCTTGTCCGCCACGATGATAGCTACCTATTTTGGGCCCCTCTGCAGCTCGGGGCCCCTGGGCCGCAGTCCGGCCCTGGGCCTCACCCATTTAGAGGAGGCCGCGTCGGGAGCACCGGACACAGGTAGACGACCTCGGCAGGTTGGCAGGTGAAGGGTTTGCCTCAGCTGGAAGGACTGTTTTGAGTCCTGAACGGAGGCGAGGGAGGAGGTGATTACCTGTTATCTTGTTGCAACTTCCAAACCGGTGGGATTCAGAACTTTGCCTCTTGCTCGTCAAGCCCCAGTGTCATTGAGAGTAGAAGTTCCGAGGACGTGCTGCAGTTGGACAAGACCGCACTTGGAGTTTCTTTATTTTTGGTTGCCCCAGCTGCAGAGGCAATCGGGAAGAGTGCAGAAGAGATTCACGAGAATGTTGCCGAGATTCGAGGGCCTGAGTTAGAGGGAGAAATTGGACAAGATTTGGACTGTATTCCCTGGAGTGTAGAAGGCTGAGGGGGTGACATTATTGAGGTTGTATTAAATCCTGCTAGGCGTAGGGTGAATGAGCTCATTCTTTCTCCCGGGATCGAAGACAACGCCGCTGCTAGCGTCGTGGAGGGTGGGACGGTATTACAGCTTGAGGTGTTCCGGAATTCAGTTCAAAGTTCAAAGTAAATTTTATTATGAAAGTACATATACGTCACCCTATACAACTCTGAGATTCATTTTCTTGCGGGCATGCCCAACAAACCTGTAGGATAGTAACTATTATAGAAACAGCGAAAGACTGCCCAACTAGGGCGTTCAACCAGAGACCAGAAGACAACAAACTGTGCAAATACAAAAATAAATAATAATAATAATAATAATAAATAAATATCGAGAACATGAGATGAAGAGTCCTTGAAAGTGAGTCCATAGGTTGTGTGAACACTCCAGTGATGGGGCAAGTGAAGTTGGGAAGTTATCTCCTTTGGTTCAAGAACCTGATGGTTGAGGGGTTTGAGGGCCTTCAGACTCACAGCAGACGGTGCCATTTCGAAGGCCCTTGCACTGTCTAAGAAGTTTGTAGGTTCCTTCCTGTGAACCGTGTCCAGTTTCCTCCGGGTGCTCTGGTTTCCTCCCACAGTCCAAAGACATACCGGTTGATAGGTTAATTGCTCATTGTGGAATGTCCCGTGAGTAGGCTAGGGTTAAGTAGACGTGTTGTCGGGCGGTGTGGCACATTGGGCCTGTTCCGTGCTGTGTATCTAAATAAATAAATGTATAAATAAAATAGACGGAATGTTTAAGGTGAAAAATTAGAGTTTTAACAGGAACCTGGAGGGCAACTTTTTCTACACTTGTGGAACGAGCTGCCAGAGGAAGTGGTTGTGGTTGGTACAGGAGCAACTTCTAAGTGGCGGAAACAGGCCCTTCGGTCCATCTCGTCCATGCTGCCCACCTAAGCCAGTCCCACTTGGCCCATACCCCTCACACCTCCCCTACCCGTGGACCCGTCCGGGTTGTCCTTTAACTGTGTTATCGTACTTGTCCGTGCCAGTTCTTCGTTCCGTGTACCCGCCACATTCCGGGGAAAGAAGTTGCCCCTCAAGTCCCCTTAAAAATATTTTTCCCTGTTCACCTTAAACCCGTGTCCTCTAGTTCTTGATTTTCGCCAGCCCCGGGGGCGGGGGTGGGGGGAGGGTGGAAGAGTATGTGCACTCACCCTATCTGTGTCCCTCATGATTCTACTTTTTTATTTAGAGATGCAGTGCAAAACAGGCTCTTCCAGCCAATGAGACACACTGCCCAGCAACCCACCACTTTGACCTTAACCACGGGACAGTTTACAAAGGCCAATAAATCTACTAACCAGTATATCTTTGTGGGAAACCACATGCACTTATACACCTCTATGAGGTCACCACTCGCTCCAAGGAATGAAGCCCCAATACTCCAAGTGCAGTCTCACCAACATCTCAAACAACTGTAGCAGAACATCCCAACTCCCTGACCGACAAGGACCAGCGTCCCAAGCGCTTTCCTTCACCGCCCTGTCTACCTGTGACTCCGCTTTCAGGGGGGAACCGTGCACCTGCATCCCAGGGTCTCTCTGTTCTGCAACAAGCCCCAGAGAACTGAGAATCGGGTCTATTATCGCGGGCGTATGCCGCAAAATTAGTTGTTATGCAACAGCAGTGCAGCACAAAGATGCAAAAATTGGCAGTAAATAGCAAACTGGAAGCAAGTAAAGGGATGAAGGAAGTAAGTAAGCAAGTACAAGGAGTGAAGGGACATGGGGAGAAGGCAGGAAAAGGGTACTGATTGTTGATTAGTGCTGGCTCGAAGGGCTGAATGGCCTACTCCTGCACCTATTGTCTATTGTCTGAGTAGTGTATAAAGAGGAACCCTGAGGTAGTGTTTGTGGACCAGTCAAAAAGTTGATGGAGGAAGCGAAGATGATGTTCCTGAATTATTAAACTGAGGCTTTTTAAAGTATTAGTCAGACTTGGAGTATGGTGAGCGGTGTTCAAAGTTCAAAGTACATTTATTATCAAAGAATGTCTCCCTACATGGCCAAATATTGTCTCATTCCTCGTTGTCAGACCTAGGCCCTGTTGCCTCGAAACGTTCTTGGGCCTGGGCCTAGATTTTTCAATCTAGCCCAGAGTTAAATCGGCCAAACATCAGCTTGTTCCTCACTCTCACGCCTGGGGCCCACCATCGGGGACCTGCCGCTTCGAACCGACCCCGAGTCTGCTCCAGGAATGGCCAATCTTTGGCTTGTCCCTCGCTCTCGGGCCTGAATAGAGTGGACGGGGAGAGGATGTTTCCTATGGTGGGGAAGTCTGGGACCAGAGGGCACAGCCTCAGAATAGAAGGACGTCCCTTTAGAACGGAGATGAGGTGGAATATCTTTAGCCAGAGGGCTGCGAACCCATGGAATTCGTTGCCATGGAAGGGTTTACTTAAAGTGGAGGTTGTTAGGTTCTTCATTAGTCATTGGGTCAAAGGTTACGGGGAGAAGGCAGGAGAATGGGGTTGAGAAGGATGTTAAATCAGCCATGATAGGATGGTGGAGCAGGGGGAGCCAAATTGCTCCCGTGTCTTGTGCTCCTACAAATGATTCTGCAGGCGCTGGAAGTCTCGAGCAGCTTGCGCTTAGGGCTGGCTTCTTTCCCTCGGCCTTTCCAGTCCTGATGAAGGCTCTGGGCCCAAAATGTCAACCGTTCGTTCCACTCCGTAGCCGCTGCCTGATCCGCTGAGTTCCCCCCGGCAGGGTTTTGGGTGGGGACGTCGCCCCTGAATCGTTGATTGCGTGGGCCTTCTCCCTGGCAGAGTAGCGGGCACGTCCCGGATGATGAGAGTCCTTAAGTGATGGATACCTTGAGGCACCGGCCCCTCGATGGCAGGGGTGAGGAGGGGAGGGTTTGGGTTAGCAAAGTCAAAAAGAACCTTGCGTGCATTTTAAATTGTTGCTCTCTCCCTGTGAGACAGACCTGGACGGTTTGAGGAAGTGATTTTTTTTTGTGTGTTCACTTCCTTGTGTGAGTACACTGTTGGGCGATTCATTTATGCACCTTGAACTTCTCTATTTTGCTTTTTACGGCCTGGGCCAGGTCGGACTCCTGCCAGGGGAAGGTGGTGGGGGTGGGGAGGCACCTCGGGTTTGGCCAGTGCCAGGGAGGGTTGGGTGGGGAGCACGGTTGGCGTGGCAGTGCTGAACCTGCACCCGCTGCTGACCGCTCGACCTGCTCGTGGGTGGCTGACGGGGCGGAGTGTTGGAGGCGGTAGGTTGAGGGGAAAAGAGGGACGGTGGGGTGGCGGGGGGAGGTGGAGGTGGGCTATAACTAGCCTGAAAACACGGCAGCGACCATCAGCCGCCACCTTTTCCAGCTCCCCTCCCCATCCCCGTATTTCCAGGGATGTGCGTGTCCGGAGGGGATCACGGAGACGGGGAGGGGCGTAGGGGAGGGAGGGGGAGTCACAGAGATGGGGAGGGAAGGGGATCACAAAGTCTGGGAGGGGTGTAGGACAGGGAAGGGAGTCATGGATATGGGGAGGGGTGTAAGAGAGGGAAAGGGGTCATGGAGACGGGTGGGAGGGGGTCACAGTGACTGGTAGTGGTCTAGGGGAGTGAGGGGGTCACAAATATGAGGAAGGGGTGTAGAAAAGGGAGGGGTGTAGGAGGGAAGGGGGTCACAGAGACAGCAGGAGTGATGTGGATGGGAATGGGAACCCCGCACAGCCTGGTTTGTAGGTGTAGCATCCCTAGTAACTGCCTTCTCTTCTCCCCCGCCCCCCACCCACCGCTGGACCTGCACACTCAGAGCGCCCTCGGCAAGTTCCCCCTTTCCTCCCTTTCCCTTTGAGTCACCGTTTCCCGAAACCATCCAGTTCCCTCTGAGAACGCACAGGTACCATCACATGCTGCCCATTGTTTCTCCCTGTCCCGTCCCTCTGGCCCACCCACCCCC
Organism: Mobula hypostoma; assembly: GCF_963921235.1. Taxonomy (NCBI): domain Eukaryota; kingdom Metazoa; phylum Chordata; class Chondrichthyes; order Myliobatiformes; family Myliobatidae; genus Mobula; species Mobula hypostoma. Next base: position 22,109,420 of record NC_086124.1, on the reverse strand, counting down.
CTCCCGTTCGTTCCCCTCCTCACAGCGGGGCCAGGTATTCAGCAAGGGGTATATCCTTCGTTCCGTCGCGAGGAAAGCGGGTCAGCACCTCTACTTCCTCAGAAGTTTGTGAAGATTCAGCATGACATCTAAAACTTTGACAAACTTCTGTAGACGTGCAGTAGAGAGTATGTTGACTGGCTGCACCACAGCCTGGTATGGAAACACCAATGCCCTTGAACGGAAAATCCGACAAAAAGTGGGGACTACGGCCCAGTCCTTCACGGATAAAGCCCGCCCCACCATTGAGCACGTCTACACGCAGTACTGTCACAGGAAAGCAGCATCCATCATCAGAGACCCCCTCTGCCCAGGACATGCTCTCTTCTCATTGCTGCCATCAGGAAGAAGGTACAGGAGCCTCAGGACTCTCACCACCGGGTTCAGGAACAGTTATTACCCCTCAACCATCAGGCCCTTGAACCAGAGGGGGTAACTTCACTTGCCCCATCACTGAAATGTTCCAGCAACCTCTGGACTCACTCTCAAGGACTCTTCATCACATGTTCCCGATATTTATTGCTTATTCATTTATTATTAATTTTTTAACCTTTTGTCTTTGCGCAATTTGTTGTCTAATCGACACTGCTTGTTTGTCCGTCCACCTGGGTGCAGTCTTTCATTGATTCGATTGTGTTTCTTGGATTTACTGAGTATGCCCGCCAGAAAGTGAATCTCAGGGTTGTGTATGGTGACATATTCTGTGTGTACTTTGGTCATTTGGGACCCAAGTCCCCCGCCCCAACCACAAACTGTTCCAGTTGCTGCCATCCGGGAAACGGTACCGCAGCATAAAAGCCAGGACCAACAGGCTCCGGGACAGCTTCTCCCACCAGGCCCTCAGACTGATTCATTCACGCTGATACAGTTGTATTTCAATAGGTACACTTAATGTCAGAGAAATGTATACAAAATACATCCTGAAATTCTTTTTCTTCGCAAACATCCATGAAAGCAGAGGAGTGCCCCAAAGAAGGAATGACAGTTAAATGTTAGAACTCCAAAGCCCCCCCAACTCCCCCCTCCCACGCACAAGCAGCACCAAGGCAACGACCCCCTTCCCCCACCAGCAAAAAGAAGCTTCTGCACCTTCCACTGACCACTGCAGCATAAATAAAGACACAGACTTGCCAAAGGCTACTCAATCACCCGGTAATTCGACATACCACAGGCTCTCTCTCTCTCTCTCCCCAATAAAGGAAAAAGAAGTGTCCCCGTTGAAGCACCTTCAATAACTCCAAAAAACTGAAGTAGGGTAAATACTGAAAGGCTTTTATTCACAGTAAAGTACGACTTCCATGCTGAGTGTCTGCCCTGGACTGAGGGGGAGAGACAAGGCAAAATCACCTTTATTCAGGGCTCTGTGGGAGGAGCCACAGAGGCAGTCAGCAGGGGGCGCGTCCAGACAGTTAACCCAGTTACAACATATCTATGGTTTACCACACCCGTTTCACAGTAAGAGAGGAGACATAACTAAACAACTCGCCGATTTATGGTGTTAAAAGCCTGCTGCATCGCTTTTCCGAGCTCTGTGCCCAAAGAGCTCAGGGTCTCTGGGCACGCAGCCAGCAGCCAGCAGCCAGCTCGCTGCTTTCAATCTTCCGTCTCCCACGACACGCCAGCTTCCCGCAGTGGCACCGATCTCGAGTCTGCCCACCTCCAAAGCCACGAAATCCCAGAACCCTGAAGGCACGCCAGTCTTCTAGGCCACGTCCTTGGCATATTGAATAGCGGCCTAGAATCCCATTCCCACAAAGCGGGTCCCGTTCCCACAAAGAACTAAAGTCATGTTGTAACTCCAGGTCAGGGTCTTCAAAAGAACCCTGAAAAGGGTTTGCCTATCCTGTTGTACATACTATTTATTACAAATTACTATAAATTGCACATTGCACATTTTGATGGAGATGTAATGCAAAGATTTTTACTCCTCATGTACGTGAAGGATGTAAGTAATGAAGTCAATTCAATTCAATAATAAATTTACTTTGGATTTTGACCTGTCACTCTATTTCTGTCATGTCCGGTCAAGATTCCCCCGGCTTCTCCTTTGCCTTTGGGTCCTGTAATTGCTCTGGTCTTTCTTGACAACCCTCCCCTCAATTTTCCGTGGTGGGGGGGTCCGGAGGTAGCATTCCAGGAGCGAGGTGGTGTGTCTACGTTAGGGTCTCACAGTACAGGGAAACGAGCCCTTCGGGGTCGCAAGTATGCCCACCATCCAGATCATGGTCTCTTCTCGCTGTGGCCATGGGGAGGGAGGTGCAGGAGCCTCGGGACCAACGCCACAAGGTTCAGGAACAGTCATTACCCTTCAACCATCAGGCTCCTAATGGAGGAGAAGATGGCGGCACGACGGCAGTGCGCGCGGCCACTTCGGTGGTGATGTCCGTTATCTGTCAAGTAGGGGACCATGCACAATTCTGATTTGATGGAGACAGACGTGAGAGTACGGAGGAACATCTGGAAAACTTCTGAAATGCCCGCTTCGCTGCCGCTGCTACTGTGTGGTAACCGGAATCTCCGGAGCAGAAGGCCCCGAAATCCTCGGCTTTGCGTGTTTCAGCGGCCGGGATGAGGTCGAAGGCATTCGGCAGAGGATGGCGCTCGGGAGGCTGTATTGGCGGGGCTGGTCGGAGGCTCGAAGTTTTCGGACAGATGGACTCAGTGTCGGCTGGGGTCGGCTGCTTCCAAGGCATCGGCAAGTTAATGGCAGGGAGTTTCTCCCTTTAGCCGCCGCTATCAGGGACTCAGGAGTCGATCGACTCAGGGACTTTTGAGACTTTATTTACCATGCCCATGGTTTGTTCTTCATCAGATTATAGTATTGCTTTGCACTGCTGTAACTATATGTTATAATTATGTGGTTCTGTCGGTGTTAGTCTTTGGTTTGTCCTGTTTTCTGTGATATCACTCCGGAGAAACATTGTATCATTTCTTAACGCATGTATGCATTTCTAAATGACAATAAAAGAGGACGGAGTGTTCTCATAATCTAATCTAATCTAATCTAATCCTGAACTTTGGAGTGTAGAAGGTTGAGGGGGGACTTGATAGAGGTGTTTAAAATTATGAGGGGGATAGATAGAGTTTACGTGGATAGGCTTTTTCCATTGAGAGTGGGGGAGATTCAAACAAGAGGACATGAGTTGAGAGTTAAAGGGCAAACGTTTAGGGGTAACATGAGGGGGAACTTCTTTACTCAGAGAGTGGTAGCTGTGTGGAACGAGCTTCCAGCAGAAGTGGTTGAGGCAGGTTCGATATTGTCATTTAAATTTAAATTGGATAGATATATGGACAGGAAAGGAATGGAGGGTTATGGGCTGAGTGCAGGTCGGTGGGACTAGGTGAGAGTAAGAGTTTGGCACGGACTAGAAGGGCCGAGATGGCCTATTTCCATGCTGTAATTGTTATATGGTTATATGGTAGTATGGATAACTTCACTCAACTCAATGCTGAACTGATTCCACAATTTACGGACTCACTTCAAATAACTTCACAACTCGTGTTCTCAATATTTATTGCTTTGTTTTCCTCTTTTTTTTTGTATTTTGCACAGTTTGCTGTCTTTTGCACTTGGTTGTTGGTCCATCTGTTATCTGAGGTTTTTCATTGACTCTATTGTTTTTTTTTCTCTCGACAGTATTTACTGTGAATGCCTGCAAGGAAGTGAATCAGGGTAGTATATAGTGACAGATACGTACTTCAATAATAAATTTACTTTGGACTCTGAATTTATCCATGTCTGAAGCATCTTGTGCTTTGAATTCATTTCATAATCCCGTGCGTGTGGCATCGATTGAAGACCCTTGCAAAATCCAAAATATCGAGACCCGCATCCCTCTCCTATCTGTGTACCTGTCTAAGAGTCCCTGAAATGTCATCAACGTATCTGTCTCAATCAGTTCCTCCAGTACAGATTCTGCAGATGCTGGAAATCTTGAGCAACACACAGAAGTGCTGGAGGAACTCAGCAGGTGACGTGTATCTATGGAGGGATATAAGCAGCCGACACGTTGAGCTGATGCCAATTTCCTCTGGCAGCTCATTCCAGATGCGGACCAGCCTCTGGGAGAAAAAGTTGTCCCTCAGGTTCCCTTTAAATATCTCCCCTCTCACCATAAACCTAATTTTCCTGGGGAAAAGGACTACGACCATACAAAGTCAAATTCAACCTTATGGTCATACGCACAAGTATTTAAAGCCATAGGGCACAGAAGCAGGCTGTTCAGCCCATCTAGTCCATGTCAACTTGATATTCTACCTGCAAGCAGACCCTCACTTTCCTACACTCCGGGGCACCACTCCCCCTAAACTGGGCAGGTACGCGGCCGCGCAGTAACTGAAATGCTCCCACACACATAGCCTTTGTTTCCACGCAGCTGGAATTTTCTTTTATATAATGCCAATATGATTTTGTAATCTATGTTAATATAATTGTGAAATACCCTGTAATTAATTGTGTTCATGAATATAATCCACAAATTCCCTAAATAATCAATCTTTGAAACATTTTAGAGCTTCAATGTATTTACATTGGCAGTGTTTCAAGTTACAACACTAACAGATTGTAACAATAAACGCAGAATGGAAGTCGGTAGCTCATCGTTAGTGAACCGATAGGCTGCTGAATACTGATACATATTACAAATGTCCCAAAGCCACCATCCCTGGAAGAGGAGCTCTGGGGTGGGGGGGGAGTGTGGCAGTTGGTGGGAGGAATGCGTGTGATTGGTTACTGAGAGGAGCGATTCCGGTGGATCTTCCCTCCGCGCTTTCCAAGCCTCTTTGGAGAAGTGTTGGAACATCCCACAAACTGAGTAGAAGAGTGCGTAGAGTGATGTAAAGAGACAAATTGACAGGGACCCCAACAGTGTTGAAGTATGCAAACAACAGGAATTCTGCAGATGCTGGAAAGTGTTGAAGTATGGTGGGGGGGAGGGTGTTGAGTCCTGCTATGTTTTTGTAACTCCAGAAATTAATTGAATGAAAAATAAGGAAGCCCAGGGAACTGTACACTTCATTTTTACTTTTAGTGAGGTACACACTCATGATGTGGTGCTGTGATGACGTATGCCATTCACTTACTTTTACATATAACTCAAATTGAATTATGCAAACAAAGAATGCTTAATCAAACAATGTAGTTACAATATTATTCGAACGTTACTGAAATATCAAATACACAACAGGTCAAAGTTCACAGCTCTCTGAAAGTGGCCAGACAAGTCAATCGGGCAGTAAAGAAGGCATACAGCCTGCTTGCCTTTATTCGTCAAGACAATGAGTTCAGGAGTCAGGAATATAAAAAGCAGCTTTATCAAACTCAAGTTAGGCTGCATCTGAAGGATTGTGTTCAGTTCTGGGCGTCTCCCTGTTCAGAGGGAGGCTGTCCTGCTCCCCACTCCCACCAGTGCCCCGGTCAGGCAGCACCCGGGAAGGAGGTGGCTCACCTCATTGTATGGGAGAGACAAGCCTCCCTGCTATGTGTGGGGTGGGTATTCACCTGTGGGATGAATAACACCCACACCCCCATACATAGGTGTCTTTGGAAGGGGTGTGGAAGAGGTTTACCAGGATATTGACTGGATTAGAAGTTATACGCTATAGGGAGAGATCGGAGAAGTTTGGGTTGTTTACTCTCGAGCGATGGGGAGACCTAATAGAAGCTTTTAAATTATGAGAGGTATAGTGTAGAGCCTGAGATCAACAGACGGATCAGACGAGCAGCCTCAACATTCTCCAGGCTGACAAAGAGAGTCTGGGAGAACAGAAAGCTGACGACGCACACCGAAGTTGCAGTCTACAGGGCCTGCGTCCTCAGCACACTACAGACAAGAGCGGCGTCTCAACGCCTTCCATCTTTGCAGCCTGAGACTCATCCTGGACATCATGTGGACTGACCAAGTCACCAACAATTATCTGCCCGCGCCCAGATACCCAGCCTCTTCACCCTGCTCCAACAACACCGTCTCTACTGGCTGGGCCACATACACCGCATGTCAGACGGGAGGATCCCGAAAGACCTGCTGTACGGGGAACTGGCCTCCGGCAAGAGAGCACAAGGGCGGCCCCATCTTCATTTCAAAGATGTTTGCAAGAGAGACATGAAGTCACTGAAAATGAACGTCGAGACGTGGGAGGACATCACAAGCGATCGCTCTCACGGCGGCTGGAACTACGCAGGGGTCTAAGAAGAGAAGAAGAAAAGCTGAGGATTGCTGCTGAAGAAAAGCGCACTCGTCGGAAAAACAGCGCCAAGACAACACTGGAGGACAGCACCTTCAAGTGCAGTCGCTGCAGCTGAGACTGTCACTCCCGTGTGGGCCTCTACAGCCACAACAGTCGCTGCTCTAACACAGACTGAAGCTGGACTTTCCAGGCGCAGATCCATGGTCTCATGAGACTAACGGGTACCACCACCATGGTGTAGACAGCCGGCCTCTTACTGTGCCACCTCCCTCTCACTTTAAGTGCAAGCCGTCCAGAGTTAGACATTAAAAAAGTCTAATATAAATGTCAAGTATTAGAGGGCATGCATTTAAGGCGGGAGGGGGTGGAAGTTGAAAGGAGATATCGGGGCAAGTATTTTTACACAGAGGTGGGTGCCTGGAATGAGTTGCCATGGTGGTGGTGGACACAGATATGACAGGGGTGCTTAGGAGTTTTGTAGACAGACACATGGATGCTCAGGGAATGACATTGTGTAGACAGAAGGGATTAATTTAGCTGGCAATTGATTACTAGATTAGTTTGGCACAAACATAATGGGCCGAAGGGCCTGTTCCTGTGCTGTGCTGTCCTACGTTCAATGTGCCGCAGAGGGTGAGATGAGAGGGGTTGATTAAGGCGATCCCAGGCTGCCAGTCTCAGTAACCTTTGAACTTAGTAGTTTGTGGAGATTCGGTATGATACCTGAAACTTTGACAAACTTCATTTGACGTGTAGTGGAGAGTATATTGTCCGGCTGCATCACACCCGTAAACGGAAAATCCGACAAAAAGTAGTGGACATGGCCCAGCTCATCACGAGTAAAGTCCTCCCCGCCACTGGGCACATCTTTACGGAACGCTGTCGCAGGAAAGCAGCATCTGTCATCGGAGACCCTCACCACCCAGGTCATGCTCTCTTCTCACTGCTGCCATCAGGAAGAAGGTGCAGGAGCCTCAGGTTCAGGAACAGATATTACCCCTCAACCATCAGACCCTTGAACCAAAGGGGTCAACTTCACTTGCCGCATCACTGAATTGTTCCCACAACCTATGGACTCACTTTCAAGGACTCTTCATCTCATGTTCTCGATATTTATTGCTATTTTTTTCTTTTTGTATTTGCAGTTTGTTGTCTTTTGCACACTGGTCGAACACTCGAGTTGCTGTGGTCTTTCATTGATTCTAAATAAATAAATAATAAGGCATCCGTTAGTCTTGCGAGACCATGGATCTGCGCCTGGAAAGTCTTCACTCTCCAGGGTGCAGGCCTGGGCAAGGTTGTATGGAAGACCGGCAGTTGCCCATGCTGCAAGTCTCCCCTCTCCACGACACCAATGTTGTCCAAAGGAAGGGCATTAGGACCCATACAGCTTGGCACCGGTGTCGTCGCAGGGCAATGTGTGATTAAGTGCCTTGCTCAAGGACACAACACGTTCCCTCGGCTGAGGCTCGAACTCACAACCTTCAGGTCGCTAGTCCAATGCCTTAACCACTTGGCCACATGCCCACACTCATTGATTCTATTGTGATTATTACTCTATTATTGAGTATGCACACAGGAAAATGAACCTCAGGGTTGTATATGGTGACATTTATGTACTTTGATAATAAATTTACTTTGAACTCTTGAACTTTCATTCCTCCCCTCCAGAGCCTGAAGAGGTCAGTACTGACTGGCGAGGGTGCCGAGCTCAGCACCAAGGCAGGCAAGCTAAGGGAGAATGCCAAGAAGAACCGTTACAAGGACATCTTGCCATGTACGGTCAGCCCCGGGCGCCCAGCGGGCAGGGTGGGGGAGGGATGAGAGGGAGACGACGTGAACGGAAAGTGTGCTGCTTCCAGAAGCCAGAAAGGAAGAGACACAGCTTTCGGGAAACAGAAGGAGGGGGGCAGTCAGCTTTTGGGAAATAGAATTGGGGTGGACCAGGAAATGGAAGGTGGAGTCAGAGGACAACACAGCATGCACACAGGCACTTGGATCAGCGGTCCCCAACCACCGGGCCGCAAAGCATGTGCTACCAGGCCATGAGGAAACGATATGAGTCAGCTGCACCTTTCCTTATTCCCTGTCACGCACTGTTGAACTTGAACATAGGGTTGCCAACTGTCCCGTATTTGCCAGGACATCCCGTATATTGGGCTAAATTGGTTTGTCCCATACGGGACCACCCTTGTCCCGTATTTCCCCCGCTAAGGTAGAGCGTTCCTATGAAACCGTTCGTGCTGAAATGGCGTGAAGCGAAGAAGCAATTACCATTAATTTATATGGGAAAAATTTTTGAGCATTCCCAGACCCAAAAAATAACCTAACAAATCATACCAAATAACACATAAAACCGAAAATAAATAACACTAACATATAGTAGAAGCAGGAATGATATAATAAATACACCGCCTATATAAAGTAGAGATAAAGTTATGTACAGTATGGTCGGGAAGAGGAAGGCAAAAAATTTGGCACATACGCGCATGCGCACACAGGTGCCCGCGCAAGGTTTCATGGTCATGGTAGTCTTTCCTGGGGTAAAGTGTCCCAGGATTTGACTGCTACTTTTGTCCCTTATTTAGGAGTGAGAAAGTTGGCAACCCTAACTGTAAAAGACATGTTCAGGTGAGCTTAACCCTATTTCAACACCCCCCCGCCCCCCGGGTCGGCCGGTCCGCAAGGATATTGTCAATATTAAACCGGTCCGCAGTGCAAAAAGGCTGGGGACCCCTGACTTAGATCAACCAGTCAATGCTGAGCCAGCTAGTCCCAACTTCCTGCGTTTGGCCCGTACCCCTCCACGTACCTATCCGAGTACCTGCCTCAGCCACTTCCTCTGGCAGCTCGTTCCACTCACTCACCTCCCTCCGGGTGAAAAAGTTGCCCCTCAGGTCGCCTTTCCCCTCTCACCATAAATCTATTCCTCTGTCGGTTGGGTCTTGGGTGATTTCGCAAATCCTGCGGGGTGGCGCAGTAGCGTAGTGGTTGGCATGACGCTTTACAGTACAGACGTCCCGAGTTCAATTCCCACCGCTGCCTCGAGTCTGTACATCCTCCACAAGACCGCTTGGGTTTCCTCCGGGTGCTCCGGTTTCCTCCCACAGCCCAAAGAGTAGTTTGCTGGGTTAATTAGTCATTGTAGATTGCCCCGTGATTAGGCTGGGGTTAAGTGGGTGGTTTGCTGGGCGGTGCGGCTCGTTGGGCCGGAAGGGGCTGCTCTGTGCTGTAGCTCTCGGGCTGATCCTCTCGGCTGCCAGGACCCCACTCGCCCCTGGGGCTGGACACTGCTGAACCAAAGCTCAATGCAGACCAACACCCAGCAGCTCCCGGACCAGGACCCAATGGTAGAAGTTCCCCAGAGGTGGGGTGGATCAGGGGGTGTGTGCCAACCTCTCTGTCTAAAATATCCAGCCAGAGAAGAGGCTACGCAGCATCCACGTCAAGACCACTCTACCGAAAAAGTTACGATCCCCAAGCCATCACACTGATCAACAAAGCTGAAAGTAAATTTTATTATCAGAGTGCATACATGTCACCACATACAACCCTGAGATTCATTTTCCTGTGGTCATACTCAGCAAATCTACAGAATAGTAACTGTAACAGGATCAATGAAAGATCAACCAATGTGCACATGCAAATAAATAACGAGAATATGAGCTAATGAGATAAAGAATCCTTAAAGTGAGATCATTGGTTGTGGGAACATCTCAATGGATGAGTGTAGTTATCTTATTTTGTTCAAGAGCCTGATGGTTGAGGAGTAATAACTGTTCTTGACCCTGGTGGTGTGGGTCCCGAGGCTCCTGGACCTTCCACCTGAGATAGCAGCAGTGAGAAAAGACAACTCCACCCATTAACCCACCAAATACATAGCAGCCCCTCAACCCCCACGCATTGCCACTGGACGCCTACACACACACACACACACACACGCACACACACACACGCACGCACACGCAGGCACGCACGCACACACACACACACACACACACACACACACACACACACACACACACACACGTAGGTTCATTAGTCATGGGAAATAGTAAGGCTGTAGTCCCAGTGCAGGTCGATGGGAGTAGATAGCTTAAATGGCTCAGCATCGTCTAGATGGACCGAAGGGCCTGTTTCTGTGCTGTACTTTTCTATGAGTCGAACGAACTCCACGAGGGGAAGGGAGAGGGAGTAGGGGGGAGGGGAAGGGGAGAGGGAGGAGGGAGGGAGTAGGGGGGAGGGGGAGAGAGGAGGGGAAGGACTAGGGGAATGGGGAAGGAGAGGGGAGGGAGGGGGAGGGAGAGGGGAGGGAGAGAGGAAGGGAGTGGGGGAGGAAGAGGGGAAGGGAGAGGGAGGGAGAAGGGGAGGGAAGAGGAGGGAGGTGGAAGGGAGGGAGGGATGGGGAGGGAGAGGGAAGGAGGGAGGAGGAGGAAGGTGGAGGGAGAGGGAATGAGGGAAAGAAGGAGGGAGGGAGGGAGAGGGAATGAGGGACAGAGGTAAGGAGAGATCCCATCTGACCGTGCCTGGGTCTCCCTCTCTCTGCAGACGATCAGACACGGGTGCCCCTGACACTGCTGACAGAGGAGGGATACTCCGACTACATCAACGCCAACTTCATTAGGGTGAGGAGGGAACGCCACGGGAGGGGCGATGACAAAAAAGCACCTCACTTGGGGAGGTCTTCAAAGAGGGAGTGCCGCACTGTGGGAGGGGCAGCGAGAAGATAGCAGCGTGCACCAGGAGGGAGGGGTGGTGAGGAGGGAGCGCCGTGCACCGGGGGGGGGGGGGCCAGTGAGGAGGGAGCACTGTGGGAAGAGAGGTGCAGGATGGACAGTGCCGCGCTGTAGAATGGGTAGCAGTGAAGGGGGAGGTTCGGAACTGGTCCCCATGGAGACTGAGTGTGTCGGTGACTGACTACAGGGGGCGGACGGTCAGACGACCTACATCGCCACACAGGGACCCCTTGGAACCACCGTCATTGACCTATGGAGGATGATATGGGAGTTCCACGTCACCGTGAGTGAAACACAAACATCCCTCTGGCGGTCGATATCTCCCCCTAACCCACTTCAGCGATGGATCTCTGCCCTCACCCACCCGTTGCTCTCTCCTCCCTCCTTGCCGAGTAATATCTCCCATCCAATAAACACCATCTCTCTTCCCCTCCCACACACACTTTATTGACCTTTGCCCTGCAACCTTTTACCAATACATGACACTTTCTTTGGACCACTGAACTTCTCCACATATGTCTAATGCCCCTGCCCTCCCTCAAATGCCCTGTTCCCACGCCCCAATGCCCGGTCTCATCGCCTCGAATCCTACTTCCTTCCCTCTAACCCCACTCCCTACTCTCTAACCCCACCCCCTACTCTCTAACCCCACTCCCTTCCCTCTAACCCCACGCCCCCTTCCTCTAACCCCACTCCCCTCCCTCTAACCCCACTCCACTCCATCAAACCCCACTCCCCTCCATCTAACCCCACTCCCTCCCTCTAACCCCACTCTCCTCCCTTTAACCCCACTCTCCTCCCTTTAACCCCACTCCCTTCCCTCTAACCCCACTCCCTACTCTCTAACCCCACCCCCTACTCTCTAACCCCACTCCCTTCCCTCTAACCCCACGCCCCCTTCCTCTAACCCCACTCCCCTCCCTCTAACCCCACTCCCTACTCTCTAACCCCACCCCCTACTCTCTAACCCCACGCCCCCTTCCTCTAACCCCACTCCCCTCCCTCTAACCCCACTCCCTACTCTCTAACCCCACCCCCTACTCTCTAACCCCACTCCCTTCCCTCTAACCCCACGCCCCCTTCCTCTAACCCCACTCCCCTCCCTCTAACCCCACTCCACTCCATCAAACCCCACTCCCCTCCATCTAACCCCACTCCACTCCATCAAACCCCACTCCCCTCCATCTAACCCCACTCCCTCCCTCTAACCCCACTCCCTACTCTCTAACCCCACTCCCTTCCCTCTAACCCCACGCCCCCTTCCTCTAACCCCACTCCCCTCCATCTAACCCCACTCCCCTCCATCTAACCCCACTCCCTCCCTCTAACCCCACTCTCCTCCCTTTAACCCCACTCCCTTCCCTCTAACCCCACTCCCCTCCATCTAACCCCACTCCCCTCCATCTAACCCCACTCCCTCCCTCTAACCCCACTCCCTTCCCTCTAACCCCACGCCCCTCCATCTAACCCCACTCCCCTCCATCTAACCCCACTCCCTCCCTCTAACCCCACTCTCCTCCCTTTAACCCCACTCCCTTCCCTCTAACCCCACTCCCCTCCATCTAACCCCACTCCCCTCCATCTAACCCCACTCCCTTCCCTCTAACCCCACTCCCCTCCATCTAACCCCACGCCCCTCCATCTAACCCCACTCCCTCCCTCTAACCCCACTCCCCTCCATCTAACCCCACTCCCTTCCCTCTAACCCCACTCCCCTCCATCTAACCCCACTCCCCTCCATCTAACCCCACTCCCTACTCTCTAACCCCACTCTCCTCCCTTTAACCCCACTCCCTTCCCTCTAACCCCACGCCCCTCCATCTAACCCCACTCCCTCCCTCTAACCCCACTCTCCTCCCTTTAACCCCACTCCCTTCCCTCTAACCCCACTCCCCTCCATCTAACCCCACTCCCCTCCATCTAACCCCACTCCCCTCCCTCTAACCCCACTCCCTACTCTCTAACCCCCCCCCTACTCTCTAACCCCACTCCCCTCCCTCTAACCCCACGCCCCCTTCCTCTAACCCCACTCCCCTCCCTCTAACCCCACTCCACTCCATCAAACCCCACTCCCCTCCATCTAACCCCACTCCCTCCCTCTAACCCCACTCTCCTCCCTTTAACCCCACTCCCTTCCCTCTAACCCCACTCCCCTCCCTCTAACCCCACTCCCTACTCTCTAACCCCACCCCCTACTCTCTAACCCCACTCCCCTCCCTCTAACCCCACTCCCCTCCATCAAACCCCACTCCCTCCATCTAACCCCACTCCCCTCCCTCTAACCCCACTCCCCTCCATCAAACCCCACTCCCCTCCATCAAACCTCACTCCCCTCCATCTAACCCCATTCCCTTCCCTCTAACCCTTCCCTCTGACCCTACTCCCTTCTCTCTTTTTTTTCAATACTTTATTTTCAAAATTTTCAAAACATAATAAAATCAACAAGAACGTATAAGCTCAGAAATGTGTAAAAATAAAAAAAGCAAGAAAAAAAGGGGACATAACATTAGAGGGATGCCTGTTGTACAGAGTGCTCAAAAATGCTAACCATTAAGTCTCGAATGAGGGCCATGAGAGATTAGCTGGGGGGAAATTGCTCATCTGCCCCCGGCCTCATCTAGGTAGGCAAGAAATGGATCCCAGATAGATGAAAATTTTATAATTGAATTGGTTCTCAAGAACCTGAGTCTCTCCATCTGTATGACTGAGATCATGTCAGCCATCCACCTCTGGAAGGAAGGGAGAGAGGGTGATTTCCGTTCCCTCAAGATAATTCTTTTAGCGACAGTCATCCCCAGCATCAGAGACTGTTGTATGGCTGTAGGGAAGCATAGAGTGGATTGCAAACAGCCAAAGATGGTGAGACCAGCTTCCAATGGGAAGGATTCTTATAGGCCTTTGAGTTCCAGTCAAATAGTTTGGACCAAAATCCAGTCAGTGAAGGGTGAAATCAAAAGGTGTGTGACAACGTGCCCTCCGTCCCTCGACATCACACATTGGCGAGACAGAAGGGTAAATCCTGTGCGACCTGAGTTTAGAATAGTGGAGACGGTGGACAACTTTAAACTGGATCAGTTGGTGTCTGCTGTTAACAGAGCAAGCCTGTATCATAAACAAACTCTTGTCCCAGGCAGCTTCAGATAGTTCAATGCCCAATTCCTCTCTCCAGGACTCCCTGATCTTCACAGTACAGGCTATAGTAGAACCATCAAACAAATGTACAAACTTAGAAATGACACCCTAACACACTGTCCCGTCCCTCCAACCCCACTCCCCTCAATCCAACCCTACTCCCCTCCCTCAAACCCCACTCCCCTCCCTCCAACCCCACTCCCCTCAATCCAACCATACTCCCCTCTCTCTAACCCCACACCCCTCTCTCTAGCCCCACTCCCTTCCCTCTAACCCACCCCCACTAACAACCTGCCCCCTCCCTCTAACCCCACTCCCCTCCTTCTAACCCCACCGCCATCTCTCAAACACCCTGTCTCCTCCCACTAACCCCACTCACCTCTGTCTAGCCCCACCCCCTCTCTCTAACCCCACCCCCTTCTCTCTAACGCCCTGTCCCCTCCCTCTAACACAGCCTTCCCCCCCAACACAATGCCCCTCTCCCCCAAAAGCCTCTTTTCTCTAATGCCCCTTCTCTCCCATCCTCTCTCTGACCCGGGATTCAAAAGTCATGGGGCAGGGGGCCGAGAGGGGGACGGTGCTGACTGGCTGGTCCTTGTGTTTCAGATCATTGTCATGGCGTGCAGGGAAGTGGAAATGGGCAAGGTAGGTTGGGGGAAGGAATGAGGGGCAGGTTGTGTTGTCTTAGCTCTGCGTTTATCTCTGAGTGATGGAACAGTGTGGAAGGAACTTCACTCTGTGTCTGACCCCAGGAGTGTGTGATGGGATGGTGTGGAGGGAGCTTCAATCTGTGTCTGACTCCGGGAGTGTGTGATGGGATGGTGTGGAGGGAGCTTCACTCTGTGTCTGACCCCGGGAGTGTGTGATGGGACGGTGTGGAGGGAGTTTCACTCTGTGTCTGACCCCGGGTAGTTTCTACCTTCCCAATTTCAGCTTTTCCCCCCTTTCTCTTTGCTTATCCCTCTCACAATCTCTCCGTTCCTTGCAGAGAAAATGTGAACGTTACTGGGCAACGGATCAGGAACCCGTGACCTTTGGTCCTTTCATCATCACTAATGTGAGTCTTGGGCACAGAATTGGAGAATGTGGAGGGGGTTGTTTTTCCATCTCCCGCTCTCCCCCTCTTCCTTCCCCATCTCTCTACCCCTTCCCCTTCCCCTCCTCTCCTTCCCCCTCTTCCTTCCCCATCTCTCTACCCCTTCCCCTTCCCCTCCTCTCCTTCCTTCTCTCTTTCTTTACCAGTGCATTTCTCTCTCCCTTTTCCCTCTCTCTCCCTTCCATCTCTCTTTCTCTCTCTTCCTCCCTTTCTCCCAACATCCCTCTATCCATATGTCCCTCCCACTCCCTCTCACCAGCTCTTCCTCCCTCACTCTCTTAACCTGTTTACCTCTCCTTTTAGCCAGTTATCTCTCCCCCCTTTCTCTCTGTTTCACTCTCTCATACATTCTGTCTTACCTTTCTCCCTCCCCCTCCCACGATCTCTTTATCCTTTGTTCCCTCCCTCCCACCTCCGCTCTCCTTGCCTCTGGTCGTCCTGCATTAACCTATCGCTGGGTCTCGCTCTGCCTGCAGGTGGGAGAGGAGCCTCTGGGCAATGAGATGAACGTCCGTACCCTGTCTGTCAGCCTGCTTGGGGTGAGTCAACAGTTCAAACATTACTTAAATAAACTTTCTGCAAGAAATGCTGGTAATCCAGAGGACACACACAAAATGCTGGAGGAATTCAGCAGGTCAGACAGCATCTACGGAGGGGACGAAACAGTGGACGCTTCAGTCTGAGTCCTAACCAAATCCGCACTAATCCTAACCTTACTATTAAACCCGCCGATAAGGGGGTGCTGTTGTAGTCTGGCGTACTGACCTCTACTTTGCCGAGGCACAGCGACAACTCGCAGATACCACCTCTTATTTACCCCTCGATCGTGACCCCACTAAGGAGCACCAGGCCATTGTCTCCCACACCATCACCGATTTTATCCGCTCAGGGGATCCACTGCTACCAACTTTATACTTTCCACACCTCGCACTTCCCGTTTCTACCTCCTACCCGAGATCCACAAACCTGCCTGTCCTGGCAGACCTATTGTCTCAGCTTGCTCCTGCCCCACCGAATTTGTTTCTGCATACCTCGACACGGTTTTATTCCCCCTTGTTCAATCCCTTACGACCTATGTTCGTGACACTTCTCACGCTCTTAAACTTTTCGATGATTCTAAGTTTCCTGGGCCCCACCGCTTTATTTTCACCATGGATGTCCAGTCCTTATATACTTCCATCCCCCATCAGGAAGGTCGCAAAGCTCTATACTTCTTTTTGGATTCCAGACCTAACCAGTTCCCCTCTACCACCACTCTGCTCCGTCTAGCGGAATTAGTTCTTACTCTTAATAATTTCTCTTTTGGCTTCTCCCACTTCCTCCAAACTAAAGGTGTAGCTATGGGCACCTGTATGGGTCCTAGCTATGCCTGCCTTTTTGTTGGCTTTGTGGAACAATCTATGTTCCAAACCTATTCTGGTATCTGTCCCCCACTTTTCCTTCGCTACATCGATGACTGCATTGGCGCTGCTTCCTGCACGCATGCTGAGCTCGTTGACTTCATTAACTTTGCCTCCAACTTTCACCCTGGCCTCCAGTTTACCTGGTGCATTTCGGACACCTCCCTCCCCTTTCGAGATCTTTCTGTCTCTATCTCTGGAGACAGCTTATCTACTGATGTCTACTATAAGCCTACTGACTCTCACAGCTATCTGGACGATTCCTCTTCTCACCCTGTCTCTTGCAAAAATGCCATCCCCTTCTCGCAATTCCTCCGTCTCCGCCGCATCTGCTCTCGGGATGAGGCTTTTCATTCCAGAACGAGGGAGATGTCCCCCTTTTTTAGAGAAAGGGGCTTCCCTTCCTCCCCCATTTCACGCACATCTGCTCTCACTCCATCCTCCCGCCACCCCACTAGGAATAGGGTTCCCCTGGTCCTCACCTACCACCCCACCAGCCTCCAACATATTATTCTCCGTAACTTCCACCACCTCCAACGGGATCCCACCACTAAGCACATCTTTCCCTCCCCCCCACTCTCTGTTTTCCGCAGGGATTGCTCCCTACGTGACTCCCTTGTCCATTTGTCCCCCCCATCCCTCCCCACTGATCTCCCTTCTGGCACTTACCCTTGTAAGCGGAACAAGTGCTACACATGCCCTTACACTTCCTCCCTTACCACCATTCAGGGCCCCAGACAGTCCTTCCAGGTGAGGTGACACTTCACCTGTGAGTCAGCTGGGGTGATATACTGCGTCCGGTGCTCCCAATGCATCCTTCTATATATTGGCGAGACCATTTCGCTGAACACCTACGCTCTGTCCGCCAGAGAAAGCAGGATCTCCCAGTGGCCACACATTTTAATTCCATGTCCCATTCCCATTCTGATACGTCTATCCACGGCCTCCTCTACTGTAAAGATGAAAAGATGAAGCCACACTCAGGTTGGAGGAAGAACACCTTATGTTCTGTCTGGGTAGCCTCCAACCTGATGGCATGAACATTGACTTCTCAAACTTCCGCTAATGCCCCACCTCCCCTTCAAACGCCATCGTTATTTATTTATATACACACATTCTTTTTCTCTCTCTCCTTTTTCTCCCTCTGTCCCTCTGACTACACCCCTTGCCCATCCTCTGGGTTCCCCCTGCCACTTTTCTTTCTCCCTGGGCCTCCTGTCCCATGATCCTCTCATATCCCTTTTGCCAATCACCTGTCCAGCCCTTGGCTCCATCCCTCCCCCTCCTGTCTTCTCCTATCATTTCGGATCTCCCCCTCCCACTTTCAAATCTCTTACTAGCTCTTCCTTCAGTTAGTCCTGACGAAGGGTCTCGGCCCGAAACGTCGACTGTACCTCTTCCTCGAGACGCTGCCTGGCCTGCTGCGTTCACCAGCAACTTTGATGTGTGTTGTCTCAGTCTGAAGCGTTGATTGTTTGTTCCTTTCTATAGATGCTGCTTGACCTGAGTACTTTCAGAATTTCAAATGTTCAAAAGTTCAATTTAATGTTAGAGAAATGTCTACAATATAGATCCTGAAATACTTTTTCTTCGCAAACATCCATGAAAACAGAGGAGTGCTCCAAAGAATGAACGACAGTTAAACGTGAGAACCCCAAACTCCCCCCCAGTTCCCCCCTCCCGCGCGTAAGCGGCAGCAAGCAACAACCCCCCCGCCACCAGCAAAAAAGAGGCGCATCGGTACCGTCACCGAGCCCAAGCGTGTGCTAAGCAATAGCAGAGACTCAGACCAGGGTTACCCCAAGGGCTTCGTATTTCATCCGACATTTGAGAAACCACAGGTTCTCTCTCCCTAATAAGGAAGAGGGAGGTGTCCCCCATTTTCACAGCAAGCGGGAGGCATAACAACCACCTGTTGGTTTACGATGTTAAAAGTCCGTTTATTCGCTTTTTTCGAGCTCCGTGTCCGAAGGTCGCAAAGGCCTCGGGGTCCTCGAGCCCACAGCGAAAGATTTTCCGGCCTCCCCGACGACACACGGGTCTCCTGACGTGACACCGACCCCCGATCCGCCCGTCTCCAGAGCCCCGAGATCTTAGGCTTCGGAACGCGAGAGAGACTGTCAGGGCAAACCCTTGGCATGTCGAATAGCGGCCGGTTTTGAAACCCCGAGAACGGGTCCCATTCCCGCAAAGAACCAAAGCCTGCATTTTTCTGTGCCTCCTGTGCCTCCTGCATGATGGCGGTGGTGAAGAAACTGTTGTGGGACCATGAGATGTGGGACTTCAGACTCCCGCACCTCCTGCCTGATGGAGCTGGGGAGAAAAGCTCTCGCTATCATTGGACTTGGAGGTCTTCAGACTCCTGCATCTCATGCCCAATGGTAGCATCAAGAAATGAGCAGTCCCAGATGGTTGGGGTCCCTGACAATGGATGTCACTTTCCTAAGATGTTCCTGCAGATGTCCCATGATGGTGGGGTGATCTGTACGCGAGACGGGACTGGCTGCTTCCCACCGTTTTCTGGAGCCTCTCGTGACCCTGTACTCTGGAGTTCCCACACTGGGCTGTGATGCAGCCAGTCAGGACGGTCTCCAAGGTACGCCAGTTGAAGTCTGTCGGAGTCTTCAATGACACACGAATCTCTCTAAACTTCTGAGAAAATAGAGCAGCTGTTCGTGCTTTCTTTGTGGTTGCGTATTTGTTGGGTAGATTCTCCAGGATGGCTGTACTCAGAGCATTGAGGTAGAACAAGGTAAAACGATAACAGAATGGACAATAAAGTGTAACAGCTGCAGAGAAGGTGCTGTGCAGGTGGACAATAAGGTGCAGGGACCACAACAAGGTAGACTATGAGGCCAGGAATCCACCTTATCGTACAAGAGGTCTGTTCAAGAACTCTGATAACACTGGGATGTGCTTTCAGGAGTTTGTATTTTCTGCCTGATGGGAGAGGGGAGAGGGGAAAGGGGAGAAGGGAGGATGCCTGTGGTGGGTAGGGGATCTTTGATTCAGCAGCTTTACTGAAGTGTAAACAGAGTCCACGGAGGGGGGGGGCTGGTTTCCGCTTGCGTCCACAACTCTCTGCGGTTCCTTACGGCCACAGGCAAGAGCAGCTGCCGTACTGACCCGTGATGTGTCCAGACAAGATGCTCTCTACGGTTCGTTCACTGTGTGCCACGTTGTACGACGTGGGCGACCACGGTGAATCCACGACCACGATAGTTCTTGGCAAATCTTTCGACAGAAGCAGCTTGCCACGGCCTTCTTCAGCGACTGTCAGCCTGGCGTCAGTGGCTGCCCAGGACGTGATATGCACCCAGAAGGATTCAGGAAACTACAGCTTTGTCGTCTGGTGTTGTTGGTTGTGTCCATGGCTAACCCCTTGGCCCCGATCCCATGGATGCGTCGGTTGGAAAATTGGATCAACTTTCATATGTTTGTTAATAGTCTTCCATTGAGAACCAAGCTTCTAAGAATTCCCTTGAATTCTCGCTTTGTGCGTCTGCCAGGGTGTTTAGGGTTTTTCGGAGACACTTGTGACCTACTTGGGTTCATATACTGCTCCTCTTTTCCTTGCAGGAGACCAGGACGGTGGTGCAATTCCAGTACCTGGCCTGGCCCGACCATGGCATTCCAGATGACGTGCACGGGCTCCTGCAGATGATTGAGCTGATTCACCAGCAGAGGGACGAGGCACCGGGTCCCATCTGCGTGCACTGCAGGTAGGAAGTGAGCGAGGGAGGGAGTGGCGGGAGTGGGGGGGGGGTTATCCTACCCCTTCCCAGAAGTGGACCGTACCCACCTGCAGGGTCACGGGACATCGACCAAACTGCACCTCAGTAGCTGAAAAAGTTCCCCATGCAAGGCTCGTTCAGAAACTAATGAGGCATGGGATCCAAGGAGACCTTGCTTTGTGGATCCAGAACTGGCTTGCCCACAGAAGGCAAAGAGTGGCTGTAGATGGTTCAGATTCTGCATGGAGGACGGTGACCAGTGGTGTGCCTCAGGGATCTGTTCTGGGACCCCTTCTCTTTGTGATTTTTATAAATGACCTGGATGAAGAAGTAGAAGGGTGGGTTAGTAAATTTGCTGATGACACAAAAGTTGGGGGTGTTGGGGATAGTGTGGAGGGTTGTCAGAGGTTACAGCGGGACACCGATAGGATGCAGAACTGGCATTGATAGGCTGAGAAGTGGCAGATGGACTTCAACCTAGGTAAGTGTGAAGTGGTTCCTTTTGGTTGGTCAAATTTGAAGACAGAATATAATATTAATGGTAAGACTCTTGGCAATGTGGAGGATCAGAGGGATCTTGAGGTCTGTGTCTATAGGGCACTCAAAGCTGCTGCGCAGGTTGACAGTGTTGTTAAGAAGGTGTAAGGTGTGTTGGCCTTCGTCAACCGTGGGATTGAGTTCAAGAGCCGTGAGGTAATGTTACATCTATATAGGACCCTGGTCAGACCTCACTTGGAGTACTGTGTTCAGTTCTGGTCACCTCACTACAGGAAGGATGTGGATACTATAGAGAGAGTGCAGAGGATTTACAAGGATGTTGCCCGGATTGGAGAGCGTACCTTATGAGAATAGGTTGAGTGAACTTGGTCTTTTCTCCTTGGAGCGACGGAGGATGAGAGGTGACCTTATAGAGGTGCATAAGATGATGAGAGGTATTGATCATGTGGATAGTCAGAAGCTTTTCCCCAGGGCTGAAATGGCTAACATGAGGGGGCAAAGTTTTAAGGTACAAGGGGGATGTTGGGGTAAGTTTTTCACACGGAGTCGGGGTGCGTGGAATGCACTGCCGGTGGTGACAGTAGAGGGGAATACAATAGAGTCTTTTAAGAGTACATGGAGTTTAGAAGAACAGAAATTCCCTACCACATAGTCCTCTATGCTGTAGATTTCTATGATTTCATGAGTGCCAGCGAGGCTGCATTCACCGTCCCGTCAGATTGTGGACCAACGTTATGAACCTGGGGTTCATACAGATGGGGAGGGCAGTAGGGGAGGGAGGGGGGTTTCACTGAGGGATGTAGGGGAGGGAAAGGGTCACTAAGACAGGGAGGGGTGTAGGGGAGGGAAAGAGTCACTGAGTCAGGGATGGGTGTAGGGGAGAGAGGGGTCACAGAGATGGGGAGGGGTGTAGGGTTTCACTGAGACAGGGAGGGGTGTAGGGGAGGGAGGAGGGTTTCACTGAGACAGGGAGGGGTGTAGGGGAGGGAGGAGGGTTTCACTGAGACAGGGAGGGGTCACAGAGACAGGGAGGGGTGTGGGGAGGGTGTGTGCTTAAAGCTGTTCTTTGCCCTGAGTGTGTGTGTTTGTATCTCAGTGCAGGCTGTGGGCGGACGGGAGTGATCTGCACCGTGGATTACGTCCGCGACCTGTTGCTCAACCAGGTGATTCATCGCTTCCGGAAAGCTGTCCTAACACCGAACTCGGTCCCCTTTCCTGTCCATTCCGTCCCCATCCCCCACCCCCCCGGTCCGTTGTTCCCACCGCCTCTGGCAGGACGGGTCCCCGTGGTGTCTCTGCAGGGTCGTCTACAACCAAACCACGTGAACACAGGACCAGCACAGGAGCAGGCCGTTCGGCCCACCGGGTCTGTGCTGAGCACCGGGCCGAATTGAACTAAACCACCTCTGCCTGCCTCCAGCCCCGACACATTCACCAGTCTGCCGAAGAGCCTCTTCATATCCGCCTCTCCCACCTCCCTGGCACCAGATTCCAGGCACCCACCTCCCTGAGCAAAGTAAAAACTTGCCCTTCACACCTCCTTCGAATTCCTCAACACATGCTGTCTGCCAGTGAACGTTTCCATCCTGCGGACTGATTCTGAATGTCTGCCCCATCTAAGCCTCTCATAATCTTTTATACCTCTATCAGGGCTCCCCCAGGTCTCTGCCGCTCTGGAGAAAATAACCCAAGTTTCCTTAAAACAATCCAATTGCCCTTACAGCTCACACCCTCTGGTCCTGGTCAACCCCTTCTGTACCCTCTCCAAATCCCCCACATCCTTTCTGTAAAGGGGGCAACCACAATCGAACACAAGACCCCAAGTGCGGCCTAGCCAGAGTTTTAAGCAGCTCTCTGGTTCCATCTACCTGTCTCCCTTGGCCTACGGGGCCCTGTCTCGCCCCTCCCACATTGGCACATCCCTAGAGACTGTCGCCAAGTTTTGTCGATGCGCTGCAGAAAGCACATGTCGCGGCTTGGCACGGCAACTGGTCCACCCGAGACCGCGAGAAACCGCAGAGAATTCCCGCTAGCTCGCACCCTCTAATCCAGTGAGCATCCTGGTGAACCCCCATTCTGCACCCTCTCCAAAGGCCCCATTCCTCGTTTCTCACCAGACAAACATCTGATCACCCTGTCGCGCTCGTCGAGGCCCTTAAGGCTGATTTATACTTCTGCGTAGTAGCCTACGCCGTTGTGAGCATTTATACTTGTGCGTTGGTGTGTCTGTGTCGCTCTGCAATTCACCGCCAAAACGCAAGTTGGCGGTGGGGTTTCTATGCCACTGCGTTGAGTTTCTTGGTGTTGAAACTCAACACGAAGAAACTCAAACTTCAAACAATGGCGACTGAAACTGAAGGAGGGTGAATTTTCTGTGTTTGTCCGGCCACTGAGAGACATGGACGAGGAACTGCATTTCAAATATTTCCAGATGTCGGCGGGTAGATTTGACCATTTGGTTCATCGTCTCCAACCATTTATTTCGCATCAGTGTACGCACAGTGACTGGCAATCACCATTCGAGTTTTAGCTTCAGGTGGAAGTCAACAGGCTGTAGCAGCTAGCTACAAACTGGCAACACACATCAAAGTTGCTGGTGAACGCAGCAGGCCAGGCAGCATCTGTACGAAGAGGTACAGTCGACGTCTCGGGCCGAGACCCTTCGTCAGGACAGAACTGACAAACTGGCGTCAAGCACAGGGTCCTCCATAATTTCGAAGGTCTGTAAAGCATTGCAGCCAGAGTTCCTTCCCTGCCCTTCAGTCGCCCAGTGGGAAGCTATTGCAGCGTAGGAGGAAATGCGATGCTACCAAGCGGACCAAACACAAGTTGTTGCGGTCTGCGTCACCGCGACACATAGTTACATTTTTGGGGAGGTGCGCGTCAGGCTACGGCGTAGGGTATGGCGTAGAATACGCAGCTACGCCGTACCTATGGCGTTGATCTGACGCAGAAGTATAAATTGGCCTTTGCACCGTATATGTCTACCTGTACTGCACTTTCTCTGTGCCTGCAGCATGGTACTCTGCGTTCTGTTCAACTACCTCGATATCCCAGCGTGTGGTTCGATCTGTCAGGAAGTCACGTACACAAAACCAGTTCACTGTGTTCTCGGTGCCTGTGACGATCGTTAACCCATGACTGACCGTCCTCAGTCCATTTCCCACCCCGACTCTCAGCCCAGCTGCGGGGCCTCGGCCTGAAACGTCAACGGTTTCCGCTTCCTGTCCCTCAACGGGTCCTGCTCAGGAAGCCAGGGTCTTCCATCAGATTGGTTCATCCGTTGAGTGCCTCTGTCTCTCTCTCTATGTTGCCCTCTCTCCTTCTCCCCTCATTTGCCTCTCTCACCCCCCAATCTCCCCCCTCTTCCCCACCCCACTTCCTTCCACACCTTCTGTCTTTCACCCCCTCTCACCCTCTCCTCCCCACCCCCATTTTCCCCTCCGCCCCTCTCACCATCCCTCGTCTCTCTCCCTCACACACAGCTGGTCAGCGAGGAGTTCACTATTCTGGACATTGTACGCGAGATGAGACGACAGAGACCAGCGGCAGTGCAGACTAAGGTGAGAGATCACAAGGTTATTGGCACCCCAGGGACCTTCAGACCCCAAGACCCCTGTGAACGTCTTTCATCACATTCTGGTTCCCAACCAGCACGGTGATCGCCAACTTACCCAATAAGCCCCGCACCGACCCCAGAGATCTCTGTCCCGTCACACACTCTTGGGGTCATACAGAGAGTGAAACTCCCTCCGCACCGTCCCATCACACACTCTCGGGGTCAGACAGAGAGTGAAGCTCCCTCCACACCGTCCCATCACACACTCCCGGGGTCAGACAGAGAGTGAAGCTCCCTCCACACCGTCCCATCACACACTCCCGGGGTCAGACAGAGAGTGAAGCTCCCTCCACACCGTCCCATCACACACTCCCGGGGTCAGACAGAGAGTGAAGCTCCCTCCACACCGTCCCATCACACACTCCCGGGGTCAGACAGAGAGTGAAGCTCCCTCCACACCGTCCCATCACACACTCCCGGGGTCAGACAGAGAGTGAAGCTCCCTCCACACCGTCCCATCACACACTCCCGGGGTCAGACAGAGAGTGAAGCTCCCTCCACACCGTCCCTCACACACTCTCGGGGACAGACAGAGAGTACAGCTCCCTCCACACCGTCCCATCACAGACTTCCCTGTTCAGACACGGAGTGAAGCTCCCTCCACACCGTCCCATCACAGACTCCCGGGGTCAGACAGAGAGTGAAACTCCCTCCGCACCGTCCCATCACACACTCCCGGGGTCAGACAGAGAGTGAAACTCCCTCCGCACCGTCCCATCACACACTCCCGGGGTCAGACAGAGAGTGAAACTCCCTCCACACCGTCCCATCACATACTCCCGGGGTCAGACAGAGAGTGAAACTCCCTCCGCACCGTCCCATCACACACTCTCGGGGTCAGACACAGAATGAAACTCCCTCCACGCCGTCCCATCACATACTCCCGGGGTCAGACAGAGAGTGAAACTCCCTCCGCACCGTCCCATCACACACTCCCGGGGTCAGACACAGAGTGAAACTCCCTCCACACCGTCCCATCACACACTCCCGGGGTCAGACAGAGAGTGAAACTCCCTCCGCACCGTCCCATCACATACTCCCGGGGTCAGACACAGAGTGAAACTCCCTCCACACCGTCCCATCACACACTCCCGGGGTCAGACAGAGAGTGAAACTCCCTCCGCACCGTCCCATCACACACTCCCGGGGTCAGACAGAGAGTGAAGCTCCCTCCACACCGTCCCATCACACACTCCCGGGGTCAGACAGAGAATGAAACTCCCTCCGCACCGTCCCATCACACACTCCCGGGGTCAGACAGAGAGTGAAACTCCCTCCGCACCGTCCCATCACATACTCCCGGGGTCAGACAGAGAGTGAAACTCCCTCCACACCGTCCCATCACATACTCCCGGGGTCAGACAGAGAGTGAAACTCCCTCCGCACCGTCCCATCACACACTCTCGGGGTCAGACACAGAATGAAACTCCCTCCACGCCGTCCCATCACATACTCCCGGGGTCAGACAGAGAGTGAAACTCCCTCCGCACCGTCCCATCACACACTCCCGGGGTCAGACACAGAGTGAAACTCCCTCCACACCGTCCCATCACACACTCCCGGGGTCAGACAGAGAGTGAAACTCCCTCCGCACCGTCCCATCACATACTCCCGGGGTCAGACACAGAGTGAAACTCCCTCCACACCGTCCCATCACACACTCCCGGGGTCAGACACAGAGTGAAACTCCCTCCGCACCGTCCCATCACACACTCCCGGGGTCAGACAGAGAGTGAAACTCCCTCCGCACCGTCCCATCACACACTCCCGGGGTCAGACAGAGAGTGAAACTCCCTCCGCACCGTCCCATCACACACTCTCGGGGTCAGACACAGAATGAAACTCCCTCCACACCGTCCCATCACACACTCCCGGGGTCAGACACAGAGTGAAACTCCCTCCACACCGTCCCATCACACACTCCCGGGGTCAGACACAGAGTGAAACTCCCTCCGCACCGTCCCATCACACACTCTCGGGGTCAGACACAGAGTGAAACTCCCTCCACACCGTCCCATCACACACTCCCGGGGTCAGACACAGAGTGAAACTCCCTCCACGCCGGCCCATCACACACTCCCGGGGTCAGACACAGAGTGAAGCTCCCTCCACACCATCCCATCACACACTCCCAGGGTCAGACACAGAGTGAAGCTCCCTCCACACCGTCCCATCACACACTCCCGGGGTCAGACACAGAGTGAAACTCCCTCCACGCCGGCCCATCACACACTCCCGGGGTCAGACACAGAGTGAAGCTCCCTCCACACCATCCCATCACACACTCCCAGGGTCAGACACAGAGTGAAGCTCCCTCCACACCATCCCATCACACACTCCCGGGGTCAGACAGAGAGTGAAACTCCCTCCACGCCGTCCCATCACACACTCCCGGGGTCAGACACAGAGTGAAACTCCCTCCACGCCGTCCCATCACACACTCCCGGGGTCAGACAGAGAGTGAAACTCCCTCCACGCCGTCCCATCACACACTCCCGGGGTCAGACAGAGAGTGAAACTCCCTCCACGCCGTCCCATCACACACTACCGGGGTCAGACAGAGAGTGAAGCTCCCTCCACACCGTCCCATCACACACTCCCGGGGTCAGACAGAGAGTGAAACTCCCTCCGCACCGTCCCATCACACACTCCCGGGGTCAGACAGAGAGTGAAACTCCCTCCGCACCGTCCCATCACACACTCCCGGGGTCAGACAGAGAGTGAAACTCCCTCCACACCGTCCCATCACATACTCCCGGGGTCAGACAGAGAGTGAAACTCCCTCCGCACCGTCCCATCACACACTCTCGGGGTCAGACACAGAATGAAACTCCCTCCACGCCGTCCCATCACATACTCCCGGGGTCAGACAGAGAGTGAAACTCCCTCCGCACCGTCCCATCACACACTCCCGGGGTCAGACACAGAGTGAAACTCCCTCCACACCGTCCCATCACACACTCCCGGGGTCAGACAGAGAGTGAAACTCCCTCCGCACCGTCCCATCACATACTCCCGGGGTCAGACAC